>NW_021604703.1:5716143-5733371 GCF_004785775.1 Grammomys surdaster | reverse complement strand
ATACCTTAGGGGATGCTGTTGTTTCTGATACCTTAGGGGATGCTGTTGTCTTTGATTCCTTAGGGGATGCTGTTGTCTATGATACCTTAGGGGATGCTGTTGTCTTTGATACCTTAGGGGATGCTGTTGTCTATGATACCTTAGGGGATGCTGTTGTCTATGATACCTTAGGGGATGCTGTTGTCTATGATACCTTAGGGGATCCTGTTGTCTTTGATACCTTAGGGGATGCTGTTGTCTATGATACCTTAGGAGATGCTTGTTGTCTTTGATTCCTTAGGGGATGCTGTTGTTTCTGATACCTTAGGGGATGCTGTTGTCTTTGATTCCTTAGGGGATGCTGTTGTCTATGATACCTTAGGAGATGCTTGTTGTCTTTGATTCCTTAGGGGATGCTGTTGTCTTTGATACCTTAGGGGATGCTGTTGTCTACGATACCTTAGGAGATGCTTGTTGTCTATGAGAACTTTCAGATAATCTGCCAATTTCTTTTGCATGAGAGCAAGATAAAGCCATGCTCTGCCTCTTCCCACGGCTGTCCTAGAATTCAAACAGAGAATCAGACGACTATGGCATAAAACAGCAAAAAACACATAACGAAATAATTGCCTGTGGGAGGGGTGCACGCACACACACACACACACACACACACACACACACACACACGCCACACACGCCACACTGTAGCTTAGAGGTTAGAGAGGTACTGTCTGGGCACAGAGAATGCTCACTGTAAAATTTAGGTGCTTTTTGAGTTTTTTACCACAGGCACTTCAAGTGTTAAGAGTCTCAACATTTCTGAGGCACCGGCTCATATATGCAACTTATATTTGCAGTGAAATACCACGTCACTGGGCTGGAGGCACGTCTGCAGTTTCCCTGATTCCCACACTTCACTTGCTGTGGGTGCTAAAAATAAAACTTCAGTCCTCTGTGAGAGCAGCGAGCAGTCTTCACTACCGAGCCCTATCTGCAGCCCAACAACAAATGTAAATGATGTGAACCACGTGGCAAGGGGCAACCACTGTCTTCATATTAAAGGAGTGTAAGGCCCAGAAAGGTTCAAGGCTCACTCAAGGTCATGTGACTAGTGACCATCGGCACAGGTGGAATGGTTCCTGTTACAGAGTGTTCCAAATTAGGAAGGACTTCAGAGGAGGCAAACATCTGAGAGTAGAAAGCAAACACTCAATGTTACTACTACTTACTCACTTTAGTTCTGGAAGATTCCTGACACTGGTAGCTATGTCTGATGCTTCAGGACAAAGTTTCTCCACCAGCTCCAAAGGACCAAAGAAAGACTTATTTTGGCCAATGAAACTCTTCTTGACTGAAAGGGGAAACATCAGTGTGAGTCATGAGAATGGGCTGCAGGTTCTCCTGGGGCCCACTGTCTTCCTTTCAAAAGCCAAACACAGCTACAAAGCTACACACTCTATCCTATGACCCAGGCTTTTGGATAGCAGAGGCCACATAACAAATCAGTTCTGCTTTCTTTCAGCAATGAGCTTTCTCTGATCCCATGCTCATGAACTGAAATCTGTGCAATCCTGCCTCCTTGCTTTTGCCACAATCCTGGTGCCACCATCAGTGCTGGGCTCCTGACTGTCATAGCACTTCCATCCTGAACGACACAATAACCCAGCTGCTTTCCTGATACCTTAGTTTCCTTACTCTCATAATTCCTTCTCCATTTGGCTAGAAGGGCTTGCTTGTTTAAGATGCAAACAAAGTCACATGTCTCCTGTAAACTTCAAATTTACTTAGAAGAAAATGCTCGCTCGATGTCATGACTTCTAAGGGCCTGCATGGTCCAGCCCCTCCCACTTCATGGCTCTCATCTCCCACTCCACACTCCTCGGTTACCAAGTGTCTGCCTGGAGCCACCGTTGGTCCCACGCAGGCCGTTTGCACCTTTGTATCTGTTTTTTTTCTTTTCTCCCTTCCCTCGTGCTAGGAATGTTGTGGGTTTAAATCTCTGTAGTGTTCTCTCCTCCTTAAGTCTCAGATCAGATCACATGCTAATCCCTCAAAAAAAGTTTCCTTTCATTCTCTACCATCTCACTTTTTTTTTTTTTCTTCACTGAATTGGTAGCATTTCGTATTTCTGTGTTTCTGTATTCACCGTCTTGGCCTTTAACTGTGCTCCCCAAGGCCACAACAGCCACACCATTTACTAACGGTGCACCTGCAGTGTGACTAGCTCAGCCAAAGACTGAAATGACACGTGCTGGCAATGTAAAACATGGTAGATTTTAAGTCTTACTATTAAAACCTGCCTATCACAGAACTAAGAATCTGTGCTTGCAGTACCATTTCTACTGGACAATGCTGCTCTAGAACACAGGGAACTTGTCTGTTCTGTGGGCTACTCTTCTCTCTACACCCACAACACATGCTTGGCACTAGCAAGGGTAAAGACTTAGCCCAAATTCCTACGCTCCCAAAAAACCTCAGGCTCACCTTTCAGTCCATGTTTGAGGCAATGCTCCATCACTACAAAGAACTGCTGCAAAGGGGCATGGTCTGCATCCAGACTGCGTCCCAGGCTAAGGGCAGACTGGAGTAAGACCTTAATGCTGAGTTTCATCATATGCATTAAGTTGGCACGTTCTTCCATCATCTGGCCTTTGGAAGCTGTGGGCACACGAAAAGAAAGCTTCGTTAGCGGGCTGTGTGGGGTTTGGAGGTGAGGGGGTCAGGGTGATGTGGCAGAAGGTCAGGGGCTTGCTCAGGGTGCCGACGCACTGGCGGGAGGGCATCCAGGGTTCGTAGTCAAGTCGCAGTCCATTTCTGCAGGCCACAGATTCTACAAGTTCCGGCCTCCTTGTGTGACAGCAGAGACAGAAGCTACAAGCTGAGCCTTCTTCTAACACTCCACGCGTTGCTAGGGGGCTGGCTCTAACAAGATTCGCCGCGATTGGTCTCTCCTCTGACCAATGATAGGGTGCAAAGTCTAGGTGCCTTGCCCCACCCTCACCCCGCCCCTAACCATTCCTATTGGACGAAGCCAGCTCAGCGCCACACCCACGGAGGAAGGTGGCCATTTTGCGCTGTCTTTGGACCTAATCGGAGCTTCCCTGAGGCCCAAGGGTTTCAGATGTCTTTATGTCCCATTATCGGTGCCTGCAGGAAAGCGTCCTTCCTTCCTTCCTTTCCAGACTCTGAGCTTTCATCCACGACTTGTGGTCATTCTGTTTTGCAAACCCTTAAAAAAGTTTGTTAGAAATAACTCAGCTACATTTCCCTCTATTCATCTTGTTACTTTGGAGAGTGAGTCTGTCTACAGTTAGTATGGGATATCTAGAACAAGTGTTTACTGAATGTTCGCTCAAGCCCAGGAAATGGCATCCTAGAGTTTAAAAAAATATTAGACTCCACCACTGGAGAGATTATGTGGTTATCTTTCAGAGGACCCAGGCCTACCACCTAGGCTCACAACCACCTGTAAGTCCAGCCCCAGGGCATCCTACTAGGTTTTCTGGATTCTTCAGGCACTTGCACATACCTTCCTCCCACATACACACATTAAAAAAAAAAAAAAGCATATCTTAACACTTCTCCCCCACCCCAAGCCTTAAAACTAAAAGCTCCTGCAGGTACACTAGCAGCACAGAGGAGGGGTCTCCCTGTGGTATGTCTGCCTCTTGGCCTGTGCCAGCCTTCTATCTTGTCCTTGGACCCAGGAGATTCCAGTTTGTTTGCAGCTGTCTTATTACTGAGGTCAAGCAACTTTCATCATCTACTGCCTTCTAGGTTTTTTGTTTGTTTGTTTGTTTGTTTTGTGTGTGTGTGTGTTGTTTTTCTGCAAACCATTTGCTCAATCTTAATTTTTGTGTGGGAGGTTTTGCCCTTCTTGTTGATAAAGTACATTCTGGATGTGAACACTCATGAGAACACAGAATTAAAAGGGAACATGTAGGTGCCCTTTGAATGAAAATGAGAACATGACTACTCCAGGGTATGGTTGAGGAGGTTTTTATTGTAGCTATGAGGGAGAGCATAGCCAGAGGCATCTGGAAGAGTCCAGACTGAATATGGGCAGCAGAATAGAGGGCCATGGAGAGGAGTGTTAGCAGAGGGGGAGACAGAAAAAAGGAGAGAACAGAGAGGGAAGGGGAGAGAGTACAAACAGATGAAGAGAGATACAGAGGACCAAGAGTAGAGGGAGCTAAGAGGGAAGCCAATAGAGCTTGTAGCTAAAATGGCTGAGTTATACAGGAAAGAGAAGCTGGAGGAAGAAAAGCAAAGCTGAGGGATGGGAAAGCTGGGGTGGGAACAGAAGGTGGGGGTGGGCACGGGAGAGGTTTAGGATAGGGGGTGGGGTATGCCAGCCAGATTACTTGGTAACAGGCACTTCTAAATAGAGAATGAGGGAGCTAAAGGTCTAGCATAGACCGTGATATGCTAATAGGCAACAGAGGCATGGGTTAATGGAGGAGCCATATGTCCTTTATGCCAGAGATGAGAATGACTCCTTTTACCAAGTATGAACTATCTTCTTAAGTCCTTGAGGGAATGGTTGGCTTTTGTCTAAATGCCAGACTTTGGGGAAAGGAATTTCTAGGTATCTAATACCATATATATATATATTTATATGCGCAAGACTGCAATGGGGCTAACATTTCTAAATTCTCTCAGTCTGGGGAGAGGTGCTGGCTCTGCCGTTCTCAACATTTCCTCTTGGCTGTGGAGAATAAGAAGTGGATTAAGTAAAACATTTGGATAAGAGTGGTAAAGTTATTTTTACCTGTTGGGAAAACCTACTAATTAAATGTTTACATTTTAAAGAAATAGATTGGAAAAAGTTGTAAAACTGAAGAGAAAAAAAATAATAGAAAGGAGGACTTCAAGAAAAAAATATGAATATATCATAATCATAGAAAGTTTATTAAAAGGTATTTATTTATTTATTTATTTATTTTGTTTTTTCAAGACAGAGTTTCTCTGTGTAGCTTTGGCTGTCCTGGAACTCACTCTGTAGACCAGGCTAGCCTTAAACTCAGAGATTGGACTGCCTCTGCCTCCTGAGTGCTGGGATTAAAGGCACACAGCAGCACACCAGGCCCCTGAGATCTGTCAGTGCACTCATCCTGAGATCCCAGGTTTCCCATGCATTCTCCTTTTGCTTTATAAAGGCAAGTGATCCCTGAGCCCATAGCTTGTTTCAATGTAATGACATCATGGAAAAAAAGTCTTGATCAAAAAAAAAAATACTGCACTGACAAAAGGATAATGAAATAAGCAGTGTTTAGATCACTTTGAATTTTGTGCGTTAAACAAGGTGTGTGTGTAAATGGACGGCTAACAGGTATAGTTACCATTTAGTAAGTCTTAGCGAAATATATTTTTGGTATTTCTCAAAAGTAGAGATATTTCTTCCTTTCTTTTTTAGAAAAGCATTTTTAAAGGTTTATATTTTTCTGCTATGCATGTATAGGTATTTTACCTGCATATATGCATGTGTACCACATGTGTGCCTAGTGCCCATGGAGGCCAAAAGAGGATGTCTCATACCCTTGGACTGGAATTATAGATGGTTGTAAGCCTCCATGTGGGCCGGGCGGTGGTGGCGCACGCCTTTAATCCCAGCACTCAGGAGGCAGAGGCAGGCGGATTTCTGAGTTCGAGGCCAGCCTGGTCTACAGAGTGAGTTCCAGGACAGCCCAGGCTATAAAGAGAAACCCTGTCTCGAAAAACCAAAAAAAAAAAAAAAAAAAAAAGCCTCCATGTGGATGCTGAGAATCAAACTTGACTCCTCTGAAAGAACAGCCAGTAAGTATTCTTAGCCACCAAACCATCTCTGCAGCCCACAGTTTTAGGTTTAAAGTCAGTATCTGGTCCAGTATATTAAAGTGGCTCAGCGTGTTAAAAGGTTTGCTGCCAAGCTCGAAGACCTGAGTTCTATCCCTAGGACCCACACGTTGGAAGGAGAAAACCAGCTCCTGCAAGTTATCCTCTGACATACAGGCAGTGAGGCCCTGCACATACATGTACAGGAATGCATTAAAAATAGGAAATAGATAAAAGACAATGTGACCTTGAACTTCTGATCCTTTTGCTTCATCTTGTAAGTGCTGAGATTTCAGGCACATGCCTCCATGCCCATTTACCTTGTGTTGGGTATCGAATCCAAAGTCTGGTGCATATCAGGCACGCACTCTACCACCCAGCTGCATGGTCCACTAAGATTATCCCAGGTTGCATGGTGCACTAATAGGGGGTAGTGTTTATGGCACCGAACTGACACTACAAACAACCCCAGGCTTTCTAGATTCTCAGACATTTTCTCTGTTTCTACAGATCACTTAATCACTAATGTGAAGGGGAAAGCTGGCTTGTGTCACTCGAAAAAGACTTTCTTTACCAGTTGTGTGTAGAGGTGTTCTGACACATGGAAGATGGGTGTGCTAGCATGTTCCTGAATCCAAGCACTTGGGATCAGAGACTGAAACCAGTCTTGTCTATGTAGCAAGTTTGAGGCCAGATTGGACTACAAAAGAGTGTCTCAAAAACCAAAGAAAACCAAACAAAAACCACGGATAAGAACGGGCAGACATAGTTCACACCATGACTTGATGGGACAGACAAAATGAGAGGATTTCTTCTAGATGGCTTGCCAGTATGCTACCTAGTCTAGTTTTGACTCCTGACTCAGCAAGCCTCTTGCCCCAATCTTGTGAGCAGCTGAAACTCTAGGCCTCTCTAAATAACTGTGAAGTAAAGACTGCCCCTATGGGCCTTCATCTTTTAGGAAGTTTCACTCTAAAAAGCAAGATATGTCGTTATGTATAGCCAGTGTGTCTGAAATCGCCATGTTTCGAGAGGGGAAAGCTGGAGAGCTATGTGCAAAGGCACTTGGAAAGATTCAGCAGTACACATGAGCACTCATGCACACATGCATGGGTAAGACCCCCCCACACACACACCCCAAGCAAAACAAGACAACTATGCACCTGGGGTCATGTGGGATGTTTTAAAACATGGACCGAAGCATCCTATAGCATTCCATAGCAGCTTCGTTCTTTCTCCCCACTAACCCCTGTGTGTATCTGTCTCTGTCTCTCTGTGTATCTCTGTCTGTCTCTCTCACACACACAGCTACCTGCCCCATACTATCTCTCATAAGTAAGTAAAAACTGTAACAAAGTGGATGAAGATAATAGTAACCACCACACAATTCATAAAGCCCATGTAAAATCCGGGCTTGGACCAAAACACCAATGTCAGTAGTCTTCCCTTACCATAGATTGATGGGTGACAGTCACCTCCTCAGTGGCTTGGCTGTGGTTCCACCCTGCCCTCAGAGGAGCTCTGTCTCTGCCCTTCCTGGCCACTCAAGGCTACAGTGGAGGTGAGGAGTGTTAGGGAGAAGTTTCAGAGGTTTTGAGAAGGCAGACAGGGATCTCATATGAGCTTGGCTCCTTGGTCTCAGCATGCTTCACTTATGAAACACAGATTCAGAGCTGGAGAGTTGGTTCAGTAATTAAGAGTATGTGCTGCTTCATCCAGAGGATCTGACTGTGGTTCCCAGCCCCCACAGCAGGCAGCTCATTCCAACTCCAGGGGACCTGATGCCCCCTTCTGGACTCTGCAAGCACCTACATGTACGATGTGAGCATAAATTCACCCAGGCACACATATAAACACATAAAAAATAATTATCTGCCCCCAGAAATTCAAGGAAAAATTATTATGTGTCATTTTGTTTTTTTGGGACAGGAGTCTCACTATGTAGGTCAAGCTAGCCTCAAACTTGTGATAATTTTTCTGACCCAGTCTCTCTAATGTTAGGATTAGAGGTGTGAGAGACAATGCCTCACTGAAAAAAATTATCATCAACTCCAAGCATGGGGCTTCTGCAAGCCTTACCTCCTGATCACAGAGGCTGCCAGGGCATACCCAGGAAGTCCGCCCTACTACCATCCAGGCTTACTGTGGAAACTGAGGTAAACAGTGGTGATGGTGTGAGCACAGATCTAACACGGTTGTGGCATTTGATAAACATAGAATGAAGTGTTGTCTACACTCATGTCACTGCTCTAATAGGAAAACAGATACACCCTTGTGTTGGGAGCCGACTCCTAGCAGAAAGCGGCTATCATCTTTGCAGCCATCTTGAGCCATATACCCTGACAAGAGATTTGTTTTCAACAGCCCACTAACAGCTGAGCACACTCTGATAAACATCTTGTTTTTCTCATATATCTTGTTTTGCTGTTTAGTGCCCCCAGCTGCAAGGCACACGTGGTAAAATGCCTTCAGCTGCGTTTTTCTTCTTGTCCACGGCTGCAAGACACGTGGTAAAATACTCAGGGTTTCCTTTCAATAAAAGAGACTTGATCAGACTCTCTGTCTTGTCTCCATTCTTCACATCTCTTGCCACTCCATCCTCCCCCCCACCTCTTGCTAGACCCTGTTGACTGACCCGCGGACCGGGACATCTGGACACCCTTGCTCATCAGATAGTTATTATCTATGACTCTCTAGAGGCACAGGCACATTTTACTTATAACGAACAGTATGACCCTTATGACAATTCTTTAGTCAATGACTGATAAAGTACAAGAATACAAGGGAACAGAAGGATTCCCATGGTCTGTGACCCTCACTGCTGCTGCAAAACTGCATTCCTCATGCACCGTGGGACAGCCTTGTAAGCAAGCCTCTCACACCTGCTGGAGGTGCTGAGTACAGTTCACACAGTCATGGACAGCAATAGAATCTGGCAGGGATACGTCATAGTTACTGGCTTGAGTACTCACCCCATTATGCTTTTTATCATTATTGTAGTATACCCTCCTTCCACATTTAAAAAGTTAACTGTGAAAAGTGATGGGCTAGCCTGACTCCATCTTAAGATTATAAGCCACTAGCACTGCTTGGGTGTGGTGGTGCATGCCTTTAGCCTCAGCAGCCAGGAGGCAGAGGCAGGTGGATCTCTGTAAGTTCAAGGCCAACCTGCTCTACAAGGTGAGTTCCAGGACAGCCAAGGCTGTACACAAAGAAACTCTGTCTCAACAAAACCAAATACCAAACCAAGCTAAAAAAAAAATCGTTAACCAGGTCAGAATAAGGTGTTCTGCCAAAAAACTTGGAGATGTTCTCCCAATTTCCTATGTAACCAAAACTCCTTGGGAACCCCCAAGCCTTGCAGCTTTCTGGACTATATGAATCTCACTTTCTCTTATGACTGATGCTATTTTCTCAAAGCCCACTTATCCCTGTCTGACAGAAAATAAGGCTTGCATAATCTGACCAAAGAATTTGGATAATGGTCTTTACTCTCCTTCTGTGAGAGTAACAAATGTTACCTGTGTGTGTGTGTCTGTGGTATGTTCTAGAAGAAGGCATTGTTAACACAGGTGATGGCTCTGGGTGTTGTTTCCTGAAGATTTTCCAGTTGGACAAGATGCAGCAAAGTAATAGTCATGATCTTGACCTGGGAGGCCTGAGCTAATGTATCTTAGTTAAAGTACAGGTCCATATATACATATGCATTTTATTTAGTGAGTTGGGGAGTGCTTGCATATGCCATGGTACACATATGGTGATCAGAGATCAGTTTGTGAGAGTCAGTTCTTCCCTTCTACCATGTGGGCCTTAGGGATTAAACTTGGGCCATCAGATCTGTAGGCAAACACCTTTACCCACTGGGCCATTTTGTCCACATATATTTATATTTTAAATTGTAACATTAATTGTACAAATTTAAGGGGTTCACTGTTACATTTTAGCTTATGGATATAACATGTAATGATCATCAGGGCAACTGGCATATCCACCACCTCAAACAGTTTTCCTTTCCCTGTTAGGAAGGAACATGTAAAACATCTCCATTAGCTGTTAGAAAATATCCGATAGTTGTTGCAGATCTTAGTTATTCTAGCTATAGTACAGAACTTAGAAAGCATTCCTCTCACCCAGTTCTACCCTGAATTCACTAACCAGCCTCTTTCCATCCTCACCCAAAGCTTCCTGAGATTTGGGAACTATTGTTGATTCTCTCTCTATCTTTGCTCTTAGCCAACAGGCTAAAAACTAAAACCAAAACAATTTTAAATAGAAAAAGGATAAGATATGGATATAAAGAAAGAAAATATTTTTGTGTAGGTACATAAATGTGTGTATGTTTTAAGCCATTGTTATAAGAGTCAAAAAGTAAAAACCAGGGCTGGTGAGATGGCTCAGTAGGCAAAGGCATTTGTTGACAAGCCTGGTGATCTGAGTTCTGGCCCTGGAACTCACATGGGAGAAGGAGAGAACTGACTCCTGCAAGGCATCCTTAGACTTCCACAGGCACACCATGGCATGCATGGAAACTAAAAAGAAGAAAATCAGGGCTGGAGAGAAGAAACTTAAAGACCTGAGTTCAGATCCCCAGCATTAAAAAGTGGGCATGAGAGCATTTGTTAGTATTCCAAGTGCTGGGAAAGCAGAGCAGGAAGATACCGGGGTCTTGTTGGACAGCGTGGTCAATTAGTTAGCTCCGGACTTAGCAAGAGACCCTGTCTCAAAAATAAGGTGGATTAAACAGCTGAGGAAGATAGTCAACCTCCGGTCTTCAAGTACACAAACACATGTACAAACATATGTGAACCCATATACACACACACAAGTAAACATTATAAACATAACCAAGATTGCCGGGCGGTGGTGGTGCACATCTTTATCTCTAGCACTCAGGAGGCAGAGGCAGGAGGATCTCCCAGTTCGAGGTCAGCCTGATCTACAGAGTGAGTTCCAGGAAAGCCAGGACTACATAGAAAAACCTTGTCTCAAAACAAACAAAAAAACTAAAAACAAAACAAAACAAAAAACTGCAAAACAAAAACAAACCAAAACCAAAAAACAAGGTTAATTCATTATCAAGGACAGAAGTACTGTTGTTGTTTTTGTTGTGACTTTGTTTTTTAAAATAAAATCTGGGTAATAAAGTCTATTGTATCCACATGATGACCCCAGGCATTTACAGTCAACACTTCTTTACCACAGCAACTTGAAGTCTGCATGGTTTTATTCACAGTTAGTGCCCTAGCCACGTGAAACATGGTTTATTCACTTAGAAGCAGGAGCTCACTATGTACACCAGGCCTGTCTCAAAACTCTGAGCTCCACATGCCTTTACCTCCTAAGTGCTGATATTAATACCAGGCGAGCACCACAACGCCTGACACCTTGGCTATCTTTTATATTGTAATTTAGATATGTTTAGAAACAGAAACACCAATGCATTATAATTAGCACAGTTCTGAGTATGTACATTAACATGTGTAGGAAGTATGCACCTGAGTCACCATGGCTAGCCATCAAAAATAAATAATCATTTGTTTTTATTCTTTCTTACTGGTATGCTGAAATTCTAATCTAGATCACAAGAACTGAACTGGGTTGTACAAGGTAGCTAATTAAAAATTTTTCTTTTTATATCCCCAATTTTAGAGATTGGGAAATACGAGTAGGGGGGGTGATGGGTTGTTGTTAGTGGCGGGAGAATAAAGGGAACCAAAACCTCCTGACTCTGACTCGCTGCTCTCACCAACTTTGGAATATGCTGTCAACCTCAGCCGCAGGTGCACAACCGGCTGGCAGCCGAGATTGCTAACAGGAGACCAGCACCGGACTTCATTTGTCAAGCATGTCATATGTTCATATATGTCAATATGAACACAGATAACTTTCCGTCTAAGCCTCTAATTTAAACCTCCCATTTAGAGCCAATCCGTGATCACGACGCCGCTGTTCTGAGGTTCACAAAGACAAACACAAGGTGGGAGGGGAGTCCCGGGCCGCAACCACTCTGTCCCGCGTTTCTCCCCCTGGGTCACACCAATTGTAGAGCCCCGCGCCGCGTGGCACAGCTCGGCGGAGCAGCTCGTCCGGGGGGTCAGGTTTCCCCAGCCCGGTAGCAGCCCCAGTCCGCGGGACCCTGGCCTACCTGCGCGCTCCCCGCAGCCGCCGCCGCCGTCTCCCAGCCCCGCGGCCGCGCGCAGCGCGCTGCCGCAGCTCGCCGACAGGTTCCCGGTGGCTCTGCGCGCCAGCGTCAGGATGGGCGCCGACCAGCTGTCGGCCGCTCGAGGCCGCGACGCGCTCCGCAGCTCGCTGGGGCTCGGTAGCTGGCTCCGGTCCACGATCTCGAACTCTTCCCCGGACTCTAGGCCTGCTTGGGGCCCAGGCTCCGGCCCCAGGTCGGACTCCGGCTCCGGCTCCGAATCCTGCCCCGCCCGGCGGCAGTCTCCGCGGGCGGCCATGTTGGCCGGTCACGTGGCCCGCCGCTGGCCTGGGCCGGCGGCCTTCAGCTGCTTCCTGCGGCCGTTTCGCTCCCTGCTCGCCCTCACCTGGGCTGGCTTTCCTTTTATAACACTCGGGGAAAGTACGATTCCTAAACGCAGGCGATCCCGAGCCGGGAGTACTTGGAAGTTACTTTTGGATTTTCTACTTCCCACGAGCGGGAATGCGCTTTATTTTAACGTTTTGCGACACAACTTCCTCTTTTAAACTTTCAGTTCACGCCTTCTCCCCCCCCCACCTCCCCCAAACAAAATCTCACTGTTAGATTTGTTGTTGTTGTTGTTGTTTTCCCCACAGAAGGCCTCTTGTTGCCCAGGGCTGACATTAAAATAGACCATGTAGCCGAGTGGTGGTGGTGCATGCTTTTAATCCCAGCACTAGGGAGGCATAGGCAGGCAGACCTCTGACAACAGTCTGATATTACATAGTCAGCGGAGTGAGTTCCAGGACAGAGTAACACAGAGAAACCCTGTCTCAACACCCTAGTCCCTCTCATTCCCCATAAGCCACTTGGCAAGGGTGTGCTTAACTACTCTTTTGGAGTGGGTGGGGGATGGCAGTTCTGGGAATTGAACTTTGTATCTCATACATGCTAATCAAGACCTCTACCGCTGAGCTTCACCCAACCCCAACCCCAACACACACACAACCGTCAGGACCGGTGTCCTGATTTGTGATCCTCCTGACTCCATCTCCCAAGTGCTTCTGACACCACACCATGCTAGGGAGGCACTCTACTAGCAGAGCTGCGTTCCCAGTCAGAATCTCATTCTGTAGCTCAGGCTGGCCTAGAACTCAGTAATATAGCACTACTTGGCCTTGAACTCCTGGTGATCCTCCTGCCTCTGCCTCCTGAGTATGGGGATTAAATGTGTGCCTTACTATACCAGCTCATGTCTCATATTTTCAACTTCATCATTTTCGGCAGCCTTCTTCAGAACAGTCTGTAAAAGGGCTGCCAAAGAAATTAGGACAGATGAGTCAGAGGTGTGTGTGTGTGTTTGTGTGTGGTGGTGGGGCTTTTTCTTTTAAATCAGATGACTCTGAGTGACAGCCTAGCAGGCGAGATCCCCAGTGGTGGACTGGAAATGAGCTCTGTATTCTGCTATTAATTAAATGTGATAGGAATTGAACCAACCTCATTCCTAAATACAGTTTCACACTAAGGAAACACAGCACACAGCCTACCTTGTGATTATTGCCACTGCTTTCCAACTCTGGCCTGGATAAGTCACCATACAGATATGTGGTTATTCAGCCTATTTTCTTACTAGGAATAGAAGGGAATTTGGCGTTGAGATGCAAATGTCTTGAGAATTTTACAAATTAGAATGCAACAATTCGGACCATGTCAAACCACAGGACTCTTAGTGTTTAAAATTATTACAGTGTTGTTGCAGGCCAGGTGTGGTGGCAGACATTTTTTTATCCCAGCACTTTGGAGGTAAAGGCAGGTAATTTTTTGTGAGTTCAAGGCCAGTCTAGTTTACATAACCAGTTCCAGTCTAGCCAGGCTTAGGTAGTAGGATCCTGTCTCAAAAAATAAAATAAAATAAAATAAAATAAAATAAAATAAAATAAAATAAAAAAAATATTTTGGTAGATTGTTACGAGATCAAATAGTTTCACCTAAAAATGTGGATTTTAGTCCTTTTTGAATCGTTGAAAGATTGGAAACTTCCTGATGGTAACACATTATTGGTAGTGGTTGGCTGCTGTGAGAAATTATCTATTCGTGCTCCCTTTGGCATTACAGACACTAAACCTCGAACAATATAGAGAAGCTTAGCATAGTGTCTGTGTGCTCCGAGGCACAGAGGAAAGGTTTACCTTGTCTAGATCATCATGTCCATTGCACCAAGCTGCAGAACGAGAAGCATGTGACTGAGGCTAGGCTCAAGTACACTGACCAGTACAAAATCTACCACATTTCAAAGAGTGAGGCTTTCACCTAATTTAATGCAGATGGACTTGAAGATCTGAGAAGTGACTCATCCTCTGTGCGCCTTCCCAATGCGTGGTGGTTTCTGTGGCGGCAGTGTCTCAGACAGGCCCGCCTATTTTGGAAATGTGGCAGAGGCTAACACAGATTCATTGATTCCAACCTGAATTCTCCTGTCAAACTGCACACAGTAAATATAGCTCTCTATAGGTCCCCATTATGTGGTTTACAGAGTGGATTCAAGTTAAAGAGGCTATGGCAGGGTGCAAAGGGTTTGAGAGCGCACGGAGAGGAATGTCAATAGACTCTGTATGGGTAAGAACCTGAGACCAACCCTGGGATGAAGTTGCTGCTGTTGCTCAGGGGAGAGTCAGGCTGAAAGACAGGCTTCAGGTGTGTTTGTGTTGTCTGTGTGTGTGTCCACCAGGCAAACAGATGGGCCAGCAGGCATTCCAGTGGGCAGCAGGGCCCAAGCTGAGCTGAAGCTCCAAGGTCAGACTAGTGTTTTGTGGCTGTTGATCATTGGTGCATACTGGGTGTCAGGCTGGTGGGCCATGCCATGTCATCTTAGTGCTAGGAATCCATCAGTTTAAGGGGTCCAGGGAGTTACTCACTATCCTTGGTCTGGTGTACCCAATCCATTCTTGGGCCCGTTTTCCCTCATCTGATTTTAAAATATCCATGTTTCCCTATCCTCACAATACGCCCCTAGAGTGAAAAGCTTATAGGTTGGTGCTATTCCCAGAAACCACCCATTTAATAAGTCTGTGTTGCATGGTCTGTGCCTGACAGAAGGTGAAGTTGTGGGTCAATCCAGGGGCTCCAGTCATCCTTGAGAGGCAACTCAGAGGCAACTCCACTGTAATCTAAACAGTGCCCCCCTTCCTGTGACTACTCTTCTGCATCAACAGCAGCCCCTCCTGTGACTGTTTCAATTTCCTGAAGTCAACACTACTAATGCCATTTCTGCACGTTCTAGTTTAACTATTCACACTTCTTGATCACATCAGACCTCAATCCCTCCCTCTGCCAGCCAGGATCCCCACCGCTGATAAGACATCTCACCTGTAAGAGAAGTTCTCTCTCTCATCTTTTCTGATCTTCACCTTCTCAGGTTTATTCCACAACAAACCAATCCCCATCACCATTAAGCCTCCTTAGTTTTCTTTTCTCCTAACGTCCCTCCTACCTAAACAGAGCCAAAAAACTGCCTGTAAAATAGCATCTCCTATGGCACAGTCTGAAAAAGTACAGTTTTAGACACGATGGAGTCAGTTAGAGAAGGGGCTAGCCTGACCTCAGCATTCTCACCTTCTGAGACAAAAGATTCCTCACCTTGTAAGCTGTACCTCCTGTTTTTCTCCATCACAACCCATTGAGGGTGTGCTAACTTTGGTCGTATATTCAGCACTGTGAATGAGAGGAAGCTGCTTGCTCCTCTGTAACAGTTGAGGAATTTGGCTGAGACCTGCCCTGGACTAAGGGCATTAACAGCTTTGCACAGGAGTTTGTTCTGTAACCACCCTGGCCAGGAAGGGCTGTGCTGCTCTGTGGAATCAAAGGCCCATTTACTTCTCAATGAAGAATATAACTCACTAGAAAGAGGCATCTGGGAGCTGAAGAGATGGCTCAGTGGTTAATAACTTGCTTCTCTTTTAGAGGACCTGAGTTTGGTTCCTAGTATCTTTGGGTGCTCACTACTGCCTGTACGTCCAGCTCTAGGGGAGCCTATTCTCTCTTCTGGCCTCTGATGTCACCTACACCTACACACACACACACACACACACACACACACACAAACACACACACACTGACACATACACAGAAATAGAAATAAAATGGAAAAAAATAAAAAGCATCCATGGAACAAATAGAAATATTTGGCTTCCATCGAGCAGTCTAAAATGGACTTGGGTTTCTAACCATGCAAGATTTGATAGTATCTATGTATATATTAGTCCATGCATCCATCCATGTATTTATACATGTATCCTCCTATTCCCTCACCTATTTTTTTTTAATTTATTTACTTATTTTGTATATGAGTACACTATGGCTGTCTTCAGACACACCAGACGAGGGCATCAGATCCCACTACAGATGGTTGTGAGCCACCATGTGGTTGCTGGGAAATTGAACTCAGGATGTCTGGAAAAGTAGTCAGAGCTCTTAACCGCTGAGCCATCTCTCCAGCCCCTGCTTTATTGTCTCCGAATCCACCCCTATCAGTTTTCTACCCATCCGGCTATCCTGTGACTCTGAGAGACCTGTCCTCCATCAGTCTTTCTGACTCCTTTTCATAACATTATGCAGGGTGTGGATTTGTAAACCCCTTATAATTTCTTCATGTGCTTTAAAAGCATTTATTTATTTATTTATTTATTCATTCATTCATTCATTCATTCATTTGAGACAAGATCTCCCTATGTAGCACTGGTTGTCCTGGAGCTCAGGCTGTTCTTGATCTCACAGAGATCTTCTTGTCCTTCCCTATCAGGGCTGGGTTTGAAGTACACTACCACACCAGAGAGTTTGATTTTATTTATATGTAGCTGTGTGTGTGCATGAGTTTATGTATACCACATATGTGCAGTGCCCTGAGAGGCCAGAGGGTGTTGGACCTCCTGAAACTAGAGTTATAGGTACTTGTGGGTAATCTGATGGTGCTGGGAACAGAACCTAGGTCCTTTGGAAGAGCACCAAGTGCTTCTAATAGATGAGACATCTTTCCAGCCCTTTTTTCTATTCTTAAAGACTCCAAACTAATTATTTTCCCAGGCTCTGCCCTCTATACCAGTTTTAGCATGACTGGCTGGCTTTAATATATGTGTGTGTGTGTGTGTGTGTGTGTGTGTGCAGGTGGATCTCTGATCTACTGAGTCAATTCCAGGACAATTAGGGCTACACAATGAAATCCTTTCTCAGTCCCTGCCTAAATTATCTATCTATCTATCTATCTATCTATCTATCTATCTATCTATCTATCTATCTATCT
>NW_021604703.1:5715141-5716133 GCF_004785775.1 Grammomys surdaster | reverse complement strand
TCTATCTATCTATCTATCTATCTATCTATCTATCTATCTATCTATCTGTTATATGTGTGCAGGTGCCCTCAAGTGGCCATAAGAGACTATCAGATCCCCTAAAACTGGAATTATAAGTGGCTGAGTCACCATATAGGTGCTGGAAATTGAACTCAGGTTCTCTCCATCTCTCAAACCCTGTAACTGTTTTTATTTTAAACATCACCAAGTTCAGATTCACACAAGTTTTCAGACAGAGTTTTGTTTGTTTGTTTGTTTGTTTGTTTTTTCCGAGACAGGGTTTCTCTGTATAGTTCTGGCTATCCTGGAACTCACTCTGTAGACCAGGCTGGCCTCAAACTCAGAAATCTGCCTGCCTCTGCCTCCAAAATGTTGGGATTAAAGACGTGCGCCACCACTGCCTGGCAGGTAGACAGATTTTTCTAGCCATTCTGACACACGCACTCCTCCAGACCTACCACCTCTCCTTGCCACCAGCTTGGCTTTATTTCATTCACACTCACCTCTTTCTGATACCATCTAGCTGAATTTGTCTGTGCCTGTGTCTCCCTCCCCTTCCCAGGCTGCAGCTCAGAGAGAAGCTTACCGTTTGTGTTTACCTCTGTATCCCCAGAACATACTCCAAATGTTTGTGAGTTTAAACAATGGCATTAATTCCATGCTCTACAGCAAAGCCATCTTGGGTTAGTGGAGTACCTACACACTCCTCTACAGACTCTGTTGACAGAACCTCCACTCTGTTGACCTTTATCATCTCTGCAGGAAGGTGGGGACAGGAAGGACTCTTTTGCTGTTCACCTCTCATTGGCTACAGTGGTTCATGATCCAGCCTAACTCCCAGGCACCTTCTTCCTTACCCCCCTCTCTTTTGTACATAAGTTTAGCGTTTGTGATCAAGTGGTTGGAGGAGAGAGAAAAAAAATACAGTGGGGCTGGGGCTGCGGCTGGGGCTGGGGCTGGGGCTGGGGCTGGGGCTGGGGCTGGGGCTGGGG
>NW_021604703.1:5702778-5712778 GCF_004785775.1 Grammomys surdaster | reverse complement strand
GAAATCTGATGCCTTCCCTCTTCTGGCCTCCACAGGCACACATGTGGCACACATATATACATGCAGGCAAAAAAAAAAAAAATCACACATACACATAAAAATCAAAATACAACCTTTTAAAAAATAAAATAGAAATTTAGAAAACACGATTATAAAATCCTGAGTCCCGATCCATAGCACGATTGAAAAAGCTTGGCATAGCTACATGTGTCTGCAGGTCTAGGTCTGGGCTGGGGCAAGCAGACATAGGTGGCTCCTTGAAGCTTGCTGGCCAGCCAGGCTCACCAAAATGGCAAGCTCCAGGTTCAGTGAAGGGACCTTGCCTTAAAAAATAAAGTGGAGAGCAATTAAGGTAGATACTCAATATCAGCCTTTGGTCTTCACAAGCACATGTATGGTGGGTACACATGCCTGCACACACGTGTGCCAACATGTTGTCACATGTACATAATTACCACCTAGACACATACACACACGATAAAGAGACGTTCCATTACAACTGGTAGTTTAGGAGTAAGAGTTTTTGAGGCAGCAAAGAATGAGAACAGAAAGCAGGTGCCCTAGATTCACTTTTGCTGCTATGATAAAATAGCCTGACACCACCTCCCCCAGTCTTAAAGGGTAAGGGACTACTTTGGCTCACAGTTCCAGATTACAGCCTACCATTGCAGGGAGGTCACAGTGACAGGAGCTTGAAGTACCTGGTTATACCACATCCACGGTCTAGAGCATAGAAAAGCATGTCTGCTTAGTGCTCAGCTAGCATTCCCTGCTAGAGCAGGGCCCAAAACAAGGGAATCGTACTGCCTACTTTCAGCCTAGGTCTTCCTATCTCAATTAAAGGAATCAAGACAGCCCCCAACAGGCATACCCAGAGGCCAACTGGATCCAGACAACCGCTTATTGAGACTTCCTTCCCGGTGTGTCTCGTTGACAATCAACAGAAGCATTATAAAGAAAGTAGAATTCTCAGTGTTGTGAGCCTGGAGATACAGCTATCCAGGCAAACGTTCATTCACACATGTGCATGTCATTAAATAACACTCGAAGGAAGGCAGCTCCTAAGATGTTTGCTCACACAATGACTCACACTGGAAACAAGTCTAGTTTCCTATGACTCAAAATCCAGAAGCAATAAGAGCAACAATAGATACACTTCATTATACAAAAAGTAAAACGTGGGGGCTGTAGAGATTGGCTTCTTACTGCATTTGCTGCAGAGGACCAAAGTTCAGTTACCAGCATCCATGTAGGGCAGCTCACAACCATCTCCAGGGGCTCTGACGCCCCCTTCTGACTTCCTTAGGCACTACATGCATGCAGTACTCATGCATACACACAGGCACACTCTTCAACCTCAGGTGATATGTGTACATCATGTCTATGCTACATGCCCGATGGCTGCCTCTTATCCAGTGAATTTTCAGTTAGTGTACAAAATAATAGGACTCGTTATGACATTTTCTGACGTATGCATATCTAACCTCCATTATCCTCTTTCTTCTCTCCTCCCCTGTCCTGCTGTTCCTCTTCATCCTCTTGAATATCCCTCCTTCCATGCTGTGCATACATGCTCACACACACATACATGTATGAACACACATGTACACATCTCAATTCTGCATATGAGGAAAATATATGATTTATTGGACTGTTGTAGTCTTGTTTATTTACCTTAATACTTATGGTGACTCTGGTTCCATCCATTTTCCTGAAAATGACATAATTTCCAGTCTGGCCTAGAACTCAGTTCTTAGTTCAGGGTCGTGGCAATCATCATGCCTGCTTCCCAACTGCTGAGATTATAGGAGTGAGTCAGCTTAAAAAAATCATTATTTTTAATATATATACATATACATACATACATATATATGTATATATATGTGTGTGTGTGTGTATATACATATATATTTTAAAAACTTAAGTGTATTTGGATTTTGCTGGCATCTGTGTCTGTGTATCACTTGCATGCATGGTATTCACAGGGGCTAGAAGTAGGGATCAGATTCCCTGTAATTGGAGTTATAGACAGTTGTTAGCCACCTACAGGAATGGGAAGATGGTTCATTTGATAAAGATAGCTGTCATACAAGACTGAGGGCCCGGGTTCAGATGCCCAGCACCAACATAAAAACCAGCATTTGCTGTAAGCATCTGTGGCCTCAGCATTTCGTGGGATGTGAGGGGAGAAGACAGAAAAACACGGATACTGGAACTCACTGGCCAGACAGCTGAGTCAACCCCTGAGTGTCAGGGTCACTGGGACCTTGTCTCAAAATATAAGGCAGAGAGTGAGTGAGAAAGACATATGATGTTAATGTCTGGCCTCTCCAAATGTGCATACATATGAACCTGCACTCTTATGTATGCAAACACCCATAGCAACATGTGTACATTACAGAGAGAGAGAGAGAGAGAGAGAGAGAGGAGAGAGAGAGATAGACAGAGACAGAGACACACACAGATACACACACACACACAGAATCCACTTTGTATATATTGAGTTTGGGATAGCTAACATTTTATTGGAGTGTTGGCTAGGTGATTGGCTAGTTGAGTCTAGACCAGTGGTACTCAAGCTGTGGGTTGAGCGACCCTTTTACAGGAGTCACCTAAGATCTTGGGAAAACACAGATATTTATGTTACGATTCATAATAGTAGCAAAGTTACAGTTACAAAGTAGCGACAAAAGTCATTTTATGGTTGGGGGTTATCGCAACAAGAAGGACTGTATTAAAGGGTCACAGCATTAGGAAGGCTGAGAAACGCTCTCTGGTCTAGACTCTAGGAAGATCTAGAAATGTGGATGTTATTAGTATATAGACAGTATTTAAAGTACAAACCTGGGCAAGATAACTATATGAAGTCAGGACAAGTTTGGGCCTCTGCCTTGGTAACAAACAGCCCCCAAATCTGTGGTTAGACTTAAAAAGTTTTGGAGATGATCTTATTATGTAGCCTAGGCTGACCTGGAACTTGCAATCCCCCTACCTCCGCTTGCCAAGTGCTGGAATTTCAGGCGTGCGCCACCACACCTGGCACCGCACTTTGTTTCTTGCTCCTATGAAGCCTGCTGCAGGTCTGGGCTTCTTCCCAGCCCATCTGTCTCTCATAGCATGACTCAGACATCCAGCTGCTTTGGTTTTTGGTCACACGTTTCGATGTGAAGATCTTTTCGAATAGCTGAAGCCAGAGAAAAGGCAGCTGCAGAGTCGTGTGCCAGGCAGTGCTGGGAAATGACCTGTCTCTTCTGTTCACAGCTCCTGGGCCAGAACCAGTTGCAGATGCCTTTCCACTTGCTGGCAAAGCCGGTGAAGATAAACAGATGAGCCAGGGGAACAAGGAAAAGTAGGTAGACAGAGAGTGAATAGGAGGCCACGGAGAAGTAGAGGCTGCAAAGAGGACAGGGGAATAGAGGCATGTTAAGGGAGGGCTGGAGAGAAAGGACCAGGAGATATCACAGAACCCAGGGAGGGAGTCACCAAGATGGGTAGGAATCCAGCTGTAATTTCAGGGCTCAGGAAGTTGAGGCAGGAGGACTGAGACATGGAGGCCAGCCTGAGCTGTCTGCTGACACCCCAGACCCTGCCCTCCCCCCATACACAAAGAGGGGGAACGGAGGAAAGTGAGCCGACTGAGGACTAGCAGGCAGAAACAACCTGAGATCTTGATTAAAATAATTTCCCAGAGCCACACGCAAAAAACCAAGCAAACAGAAGCCTGTTTGGAGTAGGCTTAAGTGAGATGGTGGGACGTGGGGAGAAATGAGAGATTAGTAAAGCCAAACAGCTGGCAGAGGAAGTAAGATTGGGGGTTCTGTTTGTTCTCTCCAGCCAGGGTGGGCAACAGAATCTTAATATGTTAGAGAAGGCCAGTAATGTGGAAAGCTGGTGATGTCGGAGAGGATGCTGGTGACCCACAGCTCCTTGGATGGGTGGGGGTGTGGCCATAGGTGCAGCCAGGATTCCATGGGAATCGAGGGAAAGGCAGAGGGAGTGGTAAGGATTCTAAGAGACAACCCCCACCTCCTGCTCCCAGGAACTTCCTTGCTTGTTTACATTCCGTTAGTTCATGCTGTTGTGCTGGAGATTAACTGTCATGCTTGCTAGGCAGGTACCCTACTACTAAGCTACATCCTTGCCCTACACATGGGTTGTTGTTGTTGTTATTGTTTTTAATCTCAGAGAACCGTAATAACATTTTAATGTTTACCTGGTGACATTAATGCTATGAAGTTACATTTATATTTGAGGTTACAGTCAGCACTAATATGTCAATTATATTAGCATCTCATGTTAGTTTTTATATATATATAACACTAGTACAGAATCATTCTTGCTGGTCAGAAGACACAAATTGGAATCCCATATCTAGTACTTATTCACTGGAGCTAGCTGCCTCACCTGTGAGAGCCAGGGCTGGAAAACGGAGGCAAGGGCTACATATGGGGTTGATGGAGGAAGAGTGTTGGGGAGGAGTGGATGTCTTCCAAGGACTTCAGCCTGCCTGCCGGTCTCTGAGTAGTTAAATGCACACTTTGTGAAAAACTGAAAGGATTCAGTGCAGAGACGGCACATATGCCGAAGAAGATGAACAGATAATTCTTTTCCACCTACAAGTCTTATACACATACCACATATTCATACATACCCCACAGATAGATATACAACATATGTCAGCATATATCACACACAGCACATACACAAAAACATGCACATAGACAAATGAACTGCAGCAAAACACATGGTATGTGCACATGCCACACACACTTATGACATGTCACATAGAACACTACATGTATACTCAGACAAGGCAGACACATAGCATATGCACCTGCACACCCGTAAGAAACATACATTACCTGACAGATGCTATAGCATATGCGTACACATGTATGTATATATATATATCATGCAACACAACATGCAAACCATATGCACATGCTACATGCACATACATACATTTATAACATGCCATATGCACATATGCCTTGTTTGAAATACACTAAATATCCTTGCACACACAACCTATGTTTACTCCACATGTTCACACACTCACACACTATGTGTAGCTCATAAAATATGTATAGATGTATCTAAGGCACAAACACAACTGTGATCCATAATCAGAAGCATGCAATAACTAAAAGTATCACTAGGGGGCACTGTGTTACTTATCCATAAATCGGTCTTTGCCTACTTTTATGCAAAAATTAGACTGTATACAGTAGTTTTAAAAGTATGGCCCCCGAATATTTTCATAACAGCATTAAGATTTCATTTGCCTTCTAAAGCACATACTTCACATTCTCCTCTGAGAATGCAATGGAAATTTCCAGAGAGACTTCAAGATGTGTGGCATTCAATAGACTGAGGCCTGAGGCAGATGTGAGAATCCAGCTGTCACCCACTAAGCCAGGAATCTTTTTAGAGAGTTATAAGTGTTACCATGCTGCGCTTTAAACTAATTAAAATTTTTCTTTGTTTTTTCCGAGATACTTTTTCACTATGTAGCACTGACTGGCTTATAACTTGCTATGTAGATCAGGCTTGCCTCAGATTCACAGAGATCCACCCATCTCTGCCTCTTGAATGCTACAGCTAAAGGTGTGTGCTGACACTCTTAGATTCTCACTGATTTTTAATAGCATGTAGTTATTTTCATATGCTATTGTTAAAATGCAAAGCACTAATTATTTTTATTTAAAAACCTAAACATTCTAGGGGCTGAAGAGATGACTCAGTGGTTAAGAGGGCATGACGTTCTTGAGAGGATTCTGGTTCAGTTTCTAGCACCCACACTGGACAGTTCACAACCTCTTTTAAGTCCAGCTTTGGGGGATACAACACCCCCTTGTGGCATCTGTAGTCACCTGCATGTGTGATGAACATATGTACACTAAGATACATACACATAAAATAAAAAAATAAAACAAAAATTTAAATACTAGAAATATTTTAAAAATTTTAAAATTATGTGTATGTGTTGAGGGAGAATGGGCACATGAATGCAGTTGCCTGGTGAAGCCAGAAGACCGCATCAGATTCCCCCTACAGCTGGAGTTTTGAACCTTCAGTTCCCAAAATTTTAAAATACTTTTTAAGTTGAAATATGATAAATAAAAATTGCATGTGTTTATTGTGGCTAACACGATGTTTTGAATGTGTATTCATCATGGGGTAGTTAAGCTCATTAGCATGGAATTGCTTTACATTATTTATTTTTGGAGATGAGAGCACTTTAAATCCGCTCTCAGTAATTTCATGATTATCTTAATTAATAAACACTAAAAATATTTTCTCTCTCTCTTTTTTTTTTTTTTTTGGTTTTTCGAGACAGGGTTTCTCTGTGTAGTCCTGGCTGTCCTGGAACTCACTCTGTAGACCAGGCTAGCCTCGAACTCTCGAACTCAGAAATCCACCTGTCTGCCTCCCAAGTGCTGGGATTAAAGGCGTGCGCCACCACCGCCCGGCTAAAAATATTTTCTTTTTTGAAATATAAACAATGCCAAAATCTTGTCAATTTCTTGTGATGAAAAGAAGACTCGGAAGTCTGCGAGCGAGGGCAGGCATTGGCGTGGTTGGAAGTCTGAGAGCGAGGCACAGGCATTGGCGTGGCTTTGGTGAAGACCTCAGGGTGAACGACAGCGCAGTCTGCTTATTCCTTGTCTTGCTGATGGTCATTCATTGTTTTCATGCCTTTTATTCCCCCATGCTGGGCATGGAGCACAAGGCCTTGCTACGCCATATGGGTACTATTATCACTGAGCCGAGCCCCAGCGCTCGCATATTTTTCTACTACAAACTTAAGTTGAAGTTGACATGCTTGTGCAGTGTGTGTGGACACGGGCCATTTCACTGTTGTGAGTGTTTTAGAGTCACAGGATGTTATTGTAGCGAGTGGCCCAAGATGTTGCGGGAATGTTCTCTCGCTTCCGCTCTAAGCGTCTGGTTGCTCCATGCCTTGCTATTGCTAGCCTTTTTGTCTTATAAACAGTTTATTTTTACTATATGTGTATGAGTGTGTTTCCTATCTGTATGTAAGTACACAGTGTGTATAGCTGGTACCCTCAGAGGCCAAAAGAGGATGCCAGAGCCTCTGGAACTGGAGTTACAGATGTTTGTGCTATATGGGTGCTGGGAATTGAACATGGGTCCTCAGTGAGAGTGTTTATTTTTGAGATGGACTCTCATTATGCAGCCTGGGATGTACTGGAACTCACTATGTTGACCAGGCTGGCCTTGAATGCACAGAGATCTGACTGCCTCTGCCTCTCTGCCTCCCGAGTGCTGGGATTAACTTTTGAGTCATCTCTCCAGCCCCAATTATATCTTTATTTTTATTTATTTATTTATTTATTTATTTATTTATTTATTTAAAGATGGGGTTTCTCAGTGTAGCTCTGGCTGTCCTGGAATTCACTCTGTAGACTAGGCTGTCCTCAAACTCTAAGATCTGCCTGCCTCTGCCTCCTGAGTGCTGGAATTAAAGGTGTACACCACCATGCCGGTCCAAATGTGTCCTTTTTAAAATGAACATTTGCATGGGTATGTAGCAGAACCTCAGAATTTTAGTTTGTAGAACATGTTTAATTTCGTAGGTATCTTATACTTATTTTTTAAGATAGGATCTCAAATGTCCCAGACTCGTTCTCACTGTGTAGCTGAGGATGATCTTAAGTTCCTGCTCTTGTCTCACTTCTTCTCCCAACTGCTGAATTACAGGTGCGTGCTGCCACACTCTGTGCAGTGCTGGGGGTGGAGCCCAGGGCCTCATGTACACTAGGCAAGCACTCTACCCACTGAGGCATATCCCCTCATTATTTTATTTATTAACTTATTCATGTTTTGCCACATCCCATATTGAGGTAATTTTGTTTTTTACTTTTATTCTATATAGTCTCTGGTGTTAATTTATTTCCAAAGCATTTAAAAAGATGTGAATGAGTCCTCTACCTTTGTTGGCTATTTTAGGGAAGATGACAATGAGGTTAGGACCATAGAGCCCCTGGGCCAGAGGGATCAGTTAGATGTCCATCAGTAGCGCTGTCTGACTCTGGGGAGATGGCTCCATCTCTCTGGGTCTCTGTGAAACTTACAGTGCTGTGCACATTGAGAGGTACCATGGAGGTAAAACCTTGGAGAATAGATGTTCAGAAAACTGCTTTATATTATGAGCCACACTGGCCATGTGCAGAAATCTCCTTTCTCTCCTTAGGATCAATATGCAGAAGTGAAATTGCTGGGTCAGTGGGTGCCAACATTTTGAAGACTATTTTGACAGCTATCTCCACACTGTCATCCTAAGCCGCTCTTGCTAGCAGCATGCTAGAGCATTGGAGTCACTGAGCTGTGCTTGGAATGGAGTGGCTCTTCCAGGAGTATTCACCCGAGGAAGAGAAACCATTTTAACAAATAAACCCAAGAGTTACTCCTTATGCACCACAGAGGTCCCTGGATGTTTTGGCCTCTAAGTTTAGTTTGCTAATGCCACAGTCGTGTTGTATAACAAGCCATCCCCAAATCACAGCGGCACCCAGCGATAAGCATTTGAATCTTAGGCAGAGTCTGCAGGTGGTTGCTATGGTATCTGGACAGCTCCTCTCTACATGTCTGTCATCCCTGTCCTTGGATTAGTAAGGACGTGCACACCAGTAGGTGATGTCAGGGGCCCAAAGGTAGCACATCTGCCACACGAACACATCTCAGGCTTTTGCTTGCATCATGTCTGCTGACATCCCATTGGCCAAGCCCAAGGTCAAGGACTGGGAAACGGCTTTCCCCCTGTTCTGAGGCTATGGATGGCATGTGGGCACAGGTGAAGATCTGGGGCTAAAACGTTGACCTACTGTACCCTGTATCCTGTGGTCCTCGGTTACAAGAAAGTTTTTATTGGACTTGAAAGGACAAAGGAGATGTTTCTGTTTGCTCATTATGGGGATAGACAGATGGTACCTGCATTGGTTATTTTTCAGTGCTGTGATCCAAATAGCTGACAGTTTAATAGAGGGAAGAGTCTTTTTGACTCACAGTTAAGAGGCATTTAAGTTCATCCCCGTGGGGAAGGCTCAGTGGAGAGACATGGACCCCGGTGGTGGGAGCTGGTGAGCACAGCTTGTTCTAGCTTGTTCACATGGCACCAACCAGAAGTCAGAGATGGCAGGCCAGAACCAGGCTCAGGTGTAACTTCCAGAGTCCCACCTCCTAAAGTGTCCACAGCCTATGGAACAGCACCACATGTTGGGAACTGAGTGTTTAAAACAAGGGCCTGTGGGAGGATGTTTCGGATTCAAGATGTAGCAGTACCCAGCTTATGAGAACTTGACTTAGAGATTTTTAAAATTCTTGATGATAGACGTATTCAGCAGGAACAATGCTTTGAGGTTTCAATTTGGTTCTTTTCCCATTGTGATACTGTCTTGGGGGCTGGATAGTGACCCTGTAGTCATGTGGTCATGAGCAATACCTGCTGTTTCCTGTTTTACTATGTCGCTGTCTATATTGTGTTTGGTAGGCTAGGAAAACAACATTTTTTTTTTTGAGATGTGATCTTCTTGTGTAATCCAAGTCAACCTCAAGCTCGCCACCCTCCTAGTGTAGGTTCCAAAGCACTGGGACTGCAGGCAGGTGCCATAGTACCTAGCTTTGAGTTTTGGACTGAAGTTTCAATTTATGATGTAGAAACACTTATCAGGAATGTTGCTTAACATATCTGAGTGACTTAGAATTCTAAGAGAATTTGTCTGCAATAGGGGCGATGCTCAGTAGTGGACCGAGTGCCTAGTATGTGGGGCTCCAGTAGTTTGAACTACACACACACACACACACACACACACACACACACACACACAGAGAGAGAGAGAGAGAGAGAGAGAGAGAGAGAGAGAGAAGGGGAGAGAGAAAGATGGATGGATGGAGGGAAGGAGAGAGAGAAGGAGGGAGGGAGAGAGGAGGAGGGAGGGAGAGAGAGAGGGAGAAAGAGCGGGAGGGAGGGAGGGAG
>NW_021604703.1:5700294-5702678 GCF_004785775.1 Grammomys surdaster | reverse complement strand
TCTCTGGGCAGTGGTGGCGCACGCCTTTAATCCCAGACTTGGGAGGCAGAGGCAGGTGGATTTCTGAGTTTGAGGCCAGCCTCGTCTACAAAGTGAGTTCCAGGACAGCCAAGGCTAGACAGAGAAATCCTGTCTCAAAAACAAACAAACACCAAAAAAAACCCAGAGTCTCACTCTGTAGTCCATGCTGGTCTTAAACTCATGGTCCTTCCACCTCAGTTTCCTTCCACCTTGCATGTGACAGATGGGATTATAGGCATGTGCCACCATGCTTGTGAATTTTCCTCTTTGAGTTTTTTCTCTTTCTTATGGTGATAGAGACACAGGTACTCAGCTGCAGAGCAACACCCCAGTCCTTGCATTACTAGCTTAAAGGGAGCTGAAAGTTATGTAATTATTTAAATACATGTCTTAGGTGATTTCCTTTTCTTTAGTCCCTGCCCCTGAGTGAATTCAAATATGTGAAATTGACAAAAATTTTCATTTGTTCAAAAGAGCAAAACTAGCTTATTGATTCAATGATCTAGAGAGCTTTTAAATTACACTTCTTTTAGAAATCTCACAGCTTTAAAATATATTTTCTTTAAAAATGTAAAATTGTGTGCGTGTGCGTGTGCGTGTGCGTGTGCGTGTGTGTGTGTGTGTGTGTGATGTGCATGTCCATTCATGTGAATGAAGCGTCTACAGAAGCCAGAAGAGGGTGCTAGGTTCCCTGGAACTGGAATTACAGGTGGTTGTAACCTCCCTGATGTAGGTGATCAGAATGAATTCAAACCTTCTGCAAGAACAGAAAATGTCCTTAAACACTGAGCCATCTCTCCAGCCTGTGTGGTAGGGCTAACTGGACAGTTCCCAAGCCCTGTTCTTGCATGTCCACAGGGATGCATGTCCACAGGGATGCATGTGCATAGGGATGCATGTCCACAGGGATGCATGTCCACAGGGATGCATGTACAGAGGGATTCATGTGCACAGGGATGCATGTCCACAGGGATGCATGTACACAGGGATGCATTTTCAGTGCTGGGTTTATTGGTGTGCACCACCACATCTACTTGAAAGTTAGTATTTTTGAAAATATATTTTTTATTTATGTGTATCTGTGTGTTTGTGAATACAGGGGGCCAGAAGAGGGCATTAGATCCCCTAGAACTCCAGGTGGTTGTAAGCTGTAAGAATCCAGCTTAAGTCTCTGTCTTCTATTTTCTTGACTTCTTGGGAGGTGGCATGATCCTATACATGCTTGGACATGTCTTTATCTTACATTTACCTAGTTTGGTTGGTTATTGAAATCTAAATTAAAAATAATTCTTAGAGTGGAGAGATGACTCAGTGGTTAAGAGTACTTGCAGCTCTTGTGGAAGACCCAGGTTCTGTTCCCAGCACCCAAATACCAATACAGTATCATCTGTAACTCCAGACTAGGGGATCTAATGCTGTCTCCTCATCTTCATGAATACCAAGCACACATGGGGCACATACTTCACTCATACTCATTAAGTAAAAATAAACAAGTCTTTAGAAAATAATTTTTTTGCATAAGAATGTCAGTAAGATTATTCCATGATTTTCTAGCACACAGCTTTGATAGTATAGCTAGTGCCAAGATATTTTTCATGCTATTATGATTAATTTATTCTCTCTCTCTAAAAGTTATCAAGATTATCCTTTTGTTTTTTTCACATTATAAATATTTACCTCAATGTGCTTACATTTTGAAAGTTCTCTTTTCATTTGATCCACTTGACATTAAGTAGGCCTGGTTAATTTGATGAACAATGTCCTCTCCATGTCTGGAATGCTTACCGCCATCAGTTCTTGTATTATGTCTTCATTCCCCGCTTCTGTGCTCTCGTTTTTGGGAACTCTTGTCTTACTGACATTGGAATGTCTGGGTCTGTCCTCTGCATCTGGTGAGTTTTAACCCAGAGTGTTTACTTCTCTGACCTTTCACATTTAGCTTCAGAACAATTGTCTTCATATTCCACAACGCCACTATTCCTCAGTTATATGTAACCTACTATCTTTCTTCTACGTACAGATGCCCATAAAGGCCAAAAGGGGGCGTTGGATCCTCTGGCGCTGGAGTTATAGGTGATTGTGACCAGCCCTATGTGGGTGCTGGAAACGCGTTTCTAACTGCTGTCACACCTTTCCAGCTCCCATCTATTGCATTTAAAGAACTAATTTTCAGCTTCTACTCTTTATAACTATTTTGAGATGAAATCTTGCTGGGCAGTGGTGGCGCACGCCTTTAATCCCAGCATTTGAGAGGTAGAGGCAGGCGGATTTCTGAGTTCGAGGCCATCTTAGTCTACAGAGTGAGTTCCAGGATAGCCAAGGCTATACAGAGAAACCTGTCTCAAACAAACAAAACAAGAGAG
>NW_021604703.1:5695459-5700194 GCF_004785775.1 Grammomys surdaster | reverse complement strand
GCTTGTAGAGTTTTGGCCATCTGCCCATCTTTTTTGTCTCAGAATTCCCAGGAACCTGATTCTATTCTTTGATGATGATGGGTTTGGGCCAGGTTCTGTTCCTTAAGAGTCGTGTAAGAGTTCCTGGTCCTTCCTGGGAACAAAGCCTCAGTTACCACTGAGGGTATGGGCTTGCCTCTCACATCCCTAGCTTTAGACTGACTGCAAATGCTGTGGTCAGTGATGGTGGCCTTTCTTATCCTCCCTCACCAGCGTGGACCTGCCTTTCCTTTCTCTCTCTTTCTTCTTTACGCTTCTTTTAATCAGAGAAGGCTTTCCTGTTATTTGTGGGATTCTGGCTGGGAGGAAGGTCAAATGGGGGTGCTCCCCCTCCATCTGGCTCCAATCTGCATTTTTAGCAAAACAACTAAGTTGGGAAGTTTGAAACTAACAACATTAGGGCTGAGAGATTTCTTAATGCGAATATATTTCAGTAGAGTTAATGAAAACTTGGAGTGCTTACAAAGTTGGGTATATTACATGTGTGACAAATTATATATAAACCAGATTTCATTTCCTGTTTTTTTTTTTTTTTAATCAGCAAAGGAAAAATGGCAAGAAAAACTGAATCTCCTATAATACAGCTATATGTTTTAGGGGATAACATATATATATATATACATTTCAATATTTTCAACATTTGCTGCTAAAATAAATAAAACTTCACCAAAAAATGTGCCCCCCAAAGTATGAAGTTCCAGTCAGGGATGAACCCCTTATTTAGATATGGTACAGGCTCTGCCTCCGGGGGCTCATCAGTCTCTGGCTGCTGCTGTTAGCAACCGTCATCTCTCCCACTGTCTTACTCTCATCTCTATGGTGATTCTTGTTAAATAAAGTGAACAGCCCCTGTCATGCGCCCTGGCGCCTAATTTGGCATCTTTAGATGCGCCTGTCAGTCTCCACAAAACACCACCTATCTAGTCAGTCAGTACTTGATGAACATCTATTGTGCAGTTATCTATTGTTCAGCCTAGTGACTCAAAAGATGAGTGAGACAAGACGCTGCCCCTTCAGGAAGTTTTCTAGGGGGGAAAGAACCCATAGTTTCTTTCCATGGAACATATCTACCAAGACCCAACTTAGAAAGGTGGCTGAGTTAAAAAATGTTTTACACAAGTGTAACTAAAATTCTTTAAAAAATTTTGTCTAGGTTCCCAGTGGAAGTTAAACATGTGACTCAGCAATCAGAATAATAGAAGGAGGGCGTTCTCAGCAACCCTCTCCCATCTCTGTTGGCTTGCGGTGTCTTAAATGCACGCTAGGCAATAGCTATACCACTGAGCTACAACCCTGACCCTCTAGATAATAATTTTTATTATATTCTTGTTTATATTTCTAGTGTGTCTTTATTTTTTAAAATTAAATAACTAAAAAAATTTTTTTTTTTGAGAAAAGCTCTCATGTGTCCTAGGCTGGCCTTAAACTTGCTATGATTGAACATGATCTTAATCGTCTTCTGATCTTCCTGCCTCTGCCTCCTGAGTGCTGGGATTCCAGGCATGTGTTCTTGGGCTTTGTTTTATGCAGTGCTGAGGATTGAACCCAGAGTTTTGTGCATGTTACTTAACTCTACCAACAGAGCTAGCTCTAGCCCATCCAGTGTTTCTTTACGCACTTGTACATGAATGGTTTTCCTTTTACTGCCTTAAAAAGGTGGTGTGCTATACGCTTCCCTGTATATGCTGGAGCTCACTAGCTGACTGGCAGATCTGATGCCCACTATTGTGCGTGAGTACATTATATAGCTCATTATGGTTAGCAAGTGGGGGTTCCAAATGTCTCCCATTCCAGCAAATGGCCCAGACAATAAACTTGCGTGCCTGCCATTTGTCTGTGTGGGTTTGTCTTTGTAGAATTGATTTCGGTAGTGGGACTGCTGCATCTCAGGGCACTTACATCCATTATCTTTGCAGGTTTTGCTGGCTGTCCCTCTATTGGGCTTGTATCACCCCATCTTCTCCCATCAACGACGGAGAGTCTCTTTCTTTGGGGAGAATAGTTCTAATTTTTCCTTGTTTTCTAGCTATCGAGTCATATGTGCTCACACCTTTCCCTTGCAGCATGGTATTTGCTTCGGGGCATTATCAAAGCTTCTATTTACAAAAAATCCAACTGCTCCTGAGATGTCCTGTTAGACCTGATTTATGATGTTTTGGATGAGGATGCTTTATTTAATGTTGTTTTTTGAGACGGGATCTCATGTTGCTGAGACTGGCCTCCCAACTCACTGTGTGGCAGAAGCTGTCCTCTAGCTCCCACTCCTTCTGGCTTTACCTTGCTTGGCTGGAATAAAGACTCTTGAAGGGAGCCCAGACTGTTTAAAGAATGATGGACAGGCAAGCCAGTGGGGATTCAGGTTCAAGCTGTTGGTGATTGGGACAGTTTAGGACCAGGGACAGATTGTGAAGAACTTGGGCTGTCATTCACTGAGGGTATTTTGTGTATGAGTGTGCATGTACATATGCTTTGAGAAAAGGTCTCACTGAGTATCCCAGAACCATGTAGACCAGGTTTGATTTGTACTTGTATACTGTCTTCCTGTTTCCCTGTGCTGGGATTTGTGGTGCAGCTGTCCTTTGTCTCCCACTGCACCAGTTCCCATTGAGGAGGAAGAGGAGGAGGAGGAGGAGGAGGAGGAGGAGGAGGAGGAAGAGGAGGAGGAGGGAGATGGTTACAATGTTACCAGGAAGATTTGATTCCTGGAACTTGTGCAGGGCAAGGAAGAGAGGACAGATATTCTAACTTTTAATTCTTAACTTCCTGCTGTGTGCTGTTGAGAGATCGCTATTTGGCCTATTTAGCAATCATGTTTTCCATGAAGGGGCGGGGTGTGGTGGGGGTGAAACTTTGCAATTCAGCTTCCAGGCTGGAAAGGTTGAGAGGCCACTTTCCCACATGGTCCCTTCGGAGCGGGTCCTTATCATTGTTATTCAAATGCGTTGTAACTGAGACCGATCCCAGGGATGCTGGTGCCTCTGAACCTCCCATGCAAGAGATCCGACTTTCCACTTTCAAAGGGGAGGAAGTCATTAGTGAAGCTATCTTGTCCAAGACTCCATGAGGAGGAGGAGGTGTCAGCCCGAAGCAGAGAAGGCTCAGCTAGTTTAGTTTTTTTTTTGTTTTGTCTTTTCTATCCACTCCGTGGCCTGGCCAAACCCAGTTGTCTGGCTTCTGGAGGGTGTGAGAGGCAGGCGATGTTATGTGCGGTTTCCATGGCAGTGGGCCGCTGGGGACACGTAGGGATGCACAGCCAGGTGGCTGGTGCAGGCTCACCTGCTCAGCTCCTGGCAGCCGCGGTATCAAAGAGGCCTAGGCTCCCCTTTCTGCTTCTCTTTAGTTCCTGGAGCTCTGGTTACTGTCTTTATGAGTCTGAGCTCTGTGCGAGATAACTTTAAAAAGTTCCATGTGACTTTATCTGGGGAACGGACCGAATGGCAGCGATTCAGAAGGCGAGGATGGAAAAGTACCAGAGGCAAGGCAAGTGGCTGAGGTGCCTACAAAAAGGAGGCATTCCACAGCCAGGCTCCCCAGCACAGAAAGCCCTCCCCCCCACCCTCCAGGGTCCTCTTTGCAGTGCCCTTGACACCAGCAGGCACAATTCAAGGGCTGGCCATCAACGTTCGAGTCAGTGCTTGATCTCTTTATTTAAGGAACTCACGGAGATGTTGGCGACTCCCTGAAGCCCAACAATAACAGTTTAATCACTGCCCAATAGTGTTTTTTTGTTTTTTGTTTTTTGGACTCTTTATTCAAGCATCACTAGGAATTCAGGGGCGGGGTGTGGAGGGAGTACAGATCTCAAATAGATAAAGATGTAAAAGTTAGGTTCAAGTCCACAGTGTGCTTTTCCAGGAATTTCTTACTGTTTCCAGGCAGCAGGCTTGTGTCCGCTCTTTGTAGCCCAGTGGTACTGGAAACGTCATGTATGGGACTGAGCCCTCAGGGTGGGTTCTGGCAGATCACAGGCTTTATCTACAGAGCTAATATTTGGCAGAATCCCATAACCAGGATCGATGGAAAGGCTTGGGGTCAGGGACTTAGACTGTAGCTCAGAAAATGAAGATGCATTGTGTGGAGTCCCGACCAACACAGCCTTGAAGGCAGGGAGGTTGGGACCTCCAGAATGTGGGGCCAGAACAGAGCTGCCTAAGATCTTGAAGACGTAGTCTCAAAGCCATGTTTTTCTTGGACACAGGAAAGAATTAACAGAGCAGAACATGTTTTAGTCTCAAAATGTACGACCACACACTGGTAGAGCCCAGCCCCTCTAGCCGCCCTATCCTTTCCTAGGAAACAGGCCACACCTCCTTGCAGTTTCTTCTATGGTACCATATTGCCAGCCTTTCTCCAGCTTTTGACCAGAAGCCTCTCTTTCTCTCTTCAAGGCCAACCTTTGCTGCCTCCGGTGTGTTGCTGTATTTCTGAATGCTCTTCCATCCAACATGTCAGTCATCACCCTGACTCTGGCTCTCCCCTAGTGAAGCTCATTCTAAAGGGTAATTTCATATCCTTCCCTAAGCCTGCCGCTTTGACCTGCACGAAAGCTGATGCAATCTCCTCAAGGAGCAAGATATTCTTTGTTCTAGTCATGAGTCATTGAACAGACGCAATGAAAGATGCTACCCATCCTGTAAACTAAATAAATACCTTTCTTCAGTTCCACATTAGGTCCAGGTGAGGAAAAAAATAGTGG
>NW_021604703.1:5670781-5695449 GCF_004785775.1 Grammomys surdaster | reverse complement strand
AAAGGAAAGGAAAGGAAAGGAAAGGAAAGGAAAGGAAAGGAAAGGAAAGGCAGTTTCAGAAGTTCAAGGTCATTTTCAGTTTGAAGCCAGCCTGGAATAAAGGAGATCCTCTCACGCACAAAACAAGGAAGGAACAAACAAACAAAGCCACTCCCCAGCAGCTGTCTTGTTCTTTAGTGTTTGACTGAAGCGAAGTGGCAATGGGAAGGCAAAAGCAGTTGACAAGTGGCCCTTCCCTTCTACGGTCTTCCTGCAGAAAGACCGTATCTAAAAACCTGGGTTGTCAGCAGCCACCAGTGTCTCATCTCTTAGCCTGTGACCAGCCATGCCCCTGCTCCTTAGTACTAGTGACAGTGACCTTTCCATCACAGAAGTGGCTCCCTGGCCAAGATGGACATGGTTCTTCCAGGCTTGTGCCTGAGGAAGTCTGGTACAAGCCGCTTCACAGTGCTTTGACTGAGCTGTGTTTTCAGGGGCCACGAAGTCAGTGCAGCTTTGTTATAGTTGCCTCAAGGTATCTGGTTTGTTCCAGATGGCTTGGGCTGGCACGGGGTAGTTGTTTGATCCATGGTCCTTTTCTCTAGGCAGCTCAGCAGCAAGGGAGAGTCCTGCAGCTGCTAATTAGAGTTGGATTGCCCAATCCTAAACATCTTTGTCTGTTTATAGGAAAACCAGTATCAGAAAGAACACTTATAATAAAGTTGAAGAACTCACCAACGCCAACAGTGATTTTGACAGATTTTAAATAAAACAGTGTTTATACCTGACATCCACCTAAGGCCATGGAGAGGTGCATCTCCTTCAGTTGTTCTGCTATGGGTTATAGGGAAACAAACAACCAGGGAAGGGGTAGTGAAGCCTTGGGCCTAGGGTTAGAGGTTGCAATAGGAGAGTCAGGACCTGCAGGGTAGGAGTGGTGGGGCAGACTGCTCACAGCAGAGAACTTCAAACAGGGAAGATGGAAGGGAAAGAGAGAGAAGGTATTTTTCTGAGAGCTGCTTTGGCCGGTAGATGGAAGCGGGTGGGCAAGGCTGTCTTGGAGACAAGGATTTCAGAGAGATGGCATCAGGGGAAGCTGGAGAGAGAACAAGTCAGGACTTGGAAGGAATAAGTGTTAGATTATATAGATACATATGAGTCTCTATTGGGACCCATGAGTAAGCAGAGGAAGAGAGAGACACACAGAGAGATGCAGAGAGAGACAAAAAAAGCGAGGCAGAGAGACAGGGAGACTGAGACAAAGAGAAACAGAGACAGAGAGACATACAGAGAGACAGAGACTGAAAAGAGACAGAGACAGAGAGAGACAGAGAGATGTATAGAGAATATAAGGATTGATTGTAAGGTACTGTTATACATGGGTACTTGGGCATGTCTCAGCCCTAAGGCAGGCCATCTGGGAGGGGAGGCTGAATTCTCAGGCAGGAGCCAGCACTACAATCTACAGACAAAAATCTCTCCTTAATTAAGGGAGCCTTAGATTATCTATCTATCTATCTATCTATCTATCTATCTATCTATCTATCTACGAGAAAGGACCTCACTTCATAGTCTTGGCTGGGCTAGAACTTGCTATGTAGACCAGGCTGACTTGGAATTCACAGCAATCCAACTGCCTCTGCCCCTGGAGCACTGGAACTGAAGGTGTGACCATCACTGTGCTCTATGCCACACAGCTGATTTTACCTGTAGCTATGTAGATTAGTTTTTTTTTTTTGCTGCGGAAGGGATGCTAAGTCCTCTGTTGAAGGCAGACCCTGGCATTCCCAAAGATGTTTACATCCTAATCCCTGTAACCTTCCAACATGTAGGCCAAAGAGGCTTCTGGGTGATGTGATGAGGCTAATGGTCTGGATAGGGGAAGTTTTCCTAAATCATCAGAGGAAGGTCCTGTGAAGTCACAAAAGGTCTTACTAAGGGGAGGCATGACAGTGGAAGCAGACAGTGGGATGATGCAGGACCAGGAGTTCAGGAATAAAGGCAACCGCTAGATACAAAGAAAATAAGATCCCCACTGCCATCCCAGCCCAGGAAAGCACTCCAGGACAGGCAGGCACCACTACAGTAAGCAAAGAGGTGGGAAAGGTAGAAAAATAGGGCACGTGAACACCATGGAGAGAAGCAGAATTGGAGATGTGATGGTGGTGACAAGGGAGAGAGGGCTGCGGGGGACATGCTGACATTGCCAGGATGACATGCAGCGGCCTGAAGTTTATCCAGACACAGATTCAGCCCCAGAACCTGCTGCCTGGCCTCGGGATCACCCTGGCTCTGGTCAAGGACGGAAGCCCGAGATAAAGGAAGTTTCACTCGGTGGATTGGACCTCCTCGAAGGACTACCGTGGTCCCAGAAGCCAATGGAGGCCATATTGGTGGCTGTGGCTCATGCTATTGCCCCAGGAAGAGATGAAGCCGGAGATCCATGAGGATTTAAGCTCTGTGAGGATGCTGCTCACCTCGGTGGTGCCCTCAGGCTTTGCTCCCTCAAGGGCTGTCTGCTTTAACCAGCATGTAGAGCCACCCGGGGCCATGTTGAAGCCTGTGGCCAGTGAAGGTGCTGAAGGCCATGGGTGGCCTGATACTGCCAAGGGTTATGTTGATATCTGCGGCCCTTGTTACCACTGAAGGCGTGTTGATGGGCTGCCCCACCCCCAGCCTTGTTAATGTACATAAAGGAGGTAGAGCAGGCCCTGTCCTGTGCAGGAGAGCTGGCCCCACCCCTTTCCATAAGCCTGCAAGGCTCTCCTTAGTTGAAAGTTTCTGGTCTGGATGCAAGCAGAGAAAGACTTATTGAGGGGAGGGGTGTAGCTACTAGGAATTTGACCGTGCTCCAGTGAATATATGGACCACACAAAATGGACTTGATTTTTTCCCTTCTTTTTGGAAGTTGGGAGGTGATGGAAGAAGGGGGTGGACATGGAAAGATTGGGAGGCAATTGGAATGCATGATGAGAAATTCCCAAATAATCAGTTAAAATATATTATTAAAATAATAAAAAAGAAAAGAAAACAGATTTTCTCCCAAGACTTCCAGGAGAAAGGCATCCCTGCCAAGCAATTTTAAACATCTCATCTTCAGAACTGCAAGATTTGCTGGGTTTAAGGAAAACCAAAGCAGGCTGGAGAGATGGCTCAGCAGTTAAGAACACTGACTGCTCTTCCAAAGGTCCTGAGTTAAATTCCCAGCAACCACATGGTGGCTCACAACCATCTCTAATGGGATCTGATGCCCTCTGCTGGTGTGTCTGAAGGGAGGGACAGTGTGCTCACATAAAATTAACGAATAAATCTTTTTTTTTTTTTAAAAAAAAGAGTGTGTGTGTGTGTGTGTGTGTATCATGTGTGCCATGGTACACATATGGAGGTCAGAGGGACAACTTAGGGGAGTCAGTTCTCTCCCTCTACCATGTGGGCTGGGGATCAAATTCAAGTCATCAGGCTTGGTCCAAATCTCCTTTGCCCACTGAGTCATAACCTGTTGATCTAAGTGACTAAATTTGTAGTTTCTTTTTATTTTAAAAGTTATGTTTCAATGTGTGTGTGTGTGTTTGCTTGCCTGTGCAAGTACATACAGTACACACAGAGGTATCCCGTGGTTCATGCCTTCCTAAATTACTCTTCAACTTAGTATTTGATGCAGAGTCTCTCCTTGAACCTGGGGCTTGGTGATTCAGATAGTGCTAGCCAGGGGGTCCCTGAGATTCTCCTGTCTCTGCCCCTTCAGCAGGAGATTACAGACACATGCCACTGTAAGCAGCTTTTATGGGGAAGTGGGGCTTGAATTCAATTCTTGGGAATTTTATTATTATTTTTAATAAGCAGGGTCTTACCATGTAACTCTGGCTGGCCTAGAATTACTACGTAGCTCAGCCTGTTCTCAAACTCACAGAGATCTGACTCCTCTCCAGTAATAGGTTTGAAGGTGTATAGCACCATGCCTGGCTCTCCTGTGGAAACATTTAATAGCAATATAGATGAAAAAAAATCCTTGGATGAGTCAGTCAGTTGTGTGTGTGTGTGTGTGTGTATAATTTTATGGTATGTATGTATTTCTAGTCTTTGAAGTTGACTTTAAATTGTTTTCAGTATTTACTGGATTCTATCATTCATTCATGATTCAAATAAGATCATTTCAATGTGCTTATTTTTATCTTCTTGGGAAACCATGGCTTGATTCTCCTTAAAATTAACTCCCTTCAACAAAGATTCCAATGGGGCAAAATGGTCTTCTGAACAACAAATGGTGCTGAGAAAATTGGATACTCACATGTAAAAGAGTAAACTGGACTCGTACGTAACGTCATACATGAAAATCAAGGCAAATGGAGGTTGGAGAGGAGGCTCAGTGGTTACAGTGAGCACCCCTCCTGCAGAAGACCTGAGTTTGGTTCCCAGCACCCACATGACAGCCACAACTGTAAGGTCTGGTGCTCTGATGCCCTCTTCCAGCCTCTCCAGGAAAGCATGATTTTGCTCCTTGCCCATCTTCAGCTGCTGAGACCTCTGACTTGCCTGCTGTCTTAGTTAGGGTTCTACTGCTGTGAACAGACACAGTGACCAAGGCAACTCTTATAAGGACAATATTTAATTGGGGCTGGCTTACAGGTTAAGAAGTTCAGTCCATTATCATCAAGGCGGAAACATGGCAGCATCCAGGCAGGCATGGTGCAAGAGGAGCTGAAAATTCTACATCTTCATCTGGAGGCTGCTAGCAGAATACTGGCTTCCAAGCAACTAGGACTAGGGTTTTAAAGCCCACACTCACAGTGACACACCTACTCCAAGGCCACACCCACTCCAGCAGGGCCACATGCTCTAATAGTGCCACTTCCTGGACCAACCGTACACAAACCATCACACCTGCCTTCTCTTGTTTTTCTCTCAAGCTCCAATAAAGTCATCTTGGAGTTTCCTTCTAAGTCAGTTTTAAAATTTTTTTAAAAAAAATTCTTATGAGTTCAAGAACTGACAAAAGAACCCTGTCTGTTACTTCAAAACAAAACACAGAAAACAAGTGGGTATAGAAGTATAGAAAATCAGAACCCTTGTGCATTGCTGGTGGAGTGTAAACACAAAATAAATGAGCAAAGAACAGGAAAATGTAAAATACTGAACAAAACAGGTGGATGTTATAAAAACAACAGTATACAACTGCCATTTGATCCAGAAAGTTACTTTGGGGCTCACATACAAAGAACCGAGATCAGGCACTTGGACAGATATCTGAACTCTAGTGTCCACAGTCACATTATTCACTCCTGGTGGAGGCCAGTGTCCATCAGTGAGCAAATTCATGAACAGCATGTGGTATGTCCATGCAACAGAATGTTACTCAGCCCTGAAAAAGCAAGGAAATTCTGAAACCTGGATGAATCTATTTTCTTTTTGAGACAGGGTTTCTCTATTATGTAGCTCTGACTGTTCTGGAACTCTCTAAGTAGACCAGGCTGGCCTTGAACTCACAGAGATCCTCTGCCTCCAGAGTGCTGAGATTAAAGAGATTTACCACCACATCCAGGAAATACATGGATGGATACTGAGGACAGGAAGTGAAATAAGCCAGACACAAAAAAGTTAAATGTTCTATGTAGCACATAGAACAGTCAATTCCTAGAGACAGAAAGTGGAATGGTGGTTAGTTACAGGAGGCAGGGGAAGTGGGAAGTTATTTAAGGAGCCCAGAGATTCAGTTTGGTGAAAAGGCTTTGGCGATGTTGCTAGCGCTGGTTGCATAACATCACGAATGTACTTAGTGGCCCCGAACGGAACATTTAAAGAGATTGAAATGGTAGACGCTACACCATGCATATGCACCACACTGAAACAATGAAAACTTATGCGGTGACATACTGAAAGAGCCAGGTTCAGGAAACAAGTATGCAAGACCCAATGTATGTAAAACTGTGATCTACAGAGGAAGTCAGCCAAAAGAGAAAACAATTACTTAAAAATACAAAGCAAGAACACTTCCCCCAAACAAAGATTTTAATCTACATATTAAAAAAGCACACAGCATCCCAGAGAAAACTGCCACAGAGCGTCAACAATGACAGATACCATCTAAAACGATGGGACGTGTAAGATAAAGAATTTTGGCTACAGTTAGACAAAAATATTCCTGGAGGGAAATAAAATCAGGTTGGCATCACACTTCTCCACATTAGCATTCAGGAGACAGTGGGATAACATGCTGAAGAAATTCAATAAAGGGAAATGTGAGCCAAGGGCTATGCAGCTAAGCTCTGATGCGGGAATGAAGGTTGGAGACTTAGTTTTAAACATCCAAGAGCATCAACAGGACAGTGTGCATGAGCACCTGCTGAGGGCTCTGCCATCAGCTGAAGAGGGGCCGGCAGGGGAACTTTAGGGGAAGACATGCTGGTGGGTAACAAGTGTGCTCAGCTGTGGCTCTCACACTGGCAGGTACGGGGACAGCAGGAACGGGGAACAAATGTTACACTGAGATGAAGCAAAGACAGTTAAGGCACAGAATGGAAGGTGGAGGAGAAAATAGAAAACGGTCAGTTTCTGAACACCTCATCTGTGATGAGTAAAGACTATTGTTACAAGGAGCAAAAGCAAGTGCAGAATTCTGAGTATATTTATAATGACAAAGACAAAGATGAGCCCAGGCTTACAGGGGTCAAAATGAGAACATGGCTGGTTGAAGTCAGGGTTTAAGGGAAAGGGATGGGAAGGAAGGAAGAAAAGAAGGAAGGAAGGAAAGAAGGAAGGAAGGGGATGGAAGTTAGAAAAAGAGAAAGACAGAGAGACAGAGAGAGACACAGAAAGGAAGAGATACAGAGAAGAGGCAGAGATAAAAACAGAGAGAGACAGTGCATCACTTTAGTAATAAAATTTTTAAAAATGGAAAAGCAGCAAGCTAAGTGCCCACTAACAGATGGATATGTAAATGAAATGCAGTGTACATCCACAGTGGGATATTATTCAGAAAGAATAATGAAATCCCATTATCGGCAGACAATGGATAGAACCGGAGAGTTAGCATGCTAACCGTGATGCGCCAGACACGAGAAGACAGGAACTGCATACTCTCTCATATGTGGAAGATAAAAAGAGTTAACTTGAATGTAGAATACTGACTACAGTGTGTAGTGGTGTGTGTGTGTGTGTAAGTGTGAATGTGCATGCAGAGGCTATAGGTGGTTCTTCAGGATCCATGCATCTTGTTTACTGACAATCTCAGTGGATCCTGGGGCTCGACAATCTGGCCAGTGAGCCCAAAGGATGAGCATGTCTTCTCCTCCCCAGTGCTGGGATTACAACACCTCTGGCTTTTCAGACTCATCTACTGTCTAGTAAGTGAAAACATTTTACTGATTGTTTTAAGGACATTAGCTTCCCCCTCAAAGGATCTTATCTAGAAAATACAAGGATTCATCAGGCTCAAGAATTGATGGCCAAACAGAGAACACTGAAACCCCAAGGCAATGATTGACATCCCTAATCTGGATCTGTAGTCTCTTCCAGAGGCTGAGTGTTAATATATTTAGAGAGCCTCTGAGAGGTGGCAGCCAATGGAACAAGGTTAGGTCATCAAGGGAACTCTTTTGGGGGGTGGATACAGGAACATCAGATACTCCCCTTCCCTCCCTAGGGCACCCTGAGGTAACTTCCTCTGCCACATACTTCTTTAATGACATTTTGTGCTGCCATGGGCCCACAGCGATAGGGCAAAGTAACAGTGGACTGGGACTTCTGAAACTGTGAACCTACGTAAGCATTTTCTTCTTTTAAGTTGACTACTATCTTAGGTAGTTTGTTACAGTAACGGAAAACAGACTATCTCACCAGATAACAGGGAGATGCAGCTGAAGCCCTGTCTGATATCACTGCACACCTATCAAAACAGGTTAAAATAAAAATAGTTTCAGTGCTAAGTTCTGGTGAGACTGCAGAAAATACTTGACTGCTTATACATTTTTGGTAGGAATGTGAGATGGTACTCGGCACTCTGGAAGACAGTTTGGCAAATTAAGAATAAACACATATGACCTAGTAATCCAGTTTTGGACATGAGTGCTCAGAAAGCTGCATGGCACTGTTCATGCCAGCTTTGTTGGTAGTAGATAAATACTAGGGGGAAATAAGCCATGCAGTAGTGGGAGCATGGCTAAGAAAACTGTGGCAGGAGCATGGCTAAGTAAACTGTGGCAGCCCATGCAATGAAATGGATTATTCAAATCCTAATCGTGGGTGTCCAGCGAACTCCTACTGAGCGAACTCCTACTGAGCAAACAGGCCAACCTCATAATGCTATATTGTTTTGTTGGACTCTAAGATCTAAACCGGGGAGGGGAATGTGCTCCCACAGAAACACTCACGGACAGAGGATTTGATGCAGTAACATGAGGTTTATTGTTGATAACCAGTGTACTGGGGTTCCCTTGCACACAGGCAAGAGGAACCCCGAGCCAAAGCTGAGAGCAGTTTGTATACAGAGTTCATGAGGGCAGTTTTATCTCTTAAACAATAACCACAAAGGCTGACCTTAACAGCTGCTCTCAGGTCCAGTCTCTAGGTGACTCAGATTTGCATATTATTTTTATAACAATGAGTGTTAGCTAAGTGGCTTCCATTTGCCCAGGTTTATTACATTATGGACCCAGCTTCCTGATTACTTCTTATCTTGGGCCCTTCCCATGGAATGTGTATCTAAGTCTTTGGAATGTGCTTCTCCCAGGATGTGTCCCAGGGCAGTTAATTTTTGAGTTTAAACTGAAACCTGAGTTTCTTTCATTTTTAAGTCTAAACTGAGACCTGAAATTCCTACAGTTTCATTTATACAACATCCCCAGAATGTCAACAGTATGGACATTGTATTAGTTTCCTAGGGCAGTCACAATGAATCATCACAAACCCGATGGCTTAAACGTCAGATATGTATTCTCCTATAGTTCTGGATGTCAGAGCCTAAACTCAAGTGTTGGCAGGTCAGTTCCCTTTCCAAGATGTTAGAGAGTTCTTTGCTGCTTTCTAGAGCACACATCTGTCTGTAATGTCAGAGATGGGAGACAGAGACAGGTGGATCCTTGGAACTCACTAGGCAGCTAACCTAGTCTGCTGGGTAAAGTTCGGTGCCAGTGTGAGCCTCTGGAAAACCAAAAGACAGACAGTGCCTGTGGACTGACATCTGAGGTTGTCCTCTGACTTCTTATGTGTGCTGTGCAGAACACACACACACACACACACACACACACACACACACACACACACACATCTCTACACATTAGCATACACACAAACAAGAGGGGTCAATAATAGCTTCCCCAAGGGAGTGAGTTCTCACATTAGCAAGACAGGGATGTTAGCGGTTGAAGCCACCTGCCATGCTGTGTCTCTCACAGACACATTTAATCTCTCTTGCCACAAATCTTGTAGCACAAAGGCCTCATCAGACATTGTGGGACAGAATCAAGGTTCAACTGTGAGACCCACCAATCCCCAAACCGTGAGCTAATGTGTTCTTTGATTTAAAAAAAACATATTAATTTTGTTAAAAATATTTTTATTTTATTTTATGTGCATGAGTGATTTGCTATCCTGGGAACTTCTGGGAACCTCAAATTGTTTCAGAATGATATGTTTACAAAAAGCCCTACAGGGTGTGTGCGTTCACATACAGGTCGGACATGCAAACTTAAGCTGAGTTAAAAGACAGTGACAGGCTTAGCAAGAGATATTTGTAATTATGAAGAAGGATCTATGAATGCAGATGTGAGTGGCAGGTGGTCCAAAGGATGTTAATTGCCAGCTCTTTGTGTCTCTGTACCCCACAACCACTTTCTCCCATCCAGTGGTGAAAAATCTTCTTCTGGTTCTTGTAATCTGGGTGGCCCCATGACTCACTACAGCTAGTACAATGTAGAAGAGATGTCTTATGACCTCATGATCCAGGCATTAAGAGCATTAAGACATTGTCAGTCTCTGTCCTCTCAGACCACCACACCATGAGGAAGGCCTAGCTGGCCACTGGAGGAGGCTATTTGGAGAAATGCCAAAGTAATTATAGTGACCAGTAATGAGAGTCTCCATGGGACATCTCACTCGGCTTGACTGCTGGTGGCCATGGGGGTAACCCCAGGAAGTGGCGACTGGGTCAGGAGACCCATCCAGCTGAGCACACGGAACTCACAGAATTTCCAAGAACCATTTGTCTTTGTTGCTTTAAAGCTCTGTTTTGAGTTAGTTTGTCTGACTCCAACAGCTTCCTTCTTTTCATTGATTGATTTTATGTATACATGTATACATGTATGGGTTGGGCACAAGTCACAGTACACATATGGAGGTCAGAGGACAACTTTCAGGAATTGGTTCTTGCCTTCTATAACGTTGGTCCAAAGGGCCAAACTCAGTTTGACAGTCTTTGCAGGATGCATCTTTACCTACTGAGTTATTTTGTAGGCTGGGCAATGGATACTTTAAGCCGGAACTTCTACTTTTGTAAGAAGAAACTAAGAAGACTGGTGAGAAGCAGCAGCCTGTTTACAGTTAAGAGAGAGACCCACGACGACAAGCCCTTAGAAGCAGAACTGACCTTAGATGCCAGTTCTCACGGGTCAGTCTGATCAGTGCTTCAAATTCACGCATAATCAGGTGTGACTGTGGGGAAACAGGTTTGGTGGAGGAGAATGAAAAATTGGGCAGTCCTGACAGGAAGTAGTTTGGTATTGTTTATAGAGATAGGAAGCTAGGCTGTGTGTCTTTTGACCCAGCTATCCCACTTCCAGGAATCCATCCTGCACACAGATATTCACAAGTGTTAAAGGACCTGTGATTGAGGTTACACAGAGCAGTGTTGTTTGTAATTGCAAAAGCTTGGAGCCCTGCCAAGGGTCTGTCGCCAGGGAGCTGATTAAATAAACATGAGCCAGGACTGTGAGAAAGAATCAGAATGTACAGGGGACAGATTAAGTCAATGAGGAAGGTGGAGAGCACTGTATAAATTATGTTACCTTTCTGTGAGGAAAGGGTAGGGAATCGGAATCTTAGGTTGTGGGCTTTCCCGTGTATTTGCATAAAGAAATGCAGGAAACAGACAACTATGAAAATGGCTACCTGTGGGAGGTATGAAAAGGGGGTGGGGTAGGAGATAGAACTTCCCAGGTATTTTGCAATCTGTTTTACAGCTCTCTGTCATTTTCAGTTTTGAACCATGTAAACACACAACACATTAAAAACCAACCCCAGACAGTAAGAGGGGAGCAGAAACGGGGCTGACTCCTGACGGATGGGGTTTCTTCCGAAGATGGTGCAACGGTCTAAAATTAGATATCTGTTCAACTCTGAATATTCAAGCAAGCACGAGCTGTACGCTTTACATGGGCAAATCCGGTGGCATGTGAAATGCATCTCAGTAAAGGTGAAGGAAGAGAGATCGGGGCAGTGGGAGAGTGCTCGCTTTCAAGCATGAGGACCCAGATTCAGTCTCCAGAACTGTGTAGAAAAAGCCTGGAGTGGGGCTGGAGAGATGGCTCAGTGGTTAAGAGCACTGGCTACTCTTCCAGAGGTCCTGAGTTCAATCTCCAGCAACTATATGGTGGCTCACAACCATCTGTAATGAGAGCTGATGCCGTCTTCTGATGTGTTTGAGGACAGGACAGTGAACTCACATAAAATGAATAAATAAATCTTAAAAAAAAAAGCCTGGAGTGGAGGTACATAACCCCAAGACTGAAGAGCAGGTGAGGATGAACCCTAGGGCATGTAACTAGTCAGCTCCGCCTAACTGGCGAGTTCCAGACCAAACAAGATCCTGTATCTTGGTGTCTTTTCTTGTTGCTGTGATGTAACACCCTGGCAAAAGCAAATTAAAGGAGAAAGGGTTTATTTTGGTCCACAGTTCCTGAGGGATAACAGGAGAAAGAAGATGGCTGGTTACAGGTCACATTGTTCCCATGTCCAGAGGAAGAGAGAGAGAGAGAGAGAGAGAGAGAGAGAGAGAGAGAGAACGAACGAACAGGAAGTGGGCTAGGCTCTGAAGCCTCAAAGCTCTCTTCTCATGAACCCCCTTCCTTTACTGAGGCTTCTCTTCCTAAAAGTCCCATAACTTTCTCAAACACTGCCACCAGCTAGGACTAAGTGCTTAAATTCATGAGCCTATGGGGGCACATTTTACATTCAAACCATTATACTTCATCTCAAGAAACAGGTGGGGGTCAGGGGAGATGGCTTAGCATGAAAGCACTTATTGAAGGTAAGTAAGGACCAGAGTTCCAATCCCCAGGACCCATGTAAAAGTCAAGGGGGGCATTGAGGTCCACTTGTAGTTATTGCATGGGAGAGGGAGATGGAAGAGACAGAATCCTTGAGAGGGCCATTGAGCTCTGTGCTCAGGGAAAGACCCCGGCCAATATATGAGGTGGAAAGAGATAGAGGAAGAAACCCTGATATCAACCTTGGGCTTTCATGTGCATGTGTGCACATGGGCAAACATACTGACATATGCTCATGTGCCCCCTACTCACGGGAGCACATATATAATCATGCACACATACCATACACATACATATAAAAAAAACAAACAAAAACAAAGTAATGGCTCCTGGGGAACAATCCTCAAAGCTGACCCCTGGCTCCACGTGCACATTCATACATGTGTGCCTACACAGACATGTATTCACATGCACCTACAAATGCAAAGAAATAAGACACTTTTAGGAATAAAAGAATGGCTATGGTCCAAGTATAATGTGCACGAAGGGGCCATTCACACGTACGTGGTAGAACGTTGGATGTACGAAGGAGCCATTCGCACATGCGTGGTAGAACGTTGGATGTACGAAGGAGCCATTCGCACATGCGTGGTAGAACGCTGGATGTACATTAAGGCATCAGGATGAGCTCAGGGCCCAGGGTCCAGTTTGATCCAGTTTTGTCTTGGAGGCCTCAGAAAGGCAAAGAAGGAAAAGAAATTCATTGTGTAAGTATTTTAAAATTGGAAACCGGGTCGGAATTGTTATCTAATGATCTGGTTTTATGGGAAGAGAACCCCCAAATTTAGAATTTAGAATAAATAGAATTAGTAAGGCAGATGAGCAAGATGCTTGATATCTGATCAATATGTAAAAATCAATTATCTTTCTTTGTTCAAAAGAAACAACAGTGGAAAAAATCAATTTACTGAAACAACAGCAACAAAATAACAGGTGCCTTCCAATTAAACTAGTAGCTGTGTCACTGGGGGGTTTCTGCAGGTCCCTGTTCAAGGACTTCAGCCCCACCTCAAACACAACAGACAAGGGAAAAGGGGCAGCCTGAGCTAGTGCCACAGACCCATCCCACAGCTTCAGCAGCCAGCTGCTCAGCATGCTTGAGTTAAACAAAAATGTAGTTACTTTCTTATCTGAAGGACATGTCCTTGTCCCCAGATCCCAGGGGCTGCTACACCAGTGGTGTTGGGTCCTGAATGTACCATGATATCCATGTGCATGGACTTATATCAGGTTTATTTTGTAAATTAGGCATGGGTTAGCAACACTAATGAAGTAGAACAGTTAAAACAATACAGTGAAATTAGTGATGTGTGTTCTCTTAATACCTCTTCTTTTCTTTTCTCTCCACCCACCTCCTCTTTAATTTTACAATAGGCTGTCACTCTGTAGCCCTGGCTGGTCGGCAACTTGCTATGTAGAATACGCTACCCTTGAACTCAGATCTACCTACCTCTGTTTCCTGAATTAAATATTTTTTATAACACTATTTCTCTCTCCCTCTTCTCCCCCCACCCCCGTGTGTGTGTGTGTGTGTGTGTTTGTGTGTGTGCACACACACACATGTGCATTTATACCACGAATGTGGTCAGAGAACAACTTTCTGGAGTCAGTTTTCTTCTTCCATCACGTGGTCCCAGGGATCAAACAGTCCTTCACATTTGACGGCAAGCACATTTTCCTGCTGGGCCACCTCACTGTCTGGAATGGGCTCTCTTCCTTGAGATGGTCAATGCTGGGTTACCTTCACATGGCTTTCCCTGAGGAGTTGTTGTAGCCTGACCCTGCTGAGAGCCTCCCACTCCTCTGTAGGTGTCTCCACTCACATGTGTTGCTAGCAGGTGTGGACATCAGCTGTACTTGCTGGGTGGGAGAGAGGAGCATGGACCTCAGTGATTAGCTGGGGACGTCCCTCTCAAACTTCTGCACACAGGTTTTTTTTTGTTTGTTTGTTTGTTTGGTTTTTTGTTTTTGTTTTTTTGTTTTTTTGTTTTTTTGAGACAGGATTTCTTTGTGTAGCCCTGGCTGTCCTGGAACTCACTCTGTAGACCAGGCTGGCCTCAAACTCAGAAATCTGTCTGCCTCTACCTCCCAAGTGCTGGAATTAAAGGCGCTGCACACAGTTTTAGGATAATCTTTCTGTGCAGGTAGGTACTGGTATGGTCTGGATATCACATCTCTCCAAACCATGCATTGAAACATGACTAGCTGTGTAAGGCTGTTGGAGTATAGGGCCTTGTGGAAGGGCTGAGGTGATGAAACAGTGGCCTCAGGACTAGATGGGTTCCTTTACAAATAGGCCCAAGGGAGCTGCCATCCCTTTCCTGTAGGACACAGTGAGAAGCCTGGCTTTCACCAGGGACTCTGCCAACACTTTGATCTTGGTTAGCCAGCCTACAGAGCTTTGGGAAATACCACAACTTGTCAGCCAGCCCATCTCTCCTATTCTGTTACAGCATCCAGAATGGGCCAGGAAAGGGATCAACCCCCACAAACAAACAAACAAACCTTGGTGGCAGGTGATAGAGGGGACCCAGAGCAGCACAGAGTAGGGAGCAGACTGAGTTGGACCAGCACAGCCGCCCAATCAGGACTCAGGTTTATCTGACCATCTTAGGACGCTTCATCAGTTGCCAAGCCCATCCTCACCTGATCTTTACCCTTTGGCCCTCCCTACTTTCTTTCTCGTGCTAGTGTGTGCATGTTCACGAACGTTCAATAACCATATGTACCTTCCTTCATTGCTCGCCGTCTTTCTTTTCTTTTCCTTTCTCACAGGGGCTCTTGCTTTTGCCTGGAGCTCATCAGTTTGGCTAAGCTCGCTGGCCGTTGACCACCAGGGACCCACCTCCCGACACTGAGGACTGTGTTAGAATTCCCTAAGAGCAGAACGGGCAGAATAAGCATATTGTGCAAAGGGGATTTATCAGATTGCCTTATAAGATACAGTCTGGGTAGTCCAACAATGGCCAGACAGGCTGAGAACCTGCTAGATGGTCAGCCCACGAGGATGGGTATCTCTGCAGTCCCCGTCTGGCACCAAAGGTCTGGAGAGCCACTGATCTTCATTTGATGTTATAAGGCAGAGGAAGCTGGGTTCTGAAGTCAGGGTGTGAAGGGGGCAGCAGCAGTAACAGGGCAGATGCACTTGGCAACAGAAAGTAAGGGTGGGTGAGCAGAGCACTGCTTTTTCCTGGGACTTCTTTATCTCTGGGCTGAAGGTCCTACATAACACGTGGGAGAGTCCCTTCAGTTAAAGCTTTCTTGAGATCATCTTACTAATCTGCTCTAGGCATGTTGTTTAATTGGTTTCAGAGCCAATCAAGTTGGTGATCAAAGTCAACCATTGCTAAAAGCCTGAACAGGAGGGTTGGTTAAGATAGGACCACATTCAAGTGCTAACTCTTCGGGCAGGGCATTTCTGGCCTAACAGAGCTGCTCCTGTAAAGGCTTGCAGGGGGAAACTCTGGGGCTTTCCTCAAGACACTTGAACCCACCCAGGTCAGGAATGTATGCTTTGAGTCTCCGTGAACCAAAGAGCCCTCCACCTCCTCACAAAGTATCCCATTTGCCACGGGTAGAAACAAACAAACAAACAAAAAAAGACAAGAAAAAGAAATGGAGGGTGCCATACTCCTCCTCTGTGTGCCTCAAGGTCCAATATCTAGAAAAAGGGATATTTCTGGCAGGGTTTCAGCCACAAGACACAAGTTTTCACTTTTTTTCTCCGGGCTCTTGGATCTTTTTGGGGCCTCTGGTGGGATAGTAGCCCAGTGCAATTCTAAACTGGAGCTAAGCTGGAGTGGGCTTGCTCAGGTTCCTGTGGGACTGAGTATATTCTTGAACTGTATTCCTTATAGACAGTAACTAGCCAATAACAGCATTATAAAAATGCTATTTGTTCTTCTCCGAAGGGAAGTCAGCCCAGGGACAGGGAGAGAGGTGGTCCTTCTGGATGTTGGTACCCAAAGGACAAACCTCAGGAATCTGAGTGTTCTTGCCCTTCAAATCAAGCCCCAAACATGGAATTTAGCATTTCCATTCTGCCTGGGATTTGTGGCTGCTGCTGGGGCCATCTCAGCGAGCAAGCGTGGCTTAAATGTCATGATGTAGTTTTCAGGTGCATAAGACACTAAAGATCACAGCTGTCTGCGAGAGTGAATTTTAATTAGTCAAGGGATCCCATAAAACCTCCCTGGCCCCAGGGAGCACTTTCCCCCCATGCTTTGTTCTGCCCAGGGTATGTATTACCACCTTAGATGGCTGGTGATAATGTCCTAAGGACCCCTGGGGCTGTGGCTCCAAGAGTGGAAACTAGTTTTACTTTTCAAAGCTTATCTGTGAGGTTGCTCAGGCCAAATACCTCAGGAGAAAGAAAGAGGGTGACATAAAGACACTTTATAAGCAATTAACAATGCTGTGGGGCTCAAAAAATCGGCACCCACGGTTCTTCCTCCACAGGTTCTAGAAAGAACTGACTGTACCAGAAGGAGGGCCGTTTGGAAGGGCATCTGCTCACCCGCCACCGTCTCTCGCTTTCTCAGGCTCACTTTTCTACTCCTACTATTTTTAAAAATTACCTTTGAGGCTCTCTACTGGGGAAAAGAAAGGGTACCCATCTTCCTTGACACCGTTTTGTATGGGCCAGAGAATGATTTAAGACAGTCATACTTTCCGTTTTCAATGAGCTAGTTTGCTAAGAACTCAGTAAGCCAAAGTAAAAGAGGAACTAGCAAGAGATATACAGGTATTCTAAATATCATTGGTTAGGGTGATCATCTAGCAAAAATCAACTCGGGGAGCCAACCAGCATGTCTGATGAACAGAGGCTTGGCCAAAGCAAAGCCTCCTATCTGGTAAGGCTTCCAAGAAGAACAAATAGCAACACACAGGGATGTACTCACATCAAACCATGTACTCACGACATCTACCAGAAACCCACTGGGGAAGTTGAGGCAGGTAGCTGGGGGTTCCCAACTGAGCCTTCTCTCCACATGGAGCTTCCCACAGCTGAGCTTCCAGTGTTTCTCCCACTGCAGACATTTTTCTATCTTGGGATAAATAGTGTGACCTCTGTTGGAGATGGCTGACCTAGCCGTTCTCAAGGATGCAATGTTTTGACTCTGTTTTGGTGTTCTCTTGCTTTCAGTCAGTGGGCCAGCCTACTCCCAAACAAGGGGTCTTGGAGGACACTTTGAAACAAACATGCTGGGTTTGAAAGTTGCAGTGGAGTAGGGGCAAGGATGGGGGAGCAACCGCCCATCCTTCTGGAGACAGCTCCTCAGTGAACTCAAACAGCGCTGACTCACATACATAGCACACATTACGGACACCAGTCAGGAAACAACAAGTCCAAGTCAGTTCTACTGGCCCTGACCCAGCTGGGAGACAAGAAGGGCGTGATTCTTGGCCTTTGACAAACTTATAACCTTCTGATGTGAAAAGAAGCAGGCAGTGGCCCAGAGGGTAAGATGACCCAGTCAAGAGGTGACTGAGGCAGGGGATGAACCCAGAGCGTAGTGGGGAAGATGAGCATGGTGTTTTGAGAAGGTGGCAAACTGTAAGTCAGCTGGGTCTTAGCGGACAGCAAGGGGCTGGAGATAGAGCTCAGGGTAGTGAACCGGCCTACCATGCAAAAGGTTCTGGGTTTGATCCCCAGCACCACAAACCAAACCAACCCAGTCCATCAAACAACTAAACACACAAACTGCCCAGGAAAAACAGGAGATTCTTTTACCTCTTGGACCTTTCAGAACAAGAAAGCTTATAAAGGTATATTATAGATAAGATATTATAGAAGAAATAGGAGGGCCAGTGAGATGGCTCAGCGAGTAAAGGTCCCTCCTGCCAAGCCAGAGGAGCTGAGTTCCATCCCTAGGACCCACAAGGTAGAAAGAGAGAACAGACTGCTGCAAGTTGTCCTCAGACCTTCATGTGTGTGCCATGGCAGGTGTGCATGCACGCACATGCAATAAAGAAATAAAAATATAATTAAAAAAGAAGAAATAGGAAATCTAGATGGACCTGTAGCATGCAAATAAATATACCTCCATAAAGCTAGAAAAATGTTCACATTGCACACACATGTGCAGGTGTGTGTACATGTGCCATGTGCACTCACTCACACAGCAAGAGCAAAGTAGAAAGAAATAGGACTTAGTCAAAATGAAAAACTTTTGTATTATAAAGAAATTGTCAGACTATCAGAAAAGTAAAAATATTTGCCTGTTTCATAAGGGACTACTATCTAGAGTATATACACATCTTTCATGATTCAATGAGAAAAAGATGCACAGCCCAATGTTGAGAACACTAATCCTTCAGAGTCTGTGAATGGTTAGGAACTTGATGATATGTCAGTGTTCTTATCAGCACAACAAATAAAAACAGAAACCACAATGAGAGACCGCTGCACACACATATCAGAAAGCTAGATAGCAAGTTTAGCAAGAATGTGGAGAAAGGAATATTCTAGAAGTTTTTCAAAAGGCTAAACACAGACAGTCAAGGCTGGTCAGTTGTGGAGAGGGGAACTTTTATCCCCTGGGAATATAAATTAACACACTTGCTAGGGAAAGCATTATAATCTCAGAAACCTGAAACGATGGGTTGGAGAGGTGGCTCAGAGCGTAGAGGGGCATGCCACTCAAGCTTGGCCATGAGTTCAATCCCTGGACTTCACGTTTGAATGAAAGGAGAGAACCAACTCTACAGTTGTCCTCTGACTTCCACGTGCATACCATGGCATGCATGTACCCCATCCATCATGCCCACATGAGCAGCTGTCCTCTGACTTCCACATGCATGCCATGACATGCATGTACCCCATCCATCATGCCCACATGAACACATGCACATCAATACACAGATACAAATGTCAACACATGATCTAGTTACTGGATTTCTGTGAAAATAAGGTAAAGAAATTTTATCAAAGAGCTCTCTATCTGTCACATTTATTGCAACATAATTAACAATAACCAAAGTCTAGAATCAACTAAATGTTCAGCAGTGGGTAGACGAATAAAGTAAATGTGATCTATTTTCTTTTTTTTTTCCTTTTTTAAAAGATCTATTTATTTATTATATACACAGTGTTCTGCATATATATCTGCATATCAGAAGAGGGCATCAGATCTCATTATAGATGGTTGTGAGCCAGCATGTGGTTGCTGGGAATGGAACTCAGGACCTCTAGAAGAGCAGTTGGTGCTCTTAACTGCTGAGCCATCTCTCCAGCCCTGTGGTCTTTATTCTTAATGGAATACTATGCAACCAAAGAAAGACCAATCTTGCCCCTTGTAACAAGATAGATGGACTTGGATGACATTATGTAAAAGGTGGCTACAGAAAGACAAAAACTGTATGATCTCCTCAGGTGAAATATAAAACCCTTGGAATTAGAGAACAGAACAGTTGCTACTAGACACTGGGTAAGGAGGGTGAGGGGAAATGGTCTAGGGAGAGTTATAAACAGATGGGGAAATAGGTGTGAGTGTTTGTTGTGTAGTAGGGTAACTAGTTAGCAATAATGTGAGGTTGGAGAGATGACCCAGTGTGCAAGAGCACCAGCTGTTCTTGCAGAGGACCCAGATTCAGTTCCCAGAACCTATATGATCTCCACAAGCAACTGTAATTCCAATTTCAGGGGATCTGACACCCTCTTCTGGCCTCTGAGGGTACTGCACACACATGCACATACACAGACACACACTTAACATATAAATAATTAAAAGATAACATTTTGTAAATTCTAAAACAGCAAGAAAAGTGTTTTTGAATGCTTTCACCACAAATTAGAAGTACAAGCTGGGAACAGTGTTCCAGCTACTGGAGAAGCTGAGATAGGGGCATTGCTTGAGCTTAGGAGTGAAGAAAGAAAGGAAGAAAGGAAGGAAGAATGGACAAAAGGAATGATTTGTTCATTTCATAATGGACGGACACATCAGGCTATCATATCCTGCCCTGTAAATACACACAATTAAAACAGACCAATAAGAAACGACGCTGAATCTGATCATATAACTAGTCCATTGGGCAGCATAGAAGGGCCAATTGGGCTGGAGACAGGTGTGGCCAAGGACTGAGCTTAGGAATGTGTAACTCTTGGTGTGGCAGTGGCAGCCTGTGGTATGAGTGTGGTGGGGGGTGAAGCCGCAGAGTGGGGGGATTGCAGGTGCACTGCTTGGATTCCTCAGAAGGCAGCAGTGAGGCTCAGAGACCCAAGGAAGGCAAGTGGGGACTCGCCCTTCCAGAAGATTTCTCTGCACAATAGTATGTTGCTGAAGCAAGCCAGATTCAAGGCCTGATGTGGTTTGTGTGCTCAGTGTCCCCCAGAGGGCCCTGTGTAGTGGTTGGGCCAGAGCGATGGCATTAGGGAATGCAGCGGATTCTCCTCCCACGTGGGTGCAGGAAATTGAAAGCAGGCTTGGTGGCAGGCATTTTTACACCGAGCCATCTTTCTGGACTTATTTCATGTTGTTACTTAGACTTTATGTCATCTTAAGGCCAGGGCTCCTTCTACAGTGCTGATATGTCATACACTTTCAATGTAACTCTCTGTGATGAGCTGAGGCTCTAAATGTCTCCAAGGATGGTCCTTGTTTTAATGAGGTCTTTGGTAGCAAGTGATGGAGGTGACTTGAGCTGGCTCCTTTGGAGACCTGTAGGTTCTTACAAAGAGCTGTACTCAGCCGGCGATATGTGTATGCTGGGCCTAGTTCATTGAACTCTTGCCAGAATGTTCTGATCCTTTGCTAATTTCCTGGATGTAAAATGAGCCCAGCACGGGGCTTTAATTTTAATAATAAAGAGTGACAGTGTATATATGGGTTTGTCTTTGTTCACAATCCCTGTGTGTACCCTTCAGCTGGCTGGCTGTGGGCAAGGCGCGCAGACTCTGCCTGTGAATTGAGACAGACGGAGGCTCCCGCCACCACACACCTTCCCAGGAACATCCAGAGCTGTCTCCCACTGTGCAGCAGAGGCCAGTGTGTTCCAGTTCGCACTACAGGGCCGGCGGCTTTTCTGCAGGCTGCTGGAGAGGGGCCGGGGAGGTGATAAGTGAAACCCATCACGGCTTCTGGAACCCACTCAGAGGACACACCGGGTGGCTGGAGGAGTGGCAGGACTTGGCGGGACCAGCGATGCTGTGAGGATGATCACATTTCAGAAGCTGGAGGCCTCAGCATGGAAGGTCTTCAGAGGCCAGCTCACAAACAGCCCAGCAAGCACGTGGAATGCCTGGAGAGGGAGGAGAAGGGAGAGGGAATTTATTGTGCTTAAAACTAGCACAATAGACTTCCTTTGTCTCTCCTCTGGGTGGTGTCTGAGCGATGGACCAAACTGGGATTGTGATTTCCCTTGTTTGGACAGAGTCGTGAGGGATGGAAAGAATGTCAGGGGATGGGGTGAAGTGCTCAGGGCAGTGAAACACGCACCTTGCCAGAATGAGGACCCTAGTTCTAGCCTCAGAACCCAGGAACAAGCAGGGAGCAAGGAAGCAGTCAGGTGTGGTAATAAATGCTTGAATCCCAGAGCAGGGAGGTGGGGTGGGGGGCATGTCCTGGGACTTGCTGACCATCCAGTCCAGCCTAATTGGTGAGCCCCAAGTTTCAGTGAAAGACTGTGTCTTGAAAACCAAGGTGGGGGCTAGAGAGATGGCTCATCAGGTACAGATGCTTGCCAGGCAGACCTAGCAACCAGCATCTGATTCCTGGAACCCGAGTAAAGATGCAAAGTAGGGAACTGACTTCACAAAGTTGTCCTCTGGTCTCCACACAGAAACCATGGCAACCATGCCCTTCCATGCATCTCTCTCTCTCTCTCTCTCTCTCTCTCTCTCTCTCTCTCTCTCTCACACACACACACACACACACACACACACACACACACACACACACAAACAGAGATGCATACACGCACCAACAATAATGCCACCAACAAAAGTAATAAAAAAAGACACAAAACAAGGTGGGTGGCTCCTGAGGGTTGACCTCTGACCCCAATTCTATGCACCCACAGACATGTACACACGAGAGTGTAAGCCAGTGCTGCACATGTGCTCAGACAGGGACTTGTATGCCTTCTACATTGGCTTATGCTAATTAAAAGGCTCCACATTTTGGGAATTCCTAAATTTGTTTCAGTTTTTTCTTTTAAATCTTTGTGCATGGAGACCATCATGGTTTAATCAAAAATTTTTATGTGGTTAATAATTTTTTTCTCGTGAGCATTTGAGAGACTCTTCATGAGGTCAGTGTGGGTGAGCATTGGGTGAGCATTGGGTGAGCATTGGGTGGGCATACATTTAGGTGCTAGGAGCCCCCTTGCAAGAACCAGGAAGGAGGTTTGGTTGGAAAACGCGAATCCTCCACCTACTATGAACTTTCCCCCACTTCTCATATCTCGTATAAATCAGATTTCATTTGCTTTATGTTTTCCAGAACTTTCTTGAAAGATATGAGGTCATTGTTTCACTGTCCCTGTGCTGGGGGCACTTGGGAAATGGATGCTTCATCCATGACTTCCTTCTCTCCCTCTGGCTCCACCCCCTTCTTACTCACTTTGTGTAGCAGAGGATGGCTTTGAACTCCTGATCCTCCGGATCCACCTCCTGAATGCTGGGATCACGGCGGGCACCACTATGCTCTGCCCTGCATGCCCTCCCTTTCTTCATTTCTTCTTCTTTTTTTTAATTTTAAGAGATTTATTTTTATTATTTTACATGTAGGAGTGTTTTCCTGCATGTATGTTTGTGTACCACATGTGTGCCTGGTGCCCATGGAGGTCAGAAGAGGGCATCAGATTCCTTGGAACTGGAGTTAGGTGATTGCTAGCCACCATGTGGGTGCTGGGAATCAAACTTGGTCCTTCACAAAAGCAACAAGTGCTCTCAGCAGCTGGGTCTTCAGACCCTGCCTATTTGAATAATCTAGTTTTAAAACCGAGTCCTTCAGGACGTAGAGCTAAGGGAGCATGGTGTGACGCACCATCAGTTTTTAGCGTCGTTGTGTTAACTGACCAGCGCTGACTAACTTTCCAGCTTTCTCGACACCCCTGCTGAATGACCATAGATGTGATGGTCCTCCTCCAGCGTGACCTAGAACCCCTCTGATTATACTTGTCTCCCTCTTTCTCTCAGCCCGTCCCTTTGTCAGTAACCACATCCAGGAGGATCTGGCAGAGCATGGTCACTTTCTCTAGGCAGAACTGTATTTTCTTCCCACGGAATTGACTCTTAAACCCCTTTCTCTTGCCAAACCCACAAAAACAACAAGGGAAAATAGAGTAAGATATCATCCTAATCCATTTTCAGTGTAACCCCTGACACCCACCACAGACACCCTCTCTCTTCCCCCTCCCCTCTCTCTCTCTCACAAACACACACACACAATCAAATGTTCACTGACAACCGCAGCACAATCACACACAGCACATACATACACAATCATAATTGCACATATTATCTCACACACCACCCCCACACACAATCATGCATATACCCACAATCTCACACAGTCACACACACACTCACAATCATACCTACTCACAGCCACAAACACACAATCATATACACAATCACAAACACGATCACACTCATAAAGCTCTATGCAGTTACTCAGGATCACACACATACATACCCAAAGTTCCAGTCTGAACAAATCCTGTTTGGGTTTGATTAGAATTGAGTCAGGCTTATAATGACCGTGGGGACAACTGACATCTCCATTGGTTGCTAGGTCTTCTGTAATAACCACCAACCCTGGGCCTTAAAACCATGGTTCTGGAGGGTAGAAATCCGAAAGTGAGCTTCTGGCAGGCTATGCTCTTTCTGAGATGTTGAGGGGGAGAACCTAGCCATTACGTCCTTGTTGCTTTGTGTTTCCTGGCAGCCCTTGGGGTTTCTTACCTGGAGACACATCTTTCTACCTGCACCGTTGGCACACGGAGTGGGTGGATCTCTGTATCTCTTACCCTTCCATGAAGACATCAGCCTGTGGAAGGAAAGACCTACTCTATTCCAGTGCGACCTCATCTTAGCCAGTTAATTGGCAATGGCACTACTTCTAAATAAAGTCATTTTGAGAAGCCCTGCGAAGGACGTGGGTGTTGGTGCCAGTGTGGACTATTCACCCCTTGGTATCCTTGGTGGGCTGGTTCTAGATTTTCAAGGAATAAAAACATAAACTTGATTCAATTAAAAAGAGGAGGGAGGCTCGAGAGATGATTCAGTGATTAAGAACACTGGTTGCTCCTCCAGAGGTCCTGAGTTCAATTCTCAGTAACCACGTGGTGGCTCACAACCATTTGTAACGGGATCTGATGCTCTCTTTTGGCAAGCAGGTATACATGCAGATAGAGTGTATATATATATTGCAATGCAATAAAATAAAATAAAATAAAATAAAATAAAATAAAATAAAATAAAATAAA
>NW_021604703.1:5667293-5670771 GCF_004785775.1 Grammomys surdaster | reverse complement strand
AAATAAAATAAAATAAAATAAAATAAAATAAAATAAAATAAAATAAATCTTTAAAAAAGGACCTTTTTTCTTTATAAGATGATTAGCTCAGGTGTGTTACAGTGCCAGGACTCTGACTAACGGATGCTGGGAGAGGGTTTCTTGGATGGAAGCCATGAGAATCACTTCTGATTTCCTTAGAGACTGAGGTTGCAGGTCAGAATGGGAGATCTGCACCCTGAGGGGAATGGGCCATGCCCACAGAGCTGTGTGTGAAATACAAAGGCCTGCAGACGAGGTGAGTGCGAGTGGCGAGGCGAGTGGGTGGGCCCACTGGGGAGTCTTGGATATGAGTCTAGTTGAAGCTAGATGAATGACCGATGAATTTTGTTTTAGTTCAGTTGGTGGCTAGGGACACCGGAGACCCAAAGGCCAGGCCTGTTGTTTTAGTTTGTGGAAAGAACACAGGGAGTGGGCAAGGAGGAGAGCGGGGTACAGAGCAGCTGAGATGATTGGCTAGCCGCTCAATCTGAGTTGGAGAAGGAAAGGGAGGTGCCGGCCTTGGGCCTCATCAGTGAACTGGTGGTTCCTAGTGGAGGGTGTTGGGCCGTGAATGAGTTTCACAGACAGATGTGAGGTGGAGGCCCTGCCTATAGGTTTCGGTGATGACAGCTCTGAGGAGACCCACACAGCACTGTTGATCTGCTGCAGTGACTGAACCTGGGTCCAGGGTGGACACAGAACTGTAAAGTCAAAGGGAGAGGCCCTGGGGGAGCAGTGTGGGTTAGGAAGGAGCCTTGAGGAGGGGCTGGGATGTAGCTCAGTGGGTAGAGTACTTGCTTAGCCAGCTGAGTCTCTGGGTTCAGCTGCCAGGCATGGTGATACGAGATCAAAATTCCAGCATCGGGAGGAGGAAGCAGAGGGATCGGGAATTCAAGGTCATCTTCAGCGGCTATATAGCAAGTTCCAGGTGAGGTGGAGTTAAATGAGACCCTGTCATTAAAAAACAAACAAACAAACAAAACCCAAAACATTGGGGAGAGAAGAGTTGCTTAGGAGGGCTCAGAGTTGCAGAGTTGATGAAGAAAACTGTAAAGTTGAGAGATGTTGTCAGGGCTGTGGGAGAGGGGAGGGTGGAGCCTACAATACCACGAGGAGGTTCAGGGGTGATCAGGCTGGTCTGTCAAGTGCTCACCCACCTACTGCTAGAGTTGCTGGAGCTGGGTCCCTAGGACAGTGTTGGGCATGGCTTTCAGCATGTCCCAACAGCTGGGCCTTCTTGCCATCTCTGCCTATTTATACCCCCAACAATTCCCTGTGCCAGCTACTGGCCTGGCCAGGATCATCTCTTAGAGCCCCCAGGGGCCTGAGTTCTCAGTTGGGGTGCCCAGGTAGGCAAATAGAGAGCACCTGGAGTTAAAGGTGCTCCAGGACAATGCTGGGCCCCTCTCCCTTTCCTCTTCTTAGCGAGAACCCAGCAGAAATCCACACTCCTGTGTATTTGCTGTTCACATTTCTCCAAAGGATTTATTTGCCTTCATTTGCATAAGAAATACCACACTCCCATCCTAATGAGGCCCATCTGGCAGTACAGTCCTCCTCTCACTGGGTTCTGCTCTGTGGAGAGTGGCACAGGCCAGGGCTGTGATAATTAGACCATTCCCTCCCAGGACTAAGGAAGGACTGTTGAAGGCCAGCTCTGGATGTACCACCTGGACCTGTGCTGTCCACAGCAGGGCCAGAGATGGTTCCCTAAGCTGCTGGCCATGGGGTCTGCATACCCATCTGTGTGAGCATCTGGGCCAGCTCTACCTCTTCCAGACTGTCCTTGGCTGGACCAGGGCTTAGCCACTATCAAAGCAAGCACTTCATAGTAACTGTGAAATCTAACTGTGGCCAAGTCTCATGGCCACTGGGTTGAAGTTGGCTCAGGTTGGAAAGACTTGAGCCATGTAAGATGGGAGTACAGATGGTGTCCTCTATACTCTCATCTGTGAGCAGTACTTGCTGGGCTACATCAGAGGTGACAACTCACAGAATGTGCTTCAACTTTTCAGAGTTACTCTGGCAATCCCCACAATAGTCCATGTGCGTTCATCACTCCCTGTAAGCCGTGCCATTATTCTGCCTGTTTGTGTGGATGAACCAGGCCAGTGCTGGCCTCAGGAGACTGGTGAGTTTCAGCTTTGTGCTGTAGGCCCTAGGACACAGTGCAGTGGCTGCTAGGGGAGTTGGGCTGGAAGACTTGTGTGGGGCCCAGTAAGGACAGCACTGGGCTCTTGACATGTAGGTTTCCATTTCCTATGTGAGGCCAACTCTACCTTTTTAGGCTATACTCAGATGCCACATGGCTCTACTCTGGATCCTACGCTTGCCTTGAAGCTTCTGCATGTTACATGGAAACTTCAGCCTCATTGTTTGTAATAGTAGAAAAATCCAGGCCACTTGGTGAGTCATACATGGCTTGAACATCATACATGTTTCTATAGCTCACATGCTGGAAGCTTGGTTCTCAGTGTCATGGTAACAGGTAGTTGGACCTTTAAGAAGCAGAGCCTAATATACGTGAGTCACTGGTGACACTGTCCTGAGAAGGGATTATCTAGGTCCTTCTTGTGGGTTTTCAGTAGCTCCCAGGAGAGAGGGTGTTTTGAAAGATCAAGGTGACCCGACCCTCCCCTATGTTCTGCCCCTTCACCTTACCATATGATCAATCTGCCACACTCATGATCCTCACATGATGTCGTCTGTCACAAAGTGTGTGATGCAGACACGGGGTCCTAACCACAGGTAGCTTTTCCTTATCTGGCCTTTGGTAATAATAATAAAAAAAGATTAAAAACACTGTGGGGCTGAGGGAGATGGATTGGTCAATAGGTGCAAAGGTGAGGAAAGACTTGAGTTTGAGATGTAAATCCCACACATAAAGCTAAGGGATAATGCACATTGTCACCTCAGTCCTGGAAAGATAGAGGCAGGCAGGTTCCTGGGCCTTGCTGTCAGCCATCCTAGCCTAGTTGGTGAGCTATTGGTCAATGGGAAATTCTTTCTCAAAGGAACTGGATGATGTTCATGAAGATGACACCCAAGCTAGTCTCCCAGATTCCTATGTACTAGCAAGCAAACACACATGCACTGCCACACATATGCATCCTTCTATCCTCAGTGTTTTCAGGATGCATAAAAGCATCCGATGATAAACCCCCTTAACTTCTCTACTTCTCTACGCTGCTACAATTCTTTCTCTTGAAACACACACACACACACACACACACACACATGCACACACCTGCACACACACATCTACCCTGCTGCAATTCTTTCTCTTGAAACACACACAGACATACACACACAGACACACACACATGTACACACACACACAGGCACACACACACATGCACACACACATGCACACACACATGCACACATGTACACACACATGCACACACATGCACACACATGCATACACACATGCACACACACATGCACACACACATGC
>NW_021604703.1:5653295-5667283 GCF_004785775.1 Grammomys surdaster | reverse complement strand
TGCACACACATGCACACACACATGTACACACACATGCACACATACATACACACACATGCACGCACACATCTACACACACACCTGCACACATACATACACACACATGCACACACACATGCACACACACAGGCACACACACATGCACACACACATGCACACATACATACACACACACACACACACACACACACACACACGCCTTGGCCTATGCTTCTTCCTTCTGACTAGTCTTTGTGTGCCCCCGTGTGGCCTTGCTGTCATGCTCCTCCTTGAATTTGAACGTTCAGTGATGAAAGATTCTTTCAAGATGGAGTCTCCCCATGCACTTCAAGGCAGCTCTGTCACATCCCCTCCTAGCCCGTACACTCTCCACGCCAAGATGCAGCTTGGTGTTCTGATTTCCGTGGTAAGAGAGTTTTGCCTATTCTTGCCCTTTATATAAACAGGACTTCTCAGCTAGTGTGCTCCTTTTTGTATCTGATTGCTCTTCAACTGAGGGTACTGGTTTCGTTTCTGTTGCTTTGATAAAGTACCATGACAAGGGGCTGGTGAGATGTCATTCTCACTTAGTATTGACCTTTATAAAGTAGGAACAGTTACTGATTTTTATTAAACCCTGGCATTCGAGTAAGCATCTTAGAGTTTTGTGTCAAAAGTAGGAAATAGACACAATAGTAATCTCCAGAAACAAGACCTTGTAATGTTTGAGTTGCAAGCTAAACTAGCCACTTTTCTCACGGACTATAATTTTCACTTGAAAAGATTGATGAGTAACTGCATTGTGATGGTTGAGGCTCAGGCACCCGGAAGACATTCTGTTGTAGATATATGACGAAAACTAGACCTTCACAGAAAACAAATGATAAAATTTGAGATTTCAAGGGCAAGTCAGAATTCTGAAAAACATAATCACCTACTATAAGTTTGAGAGTTTTTCAGTATTTAAAGACCTTTCTGATGAGATTAATGGCAATATATACATATATATACTATATATAGAAAAATGTGCACATATTTATGTATATGTATAATATATGTATACAAATTCATACATACACATACATACACACATATCATATATACATACACATACACATATATGCATATACATACACATACATATATATGTAGAGGGGCATGTTTGTGCTATGGCACACACATGCAGGTCAGAGGAATTCAGTTCTGTCATTCTATAACATGGATCCAGGGGACTAGATGTAAGTTGTCAGGCTTGGTGGCAGCATCTTTACCTAATGAGTCATTCCACTGGCCATAGTCAATAGCAATATTAATGAATGTGGATTTTAAAATGTTGTCTAAAGAGGCATATTGATATTTGAAGGATCTATATGACTTGGTGGAATGAGTCTTTTTCAAATCACCAGGATACCATGTTTCTACAGGGAAGGCCAGGCCTCCATAGATCTCTCGTTAAATATTTTTCCTGAGAATGCAGAGAATGTAAGCCCTTATACTCTGCCAGGTTTGGGTGTGGCTTCAGTGTGTGCCCCAGGGCTCCATTGGTTCTCAGTGTGGTGATGTGAAAAGTGGTGAGACCTTTAAAAGGCAGAGCCCAGTGACAGGTCAATTAAGAACTGGGGCTGCCACCTTTGGAAGGGTTGGGAGCTGAGGTGCTTCTTACAAGAGGTCTGTTGTAAGAAGAGAAATCCCGGTTTATCCCCTCATCCATGCCTCACTGTGAGATCTCTTCTTGCAGTGTCCCCGACACTGTGACATGATCTATGGTGAAGCTTTTGCCAGATCCAGGCTAACACTGACATCATACGGTTGAACATCCAGAAATGTGAACTGAGCAAGCCATTTTCTCTATAAAATAACTAGCCTCAGGTATTTTGTTAGAGTACCAAAAAAAAAAAAGAGATGAATGTGTTCTCTTATCATCTAAGCTCAGAATTATGTGTGTAGTTAGCAGCATTGAGGAATGAATACCTATTCCCTGAGAGACAAAGGACAGCCCTGCTTACTACATGTGGCAAAAAATGCATGGATTCATCCAGAAGCTCAGAAGTCTTAACCTGTAACACAAACCCACTGGGCATACAGCTTCCATTTGGAACCTGTCTACTTCACCTCTGTGAGACTTCGATGTTCAAATATTATTGCTTTGCCAGGTGCCTGAGAGAAACACCTTACAGAGAGAAAGGTTTCTTTTGGTTCACAGCTTCAGAAACTTTGCCCCACACCCTTGGGACACTGTTTCTGTGACCACAGTAAGACAGAGCATCATGCAGGGATCCTGTGGCCAATCAAAGCAGCTAGTGGGCTTTCTTCATTTCCCACTTCATTTTTATCCAGGACCCCACCTGTGGAATTGTTCCACCCATATTCAAGAAGCATTTTTACCCTGTGGCTAATCCTTCTAGGAAACACTTTCACAGAGGAACCAAGAGTTATGCTCTACTAATTTCTAGGCTCCTCTTAACCCGGTTAGGGTGGCAGCCAGGATCTACTATCACAGTCAGAGCAGGCCCTGACTGTCTTTTGTCTCTGATGTGGGGATCTCATGTCTTCTGCTTGCGACCCTTCAAGGAACAAGTTAGTGAGCTTGTGAGCATGGCCTTCTAGTTTGGTTTGTGACAAACACTCTGACAAAAAACAGCACAAAGGAGGGAAGAGTTTATCTGGCTTGTGCCCAGGTTTCAGTCCACTGTTGTGGAGAAGTTGAGTCAGGAACTTGAAGCATCTCGTGCACAGTGTGAACAGAGCAAGTGTGAACACATGGATCCCAGCTCCCTTGCTGGGTCTCCCCAGCTAACTTTCACCACACTTACCACTGTTCAGGGCCCAGGCTGTGAAATGGTGGGTCTCCCCACCTCAGTTAACAATCAGGCCAATATGATCCAGACAATTCCTCATTAAGACTGTCTCCCTAACTGACTCTAGGTTGTGTTAGTCAGCTTGACAGTTGAGACTCATCAACACATATGGTCAAATCAAAGCCCAGGTATGCTGGCAGCATACACTTAACCATCACACAGGGACAAGGGACCTTTTCAAGGCACCACAGGGACAGATGCACTGTTACGGAGCAGAGTACGCATTTCCCATTGCGGTAGCAGAGCCCACCAGGTGACAAAGAGAACAAAGCGTGTGTCTGCACCTGCACACTCCAAAGGACCAGGCTCCAGGGAACTAGGACGACCCTGAGACTGCACCCCAGGAGCCCTCCTTGTTTCAGAGACCCTTCTTGGGGCTTTGGCAACTAATTTTAGGAATTTGCTACCCATAATTGTCTGAAAGTCTATTAAAATACGCCTCCCTGCTCTCGGTCTCTAGCAGGAGTTCTGCACGACCCCTTTGCTTCAACCACACACATCACAACAGACTGAAGGCAGAAGCCAGGAGAACTCAGCTGTCTTCTCCTAATCCAGGCATTAAAGAGATTCACAAATCTGTCAGGCAACGCTGCTCTCCTTGCTTCATGGTTTTTGGAAAATAGAGTTAGTTTTTTTTTTTTAATTAAAAATGTGTTAGTTATATAAGCTTGCAGTGGGCTTACTACTGTTATCTTTTACATTATATAATGGACGGATGTTTTTTAAAAATGTCTCAGCTGAAAATGATAATATAGTAGGTACGGATAAATGTAACCCACACAGACAAAACTCTTTGGGGTTCCCAGATTTTGAAAGTACAGACAGGGCTCTGAGTTCAAAATGTCTGGGAACCTTGAGTCTTAGTAGGAAAGAATTCTGAACTAAGCTTACCAATTAGGAGATAATTAGTAGGCAGTTAGCATATCTCTGACTCCAATCTTAAAAATGTTTCATTTTGATGGCCTTATTCGAATAGAAAATTCTGAGACCCTTGTGACTTCTTTGCAGTGGGACAGTGGTGGAGAGAGGAAACCTCTGGGCAGTAGCCTGTTACCACCCTGCCTCTGCCATGCAGGGCTCCCACACCTCTGTGTGATTAACTGCTTCCTGCACATTCCTCAAGTCAACTAAGGGTGTGGTGGACCCTATAGGATAGAACCGTGGAAGAGGAAGGCCTGCTCTGGGTCCTGGAAACAAGCTTGGAGCTGATTGGGTCTGGATACCGAGATCACAGGGAGTGGGGAGCTGGTTCCGGGTGAGGACTGCTTGATGACCATACTGATGTCTCATTCCATGAAGAAGGGCATTCCATAAGATGCTCAGGACAGGCACGGGGAGGCGGCTTCCCCAGTAGGGTGTGCTGTGGTTTAGATGTCAACTGCTCCCAAAGGACTGCTTGTTAAGTGTTTGGTCCACAGGGTGGTGCAATGGGAGGTGGTGGAACCTTTGGGAGGGCGTGCCCTCAAAAGGCACTGTGGGACCCTCTGGCCTTTCTTCTATTTTCTAGCTGTGATGTGTTACCTTAGTCTCCAAAGCTTTGGAGCCACTTGATCATGGACTTGGGTCTCCAAAACTGTGAGCTATGATGACCTTGTTCTCCTTGGATGTTATCTCAGACATTTTGTTACAATAATGCAAAGTTGACAGACAAGGGGTGAGCCACCATCATGATATTGACAGAGTCAGTCCAGCACAGAATGGAACTGTGCTGTCACCTCTCTTCTGGTCTCTATGGCCTCAAGGGTAGGACAATTGATAGAACTGTCCCCAGAGTCTATCTGGAGGTTTTCGTGCATTCAGACAGCCTGAAACTAATGAATGGTTGTAGAGATCCTTGAAACCTTTACACTGTGTGTATTTAAATGGCTGAAAAAAAAAGTGGGGATTGTCTTTTGCTTTTTTGGATAGTGAGTGGAAATAATTATGTAAACTCTGTCTTTTTTTTTTTTTTTTCGAGACAGGGTTTCTCTGTATAGCCCTGGCTGTCCTGGAACTCACTCTGTAGACCAGGCTGGCCTTGAACTCAGAAATCCGCCTGTCTCTACCTCTCAAGTGCTGGGATTAAAGACGTGCGCCACCACTGCCCGGCTTGTAAACTCTGTCTTACATGATGCTGTTGTGAGGTCAGAGGGATGGCTCAGTAGGTAAAAGCATGGTGCAAGCCCCATGACCTGAGTAGAATTCCCAGAACCCACATGAAAAAGATGGATACCACATTGCACAGCTGCAGTCCTAGAACTTCAGTGAGATGGGAGGCAGAGACAAGGGCGTTCAGTGGAAAGTCGATGTCCAGCTAGCTCGGGGTACACAGTGTAGCAGAAACAGCAAGAGAGACCCTGCCTTACAGGGTGGAAAGAGAGAACTGACCCCCAACAGTTGTCTGCATACATATTTTACCCTTTTGATTAATTTATTTATTCACTTTATACCCCAATCTCGCCCCCCTCCTCTCAGCACCCTCCCCACACTTTAAATGATGTCTAGATGTCTATTCTATATAAGAGCCAAGGGAAAGGGACTCCAGAAAATAGGAAAATAAAATGCTTTTGCTTTAGCACCCTTCATATCCCTAAAGGATTTTATATAATACAGTATATAAATTATATATTTAATGTTACGTTTCAAAGTGCATGTTAAAGGGCACCAACAACAGCAGTTTTCAGGAAATAGCTCCAGAGTGTGATTCCATGTGTGGCCATTATGAAACCATTCCCCTCGGCTTTGCCAGATTTTCTTAAGGATGTCACATGGTGTGTGTAGGATCTGAGGTTGATGACCCTGCCAGTGCTGTCTGGCAGTCTGGTACAGTTAAAAAGTGTTTTCTTAAGCCTGTTATGTGGTATTCACCTTAGGTAAAAACAAGTGAAATTTACAATCCTATCTTCTAAAAGGCTGTTTTCTCCTCAGAGAAATCTTCCCACCCACCCACCCACCCATCCATGCACCCATCCATCCATCCACCCATTCATCCACCCACCCATCCATCCATCCATCTATCCATCCACCCATCTATCCATCAATACATCCATCTCTCCATGTTCAATACACACACCCATCAAACCATTTCCCACCCACCCATCATTGCACACCTGTCCACTCCCACTCTCTGTCCATGAATTCACCCATCCATACATCAACACATTCGTCAATCCATCCATCTATCAGTACATTCATCCATTCACTCACCCACCCATCATGCATTTGCCCATCCTCCCTATCTGTGTAAGCATCCATCTAGCCACCTACCCACCTTTTCATTCCATTTTCTTGTGATATACAGACATTGTATCCAAGAGGAGCAAAGCTTGCTGAGGGTTTCCTCAAAGATGGTTGGGTGATTAGAATTGCAGAAAGAATCGGTTGTCCCCCAATAACTTCCATTAATTGTTTGTATAAAGGAAGTGACTGAGCTGTAGTACATCAGGGGAAGGGTGGCCTGCTTCCTTCATCAGAGGGGCAACACTAGTTGAACGTTTACCAGGGAAGCTCTCAGAGTCAGAGGAGAGCACAGAAGTTGTCTCATATAGACTCCTCATGGGAAACCAAGTCTTCATTCTGCAACAATGCTTGACTCTAGGTTTGGGCATGAATTTACATCCTAGAAAGGAAGTTATCCCCCATAACTCCTTCACATGCCTTTGCTAATAAACTATCCCCAACCCCACAGTGAGTAGGTAGCAAGGCCAATGCTTCTGTTTCTCCACAAGCTGGATATGTCTTAGGTTATATGTGTGTATGTGTATATGTATATATATATATATATGTGTGTGTGTGTGTGTGTGTGTGTGTGCCTGTGCATGTGCATATGTATATGTATATCTTGCCAGGAATTAGGAGAAGAAATACACAGATTGGCCAAGCTAGAGGCACAGAAGTCCATCCTTGGGGCCTGGGAAGTGGGCTCAGAATCACCCAAACCTTGAGTCTCTGCAGAATGTACATGAAGTGGTGGGTGGTAAGGAAAGGGAACTACAGACATGCTCACCCATGGGCGCCATGGGCAGGGACCTCAGTGTGGTCTACCATCAGGACCACCATCTGGGTCTGTTTGCTGCCTGTTTCCAGGCCTCCCTGCTTCCTCTCAACTGTCATCCAGCTGGAGCAGCCATTCTCTCTGTTGAGATGGGCTTTTCCACTAGCTGTCATGATACTACCTAGATGACCTTAGAGAGGACTCTGGTTCCTCCCTCTGGACCCCACCTCACAGTCCTACGGAGGAGCTGGGGCTTGCTCCTCCTTTCTCTGCAGATAGGAGTCTGGTCAGAGGTTGGTGTTTGCACCCCCAACCCAGTCTCCACAGCATCACCCGGCACGCCTGGTTTCAGGTGGGAGGGCACCAAATCAATAGGTGGCAGAGCTCTGGCTGCAGTTCCCCAGACTAGAGGCTTGTGTCGCTGTCTCTTGCTGCTTAGTATTTACCAAGTAAAAGTCATTGCCCTGGAGACGCCCAATTTATTGACAGTGAGAGATGAAGGCCGTCTGGTGCGGATCTGCACAGAAAGCCTCCTGTTTCCAGGCAGAGACTGGGGGAAGATGTCTGCATGGACCCAGAGTCTGTCAGGGGAGGTTTCACCCAGGCTTGGTGTCTGGTAGCCTTGCTTGGGGAAGCAGATAGACATAGCATTTAGGCTTTTAGTGGCTGGTCAGGAGGTGGAGAAGAATCTGCTGACTATAGCTCTGCTCTAGCTGGCTGGTCCTGGTTGCAGGGAGCTGCCTTCTTTCCCTTTCCTGTCTACTCTGGGACAGCCCTTATTGGTCCTCTTCCTCTTGTATCTAACTCAGCGGGAGCTCTTGGGATGGAAGGCATGGCAGTGTCCCATAACTTGGGGTCCCTGCTGTCAGTCCTGCTTTAAATGAGGGGATGGAGTTGCTCTAGGTTACACCCAGCTCTGGGTGCTCTCACACAAGGCTCAAATTTCCCCAAGTCTTCTTCCAGTATTTGGGAGATGGAGTACCCTAACACTGAAAGGGAGTCAATCCTGTGTACCTGGGTGCTGGTGGTCCCTGCTTCTCTTCACTGTACACTATTTGATTCCTGTACCCTGTGTATGTGATTGGTGTTGGGCTTCAAGGAACTGTGAAGCTAAGTTTAATGTCTGAGGCCCTTTGGGTTCCAGGAAGGTGGCTTAGGAGCAGATAATTTCCACTAACTGGCACAATATTCCTTTTGTGAGACCACAAGAGGTTGGGCTACCACACAGGTGCTGATTTGGGGTGAGCCAAATAGTTTACAAAAACAGAGGCAACACAAAAGATTCTGCCTAACATCACATGTCCTAGGACAGCTTTATCTGAAGTGACCTGTGGTTGCCTACCTGACACCAAACACCCTCAGTTATAGCTTCCCCCCACCCTTGAAGCTGTGCAGCTTTTCATTCTGCCCCAGTTAGATTTTTTTTCTGCCATTATCCCTGTTCTGAGCAGCTGTCAGTCAAAAACATGCTTCGGAGAGGTTGAGCCCCACCCCTGTGCCAGTGATGGTGAAGAGGAGTCCTAGGTAGGCTTTGTGCCTCCTCGAGTCCAGGTAGCCCTGATACCATCTTCCCTGGTGGCTCTCTGCTCCTCCCTTCCCTGTGTTCCTCAGCACCCGTGTGCCTGACCCTGGGCATTGGATAAATAACCCACAGGTAGAGGAGCTCTCCCTGGCCAGGTGCGGGTCTTCAAACTTGGTTTGAGGGCATCTCTCAGAGGCTCACAGGCTGAAAGTTTGGTTTCTAATGTGCAGATGTTGGGGCCTTCAGCTCCTGCCCTATTAAAGGCATTTGTGAGGTGTTGATGGGGGATCCGTGGAGTAGACTTTGGGAGACTTAGAGACTTCATATTGGTGACAGATGCCTCCTTCCAGCCTGCAGATAAAGGTCACTCCTAAATCCCAGAGTAAAAACATCCACTTATCTGAAAAATGCCAAAAAGAAGAATGGCTGCCCTTTGCTGAGCTGAGCTCTACAGGGCGCAACAGGGAGCCAGGAAGATAAGAGGGCATCAGGTGGTCCCCAGCCAGTGGGTTTAATCTCGACGTTAGAGACTGTCTGAGCCCACACCAAGTCTTGGAGTCAGAGAAAGTAAGAGTCTGGTCTGAGGCTCTCGAGTGGCTTGGGCCGGTGTGTGACAGGTAGAGAAGACATTGATCACATGAGCTGGCCACGTAAGGTTGGTTCTGCTGGATGTCATCTGTGGGAACAAATTACCTAGATACTCTGTCTTTGATGAGGGCTACCTCTGAGTGCAGACCATGCTGGCTCATGACTGGAGCTTGGAAGGAACAGTCCCTGGGGGAGGGGTGACACTCTCTTGTCAGGCTCCTGGAGGCTGTAGTTCCATGACAACTTGGTCTCCTCATGAGTAATATGTTCAGGTATGGTTTGAGAGTGTCCCTAAAAGATCCATATAGCAGGGACTGAGAAGATGGCTCAGTTGATAAAGTGCCTGCTTCAGAAGCAATGAGCCTGGATCCCCAGCACTCATGTAAACATGGACACAGTGGGACACGACTGTAATCCAACCACTTAGAGGAGGAGACTGTAGGCGGATCCCTGGAGCTCACTGGCCAGCCAAATCAATGAGCTCCTGGTTCAGTAAGAGATCCTGCCTCAAGAAATGAGATGGATGGAGACTGAGGAAGACTCTTGAGGTTGACCTATGGCTTCCATACGTGCATGTTCACACACATCATTACATGCTGTGTGTCGTTTTCAGACAGCCTGCCCCTTTACCATGTCTAGTCACTGTGCAGCTCAGTTGCTGTGTCAGTGTGTTGTATCTGGGTGACTTAAACAAAAGGCGTTTCCCTCCCCAGACTCCTGAAGGTTGGAAGGCCATGGCCAAAGTGTCCACAAATCGCTTTCTTCTTGTACCCTCTTCTTGGTTGTCTCCTTGACTACCTCTCTGTGAATGGCTGTGCCCCAGTTATCGTTACCATCATCATAATATCTCCTCCTCCTCCTCTTTCACCTTCTCCTCCCCCTTCCGTTTTTCTTTTGATACCTGTTTTAATGTAGGCAGGCTGGTTTTGAACTCTTTGCATCCAAGGGTGATCTTCCTGCCTTCACATTCCATGTACTCAGATGGGCTATCCTATCTGATTTTAACCTCCTCCTTATAAAAGTTATTTACTTTAATTTTATGTGTATACATCTTTGTCTACATGTATGAATGTACATCACACATATGCAGTGCTCGTAGGAGCCAGACGAGGGCTTTGGACTTTCTGGAATGGTTGTGAGAGGTCAAATGGGTGCTGGGAACCAAACCTGGGTCCTCTAGAAGAGCAGTATGTCCCCTTATTCACTGGGCTACCTCTTTAATACCCTCTGAACCACCGAGGAACACCATCCCTGTTGAATTAGGGTTAATGCTATTATAGCATTTAACTAATGATCTCTTAAAAGAGGTGTTCTTTCAAAACACTGGTTGTTAGGACTTCAGAATATAAATTTGGGAGACACAACATAGCCTGCTAGACCACAGAGAATAGTTATAGAGTGAGATGTCCCAGTTTTAATGTGGGGGAACATAGAGGCCCGGAGGCTGAGAGAAGGAAAATCCAGGAGGACGCTGATTGCCAGGAGCCCAGTCAGATAGAGTATGTCTGAGCGTTCCTTTCCTCAGATTGTCTCTTGGGCCCTGAGCCCCAGCAGCAGTGCTGGCAACCCTCTGTAGAGGGAGCTCCAACCCATGATTCTTAGAGGTCAGCGGGTGCATAGATGGAAGCTTAGAGGCTCACAGGTCCAGTGACACTGCCTGGAAGATTTGTGCTGATATAGGCCTGACCCAAAGTGTGGACTCCTCCTGAGGAATAAGGATAGGGTCCTACAGAAGGGCTGCAGTGGATGGACTGGGTGGGTAGCGAGGTGATGTCACGTGTAGCCAGTAACTATCACTCCTGGCTCCAAGTGACACTTTATACACCAGGGCAGGGAAGCTCTTGGGTGGCTGGGATGGCAGAGATGGCTTGTTCTTCTAACTTGGCACCGAGGGTGCTGACCAACCTGTCAGGAGTGCATGCCACCACCTAGTTCACCATGATGATGGCGGTGTGGTGTTCAGCTTCTTCATCATGTGCAATTTCAAAAGTGGTGGGACTGAGGCAACCTTTGTAGGGAAGTAAAAAGCTATATATTTCCTGCCCTCTATGAAAAAGATGCATATGACTATAGCAGGCTTACAGGCTCATTTCATGCTGCTAAACTTGTACCACTGAGCAAACATGGGAAGCATCTCTCCATCCCAGTGACCCACATGCTTTCATAAAGGTGGAATACCCACCCTAAGGCCTGGATCTGCTATGTACCAGCACACAACACTTTCTATATAGTTGTTGCCAACTGTAGTCCAAAAATATTCAATGGAAAATTCTAGAAGTGATTCAGAAGCATTCTCACATTTTTTTTTTTGGTTTAAATGGTTTGATGAACTCTCATGTCATCCTGCTTCATTTAATACAGGGTAGGAATTACCCATTTACCTAGCGTTTCCATGCTGTATATGGTGACTGACTCTTAGCTACCTTAGCTATTCAGTGGCTGTCTCTTATTAGGTTTCCTGTCACAGCATTGCAGTGCCTGTATTCAAAGAGCAAAGCACAGGAGAGATGGTGGCAGTTCAGGTTGGTCTAGAGAAACTGACACTGGCCTTCTGTCAATGAAAGGTGAAACTTTGTCTAAGTGTTTTGTAGCTATTTCCTTCTAATGGAAACATTCTTTTTGGGGGAAGTGGGAGGCTCACAAGATTCTAAAAGACTTTGGGTATCTAAGAGTCATGAGGCCCTCCCTAAGGCTGTGAGAGCAGAAAATGCTGGGGAGAGAAGACTCTTCAGCGGAGTTGTGTGCAAGGGGGATTGTGCCTTCAGGAGACATCACCCATGCTGGGGTGGGCTTTTCAGTGTTGCTGTTGCTTTGGGTCATTCATCTGTGCTGCTGTAAATAACCCAGGAAGCTCATCGGTCCTCCAAGCTAGACTTGAGTGGAATCATTTATTTGATTTGCCACAGTGTCCTGTCTCGGGTGAACAGATGTTTGGTCACATGTCACAAAGTAGGCTACATGTGTATATGAGAAAAACAAAAAAACAAACAATAAAACAGGGTATACAGAGCTCAGCACTGTTTGGTTTTCAACATTCACTGAGGGCCCCTGAAGATGTCTTTCATGGATAAGGGGGTCTTACACTGGCTACTTCTTTGCATACTTAGCTCAATGTCAGGAGGCAGACCCTATTTTTGTTTCTGTTTTATAGACAAGATAACTGAGGCCTGGCAAGAATAGTCATTTTCCTAGTCCCAGGACCAGCCTCAGCTGCCAAGGGCTCACTCCTGAGAGGCAGGAGTGTCCTAGCAGCAGGGTTGGGGTGTCACCATGTTTGTCCTCTGCAATGTTTGTGTGTAATTCTCATTCAGGATGACCCACCCTTCACACTCCCCCCTCAACCCCCACCACCCAGCTTTCTGTGTCTGCTCTGGTCACCATGTCAGAGTTCAGGCAGTACAGGGAGTGATTAGATTTAAAGCCCCTTGCTTTGAATTATTCATGCCTCGTCCCTAACTTCCCAGGAATAATTTAATAACACAAGGCAGCTGCAGGAGGGAGGTTGGCTTAGCAGCGTTTAGGAGGTACATGTAGGACTGTGGGCATGGCTGCCCCAATCCACCCCTCCTTCAACAGGAGGATGTCCCTGAGTGCTCCTATCTGTGTACCCCCCTGTGTGTTACAGTACAGCCTATAGCTCCAGGGACCCCCACTGTCAGTATCCCAAATACTCACCCACCATCTTCTGAGCTCAGGTTTCTGCTGCCTCCTGTCCAGATCATAAACTTTCACCTCAGAGAGTAGAATGCCCCCCAATTGTGGCACTGTCCTATGCCAGGGATCCAGAGCCATGTAGCTACACTTTTTGGGCAAAGCTTTTTGGCTGGTTCTGTGATTTCAGTGTGGGTCTTTCCCCAAATTTGTGCTGAAATCTAATTGCGAAGTGACCGAATTAAGAAGTGGGATAGTTTGAGGTGACCGTGAATGGGGTTGGGGGTGGGGAAGATTGCTCCACACCACAGGTGGGATCGGTGCCGGCTCAGACTCTCTTGCTCTCTTTGTGGTTCTGTTTTCTGCGGTGCAATGATGTATCATGAAGGTCACAGCTAGCTGCTGGCTAAGAAAAGAATCCAGTGCCCATGCTCTGGGAAGATCAGATTATAAAAGGTGGAGATCCCGTTCAGGGAAGGGGGCAGTACTTCCAGCCTCCAGAAGAGCATGTGGATAACGCTCTGCTCATTACAAACGCCACTTACCTGTGGTACTCTCTTATCTATAGCAGCACAAAACCAAGTAAGTTGCACGACTTTTGAAGCCCTGTAGCTGTGGCCTCTGAGTGGGCAGCCATGCTCTCTTCCTGCCCCCTGTCATGTGGAGCCATGGGGAGAGGGAGAGCAAGCAGCATAGTAAGCTTGGATGAGTTGAGACTAATTTTGAAACACTGTCTTCACCCTCCCCACTAAAGCGTCCCTGTGTCCATTAGCATTAGCCCCCACTTCCCCTTTCTGTGTCTCATAGCCACAGCTAAATGTACCTGCTCGTTCTGGACATTTCTGATAAATGCATCTCAGGGCTGGCTTCTCTCATGTGGTCTAACATGTCTGGGGGTCATCCGTGATGCAGCAGGAATCGGGGCTTCAAAGATCAATCTCTCATTGGTCTCCTTCCTGGTGAAGCTGTCAAGTGTCACCCAGAGTCTCAGTGAGCTCCCTGGGGAGCAGCAAGCATGTTTGCTTCTTGTCTGTATAAAGGCATTGTTGCAGCTGTGGTGGCTGAGAAGAAACCCAGCGTTAGCTCACAGTTCAGGGGTCAGATGGCTGGCTCTGTACAGGGGCTTCTTAGAATGGTGATTTTTTTCTTTCTTCTTTCATTCTTTTCTTCCTCTTGCTTTTCATCCTCCTCCTTTTCTTTTTCTTCTTTTTCTTCCTCTTCTTCCTCCTTCTCTTCCTTCATTTTCTGAGACAGGGTGTCACTGTAGCTCTGACCGGTCTGGAAGGCCTATACAGACAAGGCTGGCCTCAAACTCATAGACCTGTCTGCATATGCTTCCCAAATGCTGGAATTAAGAGTGTGCCTCACTGTTTTCTTTCTTTCTTTCTTTCTTTCTTTCTTTCTTTCTTTCTTTCTT
>NW_021604703.1:5639664-5653195 GCF_004785775.1 Grammomys surdaster | reverse complement strand
GAGTTTGACCCCAGGACCCACATGGGAGAAGGAGGCTAGGAAGCACATTTACACCGCATCATACTAAAGAAATAAATGATTTATTAAAAAAGATCTATTTATTATTTATTTATTTATTTATTTATTTAATGTATATGAGTACATTGTAGCTGTCTTCAGACACACCAGAAGACAGCATCAGATCCCATTAGAGATGGTTGTGAGCCACCATGTGGTTGCTGGGAATTGAACTCAAGACCTCTGGAAGTGCAGTCAGTGCTCTTAACCACTGAGCCATCTCTACAGCCTCTCTCTTTCTTTCTTTCTTTCTTTCTTTCTTTCTTTCTTTCTTTCTTTCTTCCTTTCTTCCTTCCTTCCTTCCTTCCTTCCTTACTTTCTTACTTTCTTACTTTCTTTTCTTTTTTTCTTCTGACATGGTTTCATTCTGTAGGTCAAGCTGTCCTCAATATGTAGTCCAGGTGTCCTCAAACTCATGAGAATTGTCCTACTTCAGACTCCTGAGGGTTATAGGCACAGACTGTGATACCCAATTTAAAAATCTTTTTTTTTTACATTTATTTATTTTAGTGTGTGTGTGCATGGTCAAACTCTGGGATTCATTTCTCTCTTATCTTGTAGGTCATCAGGCTTGGCATTGGGTCTCTTTATCTGCCGAGACACCTTAATGGCCCTGGCTTTGTTTTGTATATGGAGTCTCACTCCTCAGCTCAAGTGATCCTCCTGCCTCATCCCTTTGAGTAGCTGGGGCTGTCAGTTCTTAGCTTAGGACTCACAAGACTGCATGTTCATCTGGAGCTCAGGATGCTTTTTCAGGCCTACCCAGGTTCCTTGACAGAATTCACTTCCCTGTGGTTTCCTGCTCCCCTGCAGGCTGCCAGCCAGGGCCACTCTAGCTCCCAGAAGGTGTTAATATCTACAGCCACATAGCTCCTTCTGTCTTTGTAGCCAGTGTCTTAGTTACTCTTCTGTTGCTGTGATAAAACACCATTCCCATGGCAACTTACAGAAGGAAGAGTTTATTTGGGCTTATAGTTCCAGAGGGATGAGAGTCCGTTATGGTGGGGAGACATGGTAGCAGGAGGAAGAGGAGGAGGAGGAGGAGCAGGAGCAGGAGCAGGAGCAGGAGCAGGAGCAGGAGGAGGAGCAGGAGGAGGAGCAGGAGGAGGAGCAGGAGGAGGAGCAGGAGGAGGAGCAGGAGCAGAGAGCTCACACTGTCAAATGCAAAAAGCAGTGAGGACAAACAGGATTTGGGGTGAGACTATAAACACTCAAAGCCTGCCCTCAATGACACACTTCATCTACTTGGCTACACGTCCTACACCTCTCCAAACAGCGCCACCAACTGGGGACCAAATATTTAAACATCTGAGCCCTATGGAGGGCATTTCTAATTCAATCCATCCTAGTCATCAGTAGACAATCTTCTGGGTTTCATCTTTCAGAAGTTGAATATCGTTTGCCAAGGCCTGGTGGGTTGGAGATTACCTTTTCTTTTTAGGGCCACCAAGGATGCTGGCCTGATGTTGAAGTAATTATTAAAAACGGCCGCTAGTCAAGCCCACTATCTAAGCTGTGGCGGCTCTGCCTAGTTCAGCCGCCATGTTCTGTGGCCAGAGGCCACGTGCGCTCTGCAGTTAGAAATGGCCAGCCAGAAACACCAGCCCTGCCACCCACGAGACACCAGTGTGGGAGATGGCTCTGCTAATCTTCCATGCTGTCTCCACAAGGCTGGGCTTTGCCCAGACCATCCTACCATCCATGTGGGCCTGGTAGGAATTAAGAGTCTAATGCTTAAATATTAATCAAAGGCTTTATATGTTTGGTAATGCTCAATAATAATATGCCCATATAATTAGAGGTGTTTCCCAATTAGCTAACCTAAATATAAGTTGTTACCCAGGACTGCTCTCCATACCTGGTGGCTCTTCATCCTCCTACTTCTCTGCTCTCTCCAGCTCCTCTCCTCCTTTTCCTCTTCCTGTCCTTACTCCTCCCACCTTAGCTCCTCCTACAAAGGACTGCTGATTTGAGATGCTAATTTTGTTTGTGAATCACTTCACAGGAGAACCTCTGTGTTAGTGTTGTAATAACTTGCAGAAGGTCTCAGAATAATGGGGGTGGGACTGTTGGAGCCATTTTTGAATATTCCCCACTGCATAATTTTAAACACCAGGCTCACCTGCTGGCCATGAGAGAGGCCACCCTTTCCATTCTGGTGTGGGCATTTTCCGTGATACCCTCAGCTTTCTGGTGGATTCTCAAAGACTTAACATTTTGGGCAGTCAGGTTTTCTTGATTTTCATGACAAAGAGGGTTGGATCACATGATCTATTACCATTACAGGAACAGAATGTTGTCTGTTTCTGATTAAAACAGTAGGGCCGTCGAGATGGCTCAGCAGGTAAATGGCTCAGCAGGTAAAGGCACCCTCTGCCAAGTCCAATGACCTGAATCCAATGCTCAGGACCCACATGGTGGAAGGAGAGAGCCAATTTCTTCAAGTTGCCCTTTAACCTCAACAGGTGCACTATGACATGGACAGAGACAGACAGACAGACAGACACACAGCAGCAGCAGCAGCAACATGGCCAATGCCAATTTAAACTCTTAGAAATGAAAAGAAACTTCATTGGCTCGGTGCAGTTCGTTCTGGCAGAAGTCCTCATCAGACATCATATTTGATGGTGACAGTTGTTTCTATCGAAAGCCAGGATCAAGTTAAGGTCAAATATTCTGCCTCTGCTTCTCTCTAAAAATTGGAGACTTGGCAATAAGAGAAGCTAAATTTGCACAGGGAAAAGTGTGCTGTTATTTGTAGACAGACACGATTTCCTACCTAGAAAAAAAAATCAGGAGTCTCGGGGAGCTGTCAAATGCCTGGAGTTAATTGGAGAGCTCAGCAAATGGAGAAACATATGAGCCACACAACAACCCACCCGCTCCCCATCATGGCAGGGACTAGCTAAAACCCACCAGGACTCAGAATCAGGCCCCATAAGATGGCTCAGTGGATAAATGTTCTTGCTGCCAAGCCTAAAGACCTGAGTTCAAGCCCTGGGACCTACATAGTGGAAGGAGTGTACCAAGTCTTGCAAGTTGTCTTCTGACCTCCACAAATGTGTGTGTGTGTGTGTGTGTGTGTGTGTGTGTGTGTGACATACACTGATAAATAGATGAATGCAATGACTTTTTAGAAAAGAAATAAGGTACAAATACTGATAGCCATAGAATCTAGAAAACACTGGGAAGTGACTTCAGTGGAATGGAAGGATTGGGTGTCAGGAGCTTGGTTAGGGGTTCTAGCAGCGGGGGTGCGGCTACACTCTGCACAGTCCAACATGATCAGGGTAGGTCATCTTCTGTGATCAAGTGTGTAAATCTGGGAGGGATGCATATGGAGAAACAAGAGGCAGGGAGGAGACACACACCTAGACAGCCAGATCAATCAGATCTGCCCAAGTGATCAGTCGGTGACAGATGTCACTGCCAGGTCACTCTGATGTCTGATTTAGATGCTGAAGAATCACAAACCCTCACTAAAATAGGAAATAGAATCCTGATTGATGCCGAGAAATGATGCGGAGAAATATCACACCCAAGGATGGAGACAAACAACGGTGTAAAGATCCTCATCTCTCCAGATTAATAGAAACCCAATGGGTAGTCAAAATTCAGTAAGGCAGGTTCCCTGCGGAATCAACAAGTTGATTCACACAGAAGAAAGTCCAGGCAAGCAGAGCGAGTTACTTTGAAAAGAACCACAGTGAGGCTCTGCTAGAAATCTTGGGCACATGAGAATCTGCAGAGCTTGTCCCAGGTCTGTGATGTTAATACAAGAAACAGCAGTTAGTAGGCCGCAGAGAGATGGGACAAAGCCGTGCACTTATGGGTATAAGATAGACGAGGGTTTCTAGTCAGTGAGAAGAGCCACACCACCACAGCCTCCTCCTCGGCCTTCTTCCCCCCCTTCTCTTTCTTTTCTTATTCATAACACTGAGGGGAGTCAGTTTTATCTGTTCAGTCAGGAGTAGCCAGGCCAGGAGTACAGAAAGCAGGAGGGGTTGAATGCAAGAGAGTGATGGTGTGTATCGGGTGGGGAGCTGAGAAGCCGACTCCTTTGCTGGAGGAATAAAGAGGGTTTGGGCCTCTGACAGAAGCTGGGAGCACACCATGATAACCCAGGGGAATCTGGAACAATAAAAGAGGTGTGGTTAGTTCCAGAAAGGCTGTGTGGGCAGAATAAGGAGGCCAAGTTTCTGCCCTCTAGAGTTCTCTCATAGGCAGAGCCCAGCCTGAAGCCAGCCTTAGGGACTGGAAATCTGTTCTGCAGGACTCAGCCGGGGTCATGCTGGGGAAGGACAGGATATAATTGGGACAAAACCCCTAACTGGAGTACCTTAGTTTTATGATATCAAAATAATTTTGATCATTACCAATGCTGGCTAGTTTTATGTCAACTTGATACGAACTACAGGCATTTAGGGAATCTCAACTGTAAAATGCCCCCACCAGAGTGGCCTGTATGCCAGCCCTGGGGTCCATTTTTTGATTGATGATTCATTAGGGAGGGTCTAGCTCACTGTGGGTGGGGGTACCCCTGGGCAGGTGGTCCTGGCTGCTATAAGAAAGCAAGCTGAGCAAGCTATGAAGAAACCATCAGTAGGTAGTACTCCTTCATGGCCTCTGCTTCAGTTCCTGTCTTTAGGTTCCTGCCTTGAGTTTCTGCTGTGACTTCCTTCAGTAACAACCTATGACCTGGAAGTATAAGATGAAATGAATCACTCTCCAGGTTGCTTTGGTGATGGTGTTTTATAACAGCAATAGAAACCCTAACTAAGACATCATGCTATGCCTATCAGAAAACAAATTCTAGGTTGCTTCGAGACTCAAATATAAGAAACCAAAGAATGAGTGGGAAGATAAGAATGTGGTTTCAACCTGGAAGCAAAGGATGCCTCCATCACACAGATAAAAACTAAGCCAGCAAAAGAAATCGGTGCACATTTCCTTATGAAACTGAGAATCTTCTTTGTAACAAAAGACAGATCATAAGCAAATGAGAGAACTGATGGATGAGATGCCCACAATATAAAAAATGATGATGGGTTAATGTTTGAACATGGGAGTAGTTTGACCAACAACAAAAAGGACAAACCAAAATACTGAACCTTAAAACCAAAACCAATAATAACAACAATGAAACAAAATAAAGCAGCCAAACACAAACCAAGAACAGCTTCCTGGCCCCAACCTGGAAATTTTAAGAAGAGGAAAATTTGAAATTTCTGAGATGGGAAACTGCAAACAGTGAAAAAACCAAGATGGCGGCTGCTGTCCCCAGTGACTGGGGAGTGCAGAAGACACAAGGAGGTAGGACTGGGAGATGGCTGGCTGGGGAAGGTGCTGGGTGTGCAACTCAGAGTCCCCGAGGTCAGACCCTCAGCATTGTTGTGTCCAACATTGGGAAGCAGAGACAAGGATCTCAAGCTCGCTACTCAGCTAGCCTAGTTCAAAGGACAAGCTTTAGGTTCAATGAGAGAACCTGTCTCAAAAAATATGGGGGAGAAGCATTTGAGAAAGATATCTGACATCTTCCTCTGGTCTCTGCATATGCATAAGCCTACACCTACACACATGTATGCACAGACACACAAAACAGTGAGCTGTCATTTTAGGTTAGATCAACAACAAAAAACTTCTATAGACTTCCAAAGTTCAAGACAATGCCTTCCCTGTCAGCATGAAGCAGCTAGAATGAATGAAACAATGCCCTCTGTTGGACTGTGAAAGGAGTCTGGTTCTTTGCTGGGCACAGGCCTGGAACCCCGATCCTGTTGGGGAAAAGGCAGGTATTTGGCCACATTCCCAGAACCCAGGCTCCTGACACACGGCCAAGATCTCCATTAACCTGCACTGTTCAGTCACATAGAACAATACAGCCCCTCCCAAAGAGCACAGATAGAGGGCGTGACTACAGGCCTCAGCCTTAAGAGATTTACATATTAATGAGATACCTGAAGGCCAGAGGGTGTAGCAAATTAAGCATTCGTCCCCAGATCCTCCCCCTTCTCCCTCCCTATTTAACTCAGGTCTGCCCTGAGTTTCACAGGGGAGGGATGGAGGTTGGGGGTTGCACATCCAGATTCAACTATCATCTGTCATGCCAATAAAGCAGTTTTGGAAACCCACAGACTTTCCTGGGTTATTGGGGCCTGCCATCTTGCAGCTGTCATGTGGCCATCGTGGAGGACATCCCTGCGTTCTGGCCACTGGTTCTGCCTCTGAGCCATCGTGGAAGGCTTCTCTGTGTGAGGGGCTGTGGAGGGCTGAAGCTAAATGAAAAGAACCAGGGCCTGAGAGCAGAGCTGCACACCTACCGTCCGATGAAGGTCCAGGGTTCAAGGCCTATACTCGACCAGGCACCCAGCTGCCTCTCACAGCCCACCGCCCCATAGCCCTCTACCCCCTATATGTAGGAATAAAGAAAATCCCCTTAGGCATGAGACTGTAAAACAGATTCTGAGTTCCAGCAAGTCAGCTTTCTATGAGATTAACCAGAGGTAACCCAAAGCAACTGACCTATCTCCTGCCCCACAACAAACATCTGTCCTCCCATTTCCTCACCCTTGGCTACAAAAGCCCCGCTCAGACCTGGCACTGAGTGCTTTCCTTTACCCTTGGCCATATTGCTGGGTCTTGAGATGCCCTTCTTAGACTGATATAATTCAGTGCATGCCGTGGAGATCTTTGTGTTTCCATTTGTTCAGTTCCCTTTGGGAACATGATTCTTACAGTCCCCAAGAGATGCCCCTGCCCAGCAAGTCCAACCTTGACATCACAACATGATGCTGTCATCTCCAATGAGCAGGCTTGAGAACCACACAATAGAGATGGAAGAAATATGAAAAACAAAACATCATAATATTTTAAGGAAGTTTATAATTTTGTGTAGGGCCATATTCATAGATATAATTGGCCAAATATTGGTTTCGAGCTGCAAGTTGGACATGTTCTTTGCCCCTGTCCTTGCTAGTTTTATGTTGACTTGACAGTCATTTGTGGGGAGGGAACCTTAATTAATAAAAGGTCTCTTGAAGAGTTGGCTAAAGGCAGGCAAGCATGTAGGGCATTTTCTTAACTAGTGATGGATGTGGGAGGGCCCAGCCCATTGTGGGTGGAAACAGCTCCTGGGCAGGTGGTTCTGTGTTCTGTGAGAAAGCAGATTGAGCAAGCTATGGGGACTGAGCCAGCTAGTAAGCAGCATTCCTCCATGGTCTCTGCATTAGCTCCTGCTTTCAGGTTCTTCCCTGGTTTGACTTCCTGCCTTGGCATCCCTCAGAAGACTGATTTGGGATATGGAAGCCAAGTAAACCCTGTGCAGTTATTAATCTATTCTAATCCTCTAAAATAATCTGGCTATCTCCCATCCAAAATCCCTGAGATACTCTCATTTTAATATTATCTGGCTTTCTCTGCTCCATGTATATTTCTCTCAACCCTCTCCTCTATGTGCTGAATCCACTTTTCCTCTCTCTCTCTCTCTCTCTCTCTCTCTCTCTCTCTCTCTCTCTCTCTGTCTCTGTCTCTGTCTCTGTCTCTGTCTCTCTGTCTCTCTCTCTTTCTCCCTCCCTCCCTCCCCCTCCATCCCTGTCCCTCTCTTCCTCTTCCTTTCACTGGCTGGTAGAAGTTCAGCCCTATTCTCTCTGATACATAGTTATTGGCTGATCCTCTTTTATTGGCAAATAAGAGAATAAATGGGGAGCTGTGTTCACACAAACTTGAGATAGGAGATCTTTAGAATAAACATTTGCCATGTCTGGATTGCAACCAGGTATGGGGGCAGAGAAATCAGCATAATAATAGATAATCTTTACACAGTATATAAAATCATTATATCTACAAACCCTTTTCTCCCCAAGTTGCTTTTAGTCATGGTGTTTCATTACAGCATTTGTGACCCTAACTAATAGTAGCCCCATAGTGCAGGGGAGCCAGACTTGAGGTCTCTGATTTAACATATTGTCCTGGGAGCAGAGGTAATAAGGATAGAAAATGTATATGGAGCTTGATAGAGAGGTGCTGGGAGGCTCCCACAGACTGTGGGAGTCCTAAGATTCTTGCCTGGGGTCCTCAGACTCAGAGACTGGAACCGTCTTTAACTTTTCTTTGAGACCAACTACAGTAGCTGATTCAGTAGGCAGGCCTAGGGATATTTGTATCCTGGGAGTGAAATTCAGGCAGCTTTCTGGCTCTTAGAAGACATATAAGTTGAATCCTTTCTGTCCCCTGTAAAGTGTTGTGCTAACTTTTTTCTGAATTAAAACATTATATCCCAGAGGGAGGTTCACTAACACTCAGGAAATAAACAACTCACAAGTCTCAAGAAAGTCCCTGAAATCTAACAGATTCACAAAGCTTCTCGCTCCCTAAGCTTGGAAAAACAGGAGACTTTCAGTCCTGTTGAACTGCCTGTAAGTGGTGCAGAGAGTTCCAGTTGCAACTTGGTGATAAAGCTGCCAATGAGTCTATACTGCTTCTGGAAATAACCCTCACCCCATAGTCCTCTAGGTAACCTGAATAATCTTATAGGTTCACCAAATTAGACATTCTTGATATCAGTGCTTTGGTCTGTCTTCAGTTCCTGGTCTTAGGTGAGTAGATACATATGTTCATGTCTCCCAAGAATAGTGCTACATAGGAAGACATTTTAACACCCCAGTCCAAGGCACAAGGTGGCTGACCCAGGTGACACCCAGTGTCTCAGTCCAACTGGCTGCTCTAACAAACTGAATGGCTCACATACAACAGGTATGCATTGCTCACAATTCTAAGGATGGTAATTCCAAGGATGGGTCTGGTGAGGGCCCACTTTCTGTTTCACAGCACCTTCTAGCTGTGTCTACACATGGTGAGTGGGGTGATCAAGATTCCCTGGGTCTCTCTTTTATTTCAGCATAATGTTTTATTTGATTATTTGGACATCTTTATATAATGCACCCTACCTCAATCACACTCACTTCCCAGTCCTCCTGGGTCTGACCCAGACCTTTATGACACCCCTCCAAAGGAAGGAAGGAAGGAAGGAAGGAAGGAAGGAAGGAAGGAAGGAAGGAAGAAAGAAAGGAAGGAAGGAGGGAAGAAAGAAAGAAAGAGAGAAAGCCAACCAAAGAAAAGCTAAATCAAAACAACAACACAAGTCTAATTTGTGTAGCCCATATACTCTCAGTGGTCAGCCCCTTAAAGAAACGAATCCTTCCCCATCCACACCCCTGTTAGAAGCCGTCAATTGTGGAGAGCTACGTGTCATCATCCTTATCACAATTTTTAAGACCTCTCTTCAATGGTTTCCTGTTTAGGTTGTTACTTATTAGGGGTAAGGGACTAAGGTAGGGGAGAGGTGGGGATAGAGGTTGTCACAAGAGCCTTCTATGACTCTCTTTCCCAACTGTGAATCTGCAGTCACCAACACCACTGCAAACGTAGTTTCCTTGTCCTTTATAATCAGCAGGAGCATGGATCATGGATTTCCACATGGTTTCTGGTGACAGCATGGACCACAGACATCCACATGGCCTGCGGCATCAGCACGTGCCACAGACCTCAGCATGGTCTCTGGTGGAAGGACAGACCACAGACATCAACATGGTCCTCTGCTACAGCACGGGCCCTTGGGCCTCTTTTACAAGGACACCAATACCAATTATGACTGTAGAACCCCCAGGGCTTAGTCACCTTCCCAAAACCCCAAAGAACCGGTCCCTTGTGTGGATCAGGGTGTGGCATGTGAATCTGGGGAAGGGTCATAAATATTCAGGCCATGGACTCACTCACAGGTGTATCCAGGTGCCTGGAAACAGTGGTGCCCGAAGCAGGTTCAAGGCTGTGGCCTCTGTTTTCTTAGAGTGGTGTGGAGTTACAGGAGAAAGGTATGGACACCATCTAATGCACAGGGAAACCCCTCTGTCTTGTACCCTGGTCCTATCTGCTGTGCTCTCTGACTGGCAATGTCTCCATTAGTCTGTCTGGATCTTTCCAGTGTTCTCTCATGCAAACCCAAGCAGATGTCATGTATCCCTTTTCTCTTCAGCACTCCTTACTCTTACTTTAACTAACTGCCTGGACGCCTTCTACATGGACACCTTGATACCGCCAGTCCTTAGCTGTCACACGAGTAGGGGTCTGGCTGGCAAACAGATGGCTCGTTCAAACTGAGCTTTCTAAAGTGAGTCTTTATGGGGTGTGGCAGGATACAGGGGTGACCCTTTTTCTTTTTCCTTTTTTTTTTTTTTTTACTAAGTACCTAGGGAATATTTTCTTCTTAAGTTTTAAATAAAAGTCTTTAAAAATTATTTAATTTTTGAGATTTTTGTACATGTATACAATGTATTTTCATCTCATCTATCCCCCACAATCCCTAGTTCTTCTTAGGCCCTCTAATCCCTCCACCAATGTCACATCTTCTCCCTCTTTAGAAAAGACACCACGGATTCCAATTAACATTGTCTGTTCATGTGTGTGTTGCTGTGACATAGCCTTTTTTCCCCCCATGAATCCCTGTGGCTTCCTGATGTTTCCAAACTACTAGCCATGCATACTGGAAGAAGTTGATTTTGTTGTTGTTGTTGTTATTTAAGTCCCTTTATCAGCAGTGAGAGTGCAGATTCAAAGGGCAAAAGCACGGGGACACGTAAATTAACGTTGCCATTATAGAATGCAGTATGGAGTTTCTCCCAAGTAAAACATAACTCCACCCTGTGATCTGACAATCCTAGTACTAAGCACATGTCCAAAGGAAATGAAATCAGTACACAGAAGAGGTGCATGCATCTCCTTGTTTATTGCAGCGCTAACCCACCAAAGTCTAGATGTAGAACTAACCTGAGTGTCCATCATCCCTGAATGGCTAAATAGTAAGTTGCACATATACACAGTGGAATACGACTCAGCTGTAAAAAAGAACAAAGTGTTGTTGTTTGGGGCAACATGGATGTGCCTGGAGGACATTATGCTAAGTGGACTAGCCAGACACAGAAACCAGACATGCAAGCTCTCTTGCACACGGGAGCTGAAAAATTTGATTTTGCTGAAATATAGGCTATAGTGGGGATTACCAGATGCTGGGGATGGCCGGGGAGTTGACGTCTGGGAGAGGTCAAAGGCCATGTGCTAGACTATCATAGTTAGACAGGAGAGATGGATGGTGCCACAAAAGGACTATAGTGACCGTCGTTTATAGCAACATATTGTGCTCTTGCAGAATGCAGGGTGGGTAGTGGCTGTTCTTGCCATAAATGATAACCATCTAGTTTTGGTTTGTAGACGAGATTTTACTATGTATACAAGGCTAGCCTCAGACTCACAGAGATCAGTCTGGGCCTTCCCCTCCCCCTCTTTGCAAGGTCTCACATATCCCAGGCTGGACCCAATTCACTATGTAGCTGAGGATGATCTTACTCTTCGATCTTCCTGCTTCCACCTCCCAAATGCTGATATTAGAGGTATGGACCACCAAGACTGGTTTGTACAGTGTTGGAAACTGAACCATTGAACCCAACACTTCCTGGATGCAAGGCAAATGCTCTACCAGTTGAGCCACTGCCCAGGCCCTCAGCATGGTAGCTATGTGAGCTTGTGTGTTTGGTGATGAGCAACATGAACCATCCCACAGTCACTTAGTCTCTGTCTCCCTGTCTCTGTCTCTCTGTCTCTGTTACTCTCCTCTGTGTGTCTCTGTGTGTGAGCTTTGCGCATGGGCAGAGGAGGTCACTGTCCTGCTTTGTCATTCTCGACCTTACTCCTTTGAGACAGAGTCTCTCACTGAATCTGGAGTGAGGCTGGCAGCAAACAACCTCCAGCAATCCTCTTAACTCTGTTCCCCAAGCAACAGGGTAACAGGCACATTCATAGCCACACTCAGCTTTTTATGTGGATGCTGGGCATTCAAACTCAGGTCCTCAGGCTTGCTCAGCAATTCTGCTACCCAGCGAGTCATCTCCCCAGATCTGTACCTGCATTCAGAAACAAGGGCCATATGACAATGTATACAAAACAATGACAAGTGAATTCTCTCTCTATATATGTATGTATGTGTATCTATCTATCTATCTATCTATCTATCTATCTATCTATCTATCTATCTATCAGTCATGTGTGTGTCTATGTATGGACATATATTGTATGTGTGTAAGGGGTGTCATGACATGTTTGTAGAAGTCAGAGGCCAATTTACAGCAGTTGATTCTCTCTTTTTATCATGTAAGTTCTGGGGATTGAACTTAGTTTGTCAGACTTGGCAACAAGTGCCTTGACCTACTGAGCCATTTTTGTCAGCCTCAAATAAAAAACATTGAATAAAAAAAAAAAAGAGGGCAGAGGCTCGTCAATGTGGTGCACACCTTTAGTCACAGAACTTAGGAGGCAGAGGCAGGTAGATCTCTTTGAGTTTGAGGTTAGCCTGGTCTCCATAGTGAGTTCTAGGACAGCTAGGACTATGTAGAGACCTAGTCTTGACCCCTCTCTCCACCCAACACACACACACACACACACACACACACACGCACGCACGCACGCACGCACGCAAACATACACACACGGAAAAAGCCACACAGGCTTGGTTTGATAATCACCACATTGCTGTATTGCTGTTCTGGGGTGGAACCTCTCCCCTCTCAGTGTCATAACCCAGGGAGCTGCTGGGTCTGCTGCTCTGTGGCCGGCAGTGAGGTAGCATCACAGTGCCAGCTTATGCAATTCTTCACGCCTGAGAGCCTCTGTATTTCACTGTCTGTTATGCCTTTCTTGACAACCTATTGAACTATTGATCTTTTTTCTTATTAGTCTCAAAGAGCCTTTTATATATTGGGGATTTGTTCTCCTGACACTTTCTGAGTTGTAAATATTTTCTCAGTGGACTGCCAAACTTTGCTCCCAGTGGCTTCTGCCCATCAGAAACTTCCTTGGTTTCTATCAGCTTCTTCGGTTGCTTGATTTTGGGTCATAGTTTGAAAAGCCTTTCTTTCTCACAGCAACAATTCGCTCATTTTCTTCCCATGCTTTGTGTGTGTGTTCCATCCAGATGGTTTCTCAAAGCAAAGCAAGGATTTGCCTCGTGTCGCACACAGCATTGATCCACATGTATGAGGAGATGTGTATGGTGCACAGGGGCTTCCCGCCATTGTCTCCTGTCACACCTCAGATCTGGAGCCCTCCCTGAATCTCTTCTGGCACATTTATCCAGATGCAGAGCCATCCTACAGGCCCTAGGACGCCCTAGCTTTCAAGCTCCAAGTGACCGGTGTGTGATCACTTCCTCCATGGTGGGATGTCCACCAGCACTGGGCTTCTCCTTGCTACCCACCTCATTCAGCTTCTCAATTATCTACATTCCGATTGTAATGCACCTTGCAGGGCTGGGATGCTGTTTGTGGGTAGTGCCTGCTTAGACTGCACAAACCTCTGAGTTCGATCCCCATCACAGAGAGGGGGAGAGAGAGAGAGAGAGAGAGAGAGAGAGAGAGAGAGAGAGAGAGAG
>NW_021604703.1:5636364-5639654 GCF_004785775.1 Grammomys surdaster | reverse complement strand
GAGAGAGAGAGAGAGAGAGAGAGAGAGAGAGAGAGAGAGAGAGAGAGGGAGAGAGAGGGAGAAGAAGGAGGAGGAGGAGGAGGAGGAGGAAGAGGAGGAGGAGGAGGGAGGGAAGGAGGGAAGGAGGGAGGGAGGGAAAGAGGGAAAGAGGGAGGGAGAGAGGTGCATTTTGTATGTGAATCTGATCCTTTATCATGGCACTTCCACACATCTGACCCTTTGTCTCCCATGCCAAATCCCCCTAGGGCTACTTCCTGCAAGAGACCTTCCTGATTGTACCTCGATCCTTCTAGAACCCTTGTGTAACTTCTTTGACCAATACTCTCCAAGGTCTCCTGTAGCATTCTTTGTTTGTGAGTACGTTTATTGGTTTATTGTGTGGATGTATGTGGGCACATGTGCCATGGCATGTGCCTGGGGGGATCGGAAGACAATCTGTGGTAGTTTGCTCTTTCCTTCCACCATGTGGGTCCCAGGGATGGAGCTCACTGGACAGGTTTAGCAGCAATTGCCTTCACCCACTGAGTCATTTCACCAGGTTTCCAGGATCAAGTTCAAACTTAAAGGTTCGGTCAGTCTTCTTGACACTTGTGTCCCGGTCTCAGTTTGGCCCATCAGTACTCTCAACGATGTCTTTTCTCAGTATTTTTCCAAGCAAGCCGCCTCCTTATCCATCACTCAACTAGAGACCCTCTGATGTCAGCTCTTTGGGAAGAACTTCCAGACCCACAGGTCTGGTCTGGGGGACCTATGGGTCTCTGGCACATGCAGCATCTGTGACTGGATTCCACCAGTATGGTCACCCTGCTTCCTGATGCCTGGAGAGCAGTGAGCACTTACTCATGCCTAAACTACACAATTAAACCAAGAAACCATGTCAGTGGAAGTGGATAGAGACATGGTGTTTTTCAGGAATGCCCCTGAGTCTGCCCCTTGGCGCTGTAATGCTCTCACAGCCTCCGAAGGGCTGAAGGAAGAGTGGGAGCTGGGCCAGCCCCACAGACAACTCAAACGAGCCCGGGCAAAAGCTTCCATAATGTGTGTGCTGCGCCACCAGTCCCCAGAGACCCATGAAAGGATGGATTATGTTTTCAGCAGGAAGAAAAGAGATTTGTCTTCTCTGGCACTGAGAGCCAAGGTCACCCTGGCTATGGAGTCGCCTTTGCAGAGGATGGTACCAAGAGTGTCTCCTGGATGCTGGGGCTGAGCTGAGAGTATAAGTGATGGTAGGGCTTGCCCAGCACCTCTCGAGCTTTATAGGTTGAAAAACAAAACACAAGAAACCAAAACCATCTTCCCTGAGAGTGCGTCCAGGGATGCTTGTCATCCCTTACAAATGGCCAGAGTGACCTAGGAGCAGCCTTGGGGCCTTCTGCATCCTCTTGTGATGCTCCTAATACTAATGCCCCTCCCCCATGGTTACTCCTACATCATCACGGCACAGTGGCTACCCTGATCCCTGGAATAACAAATCTATTAGAGTTGTTCCTCTGATCAGCACCCCCTGAAAACTTCAGGCTTTTCAAACCCAGAGACCTTGCTTCTTTGCTCTTTAGTGGCTTGCCCTGTGTTTAGCTCATGAGCAATCCCATTGGTTCCTTCCTTCAGCTCATCTTAGGAAGCAGTCTCCTATTTGTTACCTAACTAGAAGAGCCCCAGTTGTCAGGTCCCTGGGGGTCTCCCTTCTCTTCTGGGGACCATGCTCTCCATTTGTCAACACATTGGTCCCAGAAAGCCAATGTCAGGTAGCTGCTGAATGAAGTCAAATGGTATTAGGCTCCATTTCTCTGTGGACGTGTGCCCCATGTGTGCTTGTGTGGAGGATGCTGGGTGTCCTGCTCCATCATTCTCCACCATATTCCCCTGAGACAGGCTGGCATCCAGCAAGAGCTCCTGTCTGCTAGTCCCCAAAGCACTGGAGATTTGGGTGCACACGGCCACACCTGGATTTCCCTGTGTGTCTGTGAACCAAATTCAAGCCACCATGCTTGATCAGCAAGCAGATGCTCTTATCCAGTCCTTAGTATGTGTGTATCTTTGTGAGTGTATATCACATGTGTGTGGGTGCTGGCAGAGGCCAAAAGAGGGAGCTGGATTTCTTAGAGCTGAAGTTACACGTGGTTGTAAGGTGTCTAATACGGGTGCCGGAATACACTCAGGTCCTCTGAATGAGCAGCAGGTGCGTAAACTGCTGAGTAGTTTCTCCAAGCCCCAGGATCACTTTTAAAGCCCTCACATCATTGCTCGACTAAGTCTCCCATCCTTCACCTTCCCCCTTCCTCCAGTTTGTCGTTTCCACGAAAACTCAGCTTCTCGTTGGAGTTCTGCCTTCGTGCACACAGCCTTAGGGGAAGATGCCACAGACAGCTGAGATCCAGTGTCCCTATGAGAGATGACAGCAGTAGGCAGTGCAAGCCTGGGTCTAGGGTCACACTGACCTATGCTGGAAGCTGCTGCCTGTGAGACGGTGGTTGGTGCTCAGAGTGCCGAAGGACTTGTGGAAGTCATTTGTCCTGGAGTCTCCTAACTGGATAGCAGGTGCCTTGAGAATGTTGTTGAGGAGAGTCTGGGGCAGTGGCCCAGCCTTGGGCTTGGAGGTGATGTCAGTCACTAGTGTAGATAGGGGACTGAGGACCACAGGCTCAAGGACGTGACCATCAGAGCAAGGCCAAAGCAGCTGGTGTCTCAAACCCAGAGCTCAGAAATTCAAGAGTGACTGCCCGAAGAAAAGGCCAGGGTTGTGTATTTGACCTTGAACTTGAAGGGTGGAAAGACTTTTGACAGTTATAGTATTCTAAGGAGGGACATTCAGGCATGAGCAAAGAGGAGGTGCAAGAAGAGGTTTAGTACACAAACAAGTGATCTGTAATAGAAAGAAAGTAGAGAAATAAACAGGAAAAAGACTTGAATTGTTTAAGGGCTGCAGCTCAGCAGGCAGAGTGTCTGCCCAGCATGCACAAAGCCCTGGCTTCCATCGAAAGTGCTGCATAAATCAGGCATGGTTGTGCATGCCTACAATCCTAGCACTCAGAAGGCAGGAGGGTAGAGTTCAAGGTCATCCCTTCCTAACAATGCGTCTGTGGTAAGCCTGGTGTAAATAGAGTGTTCATGTCCTGTCTGTCTGTCTGTCTGTCTGTCTGTCTACCTGTCTCTCACTTACACACACACCTTAAAAAAAAAAAGCCCTGCAAATTGAAGCCAGGTATGGTGGCACAGAACTTTAATCCTAGAAGTTGGGAGGCAGAGGCAGAGGCAGAGGCAGAGGCAGAGGCAGAGGCAGAGGCAGAGGC
>NW_021604703.1:5632630-5635964 GCF_004785775.1 Grammomys surdaster | reverse complement strand
AGAGAGGCAGAGAGGCAGAGAGGCAGAGAGGCAGAGAGGCAGAGAGGCAGAGAGGCAGAGAGGCAGAGAGGCAGAGAGGCAGAGGCAGAGGCAGAGGCAGACAGAGACAGAGACAGAGACAGAGGCATCTCTGTGAAACTGAGGCCAGCCTGGTATACATAGTAAGTTTTAGGACAACCAGAGCTACACAGAAAAATCCTGTTTCAAAAACAGAAACAAACAAACATCAAATAAACAACCCCCTAAAACAACAACAACAACAACAACAACAACAAAGGCAAATAAATAAATAAATGGCTGAAAGTTAAAGTACTCAGACTGGTCACAAAATCTTAACTAGGTAAAGGATAAAGCCTGTGGGCATGTGCTTTGGAAGGCTGACTCTCTTGCCAGTTCAAATTTTGTCTATGTGTGGTGTAGATACACAGATACAAAATGCACAAAGGCTCAGAGAAAAGGGGTCTGGGGAGCCTCCTGAGGGCTTAACTAAGGCTGGGCACCAAATTCAAATGCAGTGGTTTTCACCAGAGTCTTGCTCAGGACAGTGGGAGATGGCAGAGCCTCCCAGTGAGCTGAATCAACTTTGGCCAGTAAATAACAGGCAGAAAAGGAGCAGATATTTGTGTGAGAAAACATGCCTGATTGTTGTAAACAGGGAAAGAAGGCTACAGAACAACCGAGATGAACAACCAAGGCTCGCAGAAACCAACCTACGTACACACACACACACACACACACACACACACACACACACACACACACACCATGTGGCTCATACCTTACTCCCCAGCGCAGTCAAGCAGATGCTTCAAGTTTGTGTCACTGGGCCTGGGAGCCGCCTCCTCTCTGGGTGTCCCTCCCCTTTCCTCTGTCATGACTTGCTCTGAGCAGGCTGCTCTGTCTCCCACCTTGCCTAGCTCTTCCAGATCTAGTGCCCAGCTTCTCCTGCACTTAGGGTTGGCTGAAGGATGGCCAACCATCAAGTAGGTAGCAACCCAAGCCGCTGCCTTGAGTCCCACTCAAGTCCACCCTCCCTGGGGTGATAGAGAGGTGATGCTCTGATAAACCTTGGTGCTCTTTCCTAAGGGTTCCTGGGAGATTTCATGGACAGAGCGAAGGCTAAGCTGAGGCGAGATTTGAGAGGTCTCCAATCTGCTGTGAGTTTTGCTTGCATTTTTAAAAATTGATTAATTATGTCTGTGTGTCTGTGCACATGCCACAGTACATATGTGGAGGTCAGAGGGTGACTTGTAGGAGCCAGTTCTCTCCTTCCACTTTGTGGGTCGTGAGGACTGAACTCAGGTCGTCAAGCTTGGCTGCAAGCACCTTTACCTGCTGAGTACCCCCATTGACCCTTGTTTGCATTTCTAAATATTTACTTTTCATTTTAAAGTTTGGAAAGCACAACAGAATATATCATGAGAAATACTATGTACCTTAGAGCCTATAGCACGACTTAGCCCAGTCATTATTACAGCCTTTTAGGATATATTATCTTGGAAGTCTTATGACTCGTCAGACAAATTTTTGTATGGACTACATCTTTCCAAGCTGTAGCGAATCGAATATACTGTCTGCACCTTGCTTTTCACTTGACATATTATGAGTACAATTGCCTGTTAGCCACTGAAAAATATCTTTTTATGGCCATGTAATAACCAAGTATGTAGAAGTACTATAAAACTTGCCTTGGTATCCACTTCATTTGATGGATTTAGATAACTTTGGATGAAAAATATTTGGGGGGAGGGGGATCATTGTAATGAATGCCGTAACTTTTTTACTTGTCCTCTTCCATAAACAGCACAGTAAAACTGTGTATGAGACACTTGCATCGTACTGTGTAGGAGGCCTGTGCATCCTTGTGCTCACTAGGAAAGCCAGGAACGTGAAACACAGGGTGGTGTCTCCTCAAAGGGAGAGGTGTTTAACCTGTTTTCTGTGCCACAAGGGCCGATATGGTTAACAACCAATGGATGTGGTTAACAACTTGATGACCTCTATGCTCTCTGTAGGGCTAGGCCACGAGCTGCCCTGATCTTATCATGAGCGTTGCTTACCTTGAGCCTGGTTCTTTAGTTAATCTGTATAACCTATCTTTATGGAAGATGTCACTTGTATTTTATAAGGGTTTCGATGTAATCATATTTTAAGCTTTGTTGTACACATGGGATTCAGTTAATTATCACCAAGAAACTTTTTTTTTTCCTCCAAATTGTGCTGTGCTCAAATACGCCTGAAATAAACTGCCTTGTGTCAGATTCTCCAAGTTTGAGCCAACACCAGCTACTGAGTCATGTTAAACTGAATTTCTTTTTTGCCTCCCCTGGATCAACGCTGGCTATGGTATTTGTAGAGACCCTCAAAGTACGAGATGACATAAATAATTTAGAATTATTTAAACTACACAGGAGGATGTACATATATCTATATGCAAAATTTGCAGCACTGTATATGGGACTTGAGAATCCACGAACTTTGGTGGCCTCAGGGGCCCTGAGCTTCCAGTGAGGAATGGCTGAGTTTAATAAAGAATGTTAGATTGTTTCCTGGATCTGCAGTGATGTAGCCTTTATACACACAAGTTCCATACATTATCAATATAACATGATCTGAAAGGAGAGAGAGCTTTGGGCCTAGAAGTTCAGGATGAATCAGTCATGCACTGTCCACCGAGGATGGACACACCTCCAGGATGGATGGAGAGTCCACATATGTCTCTATCTCCTCGCCAGCAGAGATGTCTCGGAGGTGTTATCTTTGGAAAAAAAAAACCTTTTTATTATTATGAATGGATAGAACATTTTCTAATACTCTATTGAAAAACTATGACACAGCACCTGTACTATGTGCATAAACTGTATCTGTAGTAAACTCAGGAGTGGTGAGTTAGTTCTCAGATCAGGAACCCAACCCTACTGCCCACTCCTGTGAGGTTCTGCTCCCTCCCCTCCCATAGGCACAACTCTCCCAAATTCTGGAATAGTTCAAATGGTTTTTGTGGTCATTGTTGTTGTTTCTTTTTTTTGTTTTTAAGATTGGGTCTCCCTATGTAGAGCTAGCTGTCCTGGAACTCACCATGTAGATCAAGCTGGTCCTCAAATCACAGAGAACTGCCTGCCTCTGCTTCCAAAGTACTGTTGTGATTAAAGTCATGGGCCACCATGCCTAGCCTAGTTCAAGTTTTTAAAAAATTACAATGAATTAATATAGCGTGTGCCCACATGCATGCAGGTCACTGGGGTGTGTGTGTATGTGTGTGTGTGTGTGTGTGGGAGAGAGAGAGAGAGAGAGAGAGAGAGAGAGAGAGAGAGAGAGAGAGAGAGAGAGAGAG
>NW_021604703.1:5632290-5632620 GCF_004785775.1 Grammomys surdaster | reverse complement strand
GAGAGAGAGAGAGAGAGAGAGAGAGAGAGAGAGAGAGAGAGAGAGAGGACAACCTGCAGGTAGGTTGAATTCAGGTTCTCAGGTTTTGTGGCAAGCGGCTTTACCTACTGAATTATATCGCTGGCCCCTAGATATGTTTAGTGGTAGAGATATTGGCACAGGCCGGGCGGTGGTGGCGCACGCCTTTAATCCCAGCACTCAGGAGGCAGAGGCAGGCGGATTTCTGAGTTCGAGGCCAGCCTGGTCTACAGAGTGAGTTCCAGGACAGCCAGGACTACACAGAGAAACCCTGTCTCAAAAAACCAAAAAAAAAAAAAAAAAAAAAAAAAA
>NW_021604703.1:5596121-5632190 GCF_004785775.1 Grammomys surdaster | reverse complement strand
AAAAAAAAAAAAAAAAAAAAAAAAAAAAAAAAAAAAGAAAGAAAAAAAAAAAAGAAGAGATATCGGCACAATACATTTAACTTATCAAAGATAAGGCTTAATCAACTTCCTCATCTTACTGGGTGGCACAAAGACCACAGTGTTGTGAGATACTTCTTCAGAGAACACATGGACTCTTTAGAGTTGGATAGAAAATCTTTATAGCTGGCCAGTGGCGACATAGAAAACTTGCTCGAATCATTGTTTTTGTTTATTTGTTTGCTTGTTTTGTTTTTGTTTGTTTGCTTAAAAACCACGTTCTGAGTTGAAATACTTCAGTAAGCAAGAGTAGCCAGCAAGAAGCAGAAATACAGAAGCCAAAAAGCAAGGTTAGTACATTTTGGAGCTCTCTCAGGGCATTCTGAGACCATTGACTTAGCTGTTGCTCCTGTGTTAGCAGATGAAGGAGGTCTTTGTTCCTGTTTTGGCAGGTGTTGCAGCCTACATGCTGGTTCCAGGCCCTGGCGGGCTTCTGTCGAGATATCATGTGTGGGGGCTTTACCATAGAACCCTTGCAAGTCATCTTGTCTGACTTTAACATAACTCCACACTCGTGACTGTGATTACTGGCATATCGTCATCCTTCCCAATTCCTGCACTTTCTGAGGTCTATTCTGTGCATTAGCAGATTAGTTCCTTGTTAAGTCACATAAGCTGCAAAGATTTCCCCAGGTTTGCTTCTGTTTAATCTTCATTTGGCTGTCTTTCTTAGGAAACTAAAAAATATTATATTATATATTTATATACAATATATATAAATATTTATTTACATTTATGTATTTATTTATAAATACATTAAAACAATACAGATATACTATATGTAAAATGTATTTTATATTATATAATATATATATGTATGTGTGTGTATATATATATATGTATATGTATATATATATATATACATATACATATATATATACACACACCACACACACACATATATTAAAGAAAAGGAAAAAACACTCACAGGTTTGCGAGCCAAGGTGAGAACAACACTAACTATGACAAATTGTGCCACTGGGGTGAGTCTCCCCAGGTTCCTGGTTTTATGTTGAGGATATATTGTTTTCTTATTCATGTGCACAAAGACCATAGACATTATCATGCCAATAGAATCACCTCTGTGTGGCACAGCTGTCCAGAGCCATGTGACTCTGGGAATACCATGGAATCTGCATTCAGGTTCAAGTGGCCTCAGGTGCCCACTCCCTTCCCACCTGGGCCACAGGGTCTCTGCCTGTCCCATGGAGTCTCCCGCTGTTTCTGGGAGTCCCCATAGTTTTTCATTGACCTTCATTGCTCTATGAGCCTGGCTTCTGTAACCTTGAACCTCTCCTCCACAGTGCTTCTGACACACTACCACCTATGGTCCTTAAGGGACCCTCATGAGGTGGCTGGGGAGTCTCTTCACCCCATGTCACCTTCTGAAGGTGAGAGTGTCTGAAACACTTTCCCTCTAAAGCCTCAACCTGTCCAGACTGCACCTAGGAGGTGCTTAAGAAGTACTTTTTCAAGGCACAAAGGAGCAAAGAGTTAGAAGCTCAAGGAAGGGTGGAAGGGACTTTCTGGGTCTAGGAACACTGAGTTGGGGCTAGCTACTCCACTGTAGTCTAGACACTTTGTGGGTGCGGTGCTATTCCACGGGAGTGGGGAGGAAGAGAAGCCTGGTTGGGCCCCCTGAGTCTTGTAGCTTCTAGTCTGACCAGGCACAGTAGCAGAACCACCATGGTCCTGACACTTTCCTGCCGCCATGGCTTCCAAGTCCACAGCCCTGGGAAGATCATTTTATCAAGCTCTCCTCCCCCTCCCTAGCCATTGCCTTTGGTCCCTTGGGAGACATCCCTGCCGCCACTGGGAGGTCTCTCGGGTAATTGTGTGTGCATCTTAATGTTACCAAGCCTAGAGCTTCCAGCAGACGGATTTTCAGGCTAGCTACTACAAAGCTCTGGGGTAGCTTCCAGGCTCACCCATATCCAGTACGCAGCTCGTTAGAGCCTTGTTTTCACCCCCCCACCCCCGTGAGTTACATCTCCATCCTTGTTTTCCGTTCTCTTTTTTCCTTTGCTCCCACATTTAATTTATGCAATCTTGTTATATATGTGTATCCTCATAGGCACCTTAAATCCTTCCCAGCAGTGCTGGGTAGGAATCATAAATACCAGTTCTATCTTCATCCGGAGTCTGGAGGTGGCTGCATCTCAGTGACAGCCAATCTTGTTAACCCTTACCTGGGTATGCAGGAATGTGTGGCCTGCCTAGAACAGGGGGCTCTGGGGTCTCAGGTTTCCCTTTGGAAGCCCAGGGCCATGGAGAAAAGAAAGGGGGCTAGGTTTGCACCTCCCACTGTGTGTGTGTGTGTGTGTTTGTGTGTGTGTGTATGTCTCTCATTTGTGTGTTGGTGGGGGCTGAGATCTGATGGAAGAATGGAACTCTCTGGGGTAAGAGGCCCACTGCAATTCATCGGGCTTCCTAGATTCTCATGGGGAGAGTCTTTCCACAGCCCAGTTTCCCAGTTTCTTGAGAAGTACCTGTCTCTTCAGAAGGTTTTGCTTGACTTGGGTAGAGTTGCAGGATTACAAAGGCTAGTGATCAGGTAAGCCATTGATGGCTAGCTGCAGGCTGAGCAGGCAAGGAAGAGAGGCTGTGCTGAGGCCAGGTGTGCACAAGATTCATGCTAGGGGGATGGGTATGGGATGGGATTCAGGGTCTCTATGTTGTCTGTGAGAGATATGGGAAGCAGCAGGGTGGTGGTAAGGCTACAGCCACTAGGACAGGAGACCCTGTGTAGACACAGCCCTTCTTGAGAGTACAATGTGAGAACGCTTGGGTGGAGTGACCCTTTTGGAGTTGATCAAAGGGCAGGGATTCTGGTTTGTGGACTTGGAGTTTTCTGTATCCATTTCCTCTTCTCTTTGGGACAGTGTTTGTTGAGGTTAGCCCTGACCTTGTATTTTGATGCTAATTCCCCTTTCTTGTGAAGGGCTGCAGAGAAGGAGTGAGTCATTACAGAGGTGAATTCTAGTGAACCTTCCATCCTAATGTGTAAAATAAAGGCTGGAACCAGTGATTGGGCAGTAGAAGGTGAAAAAATGAAGGTTTGTGGAGAGAGAGAGAGAGAGAGAGAGAGAGAGAGAGAGAGAGAGAGGATGATGGAGGAGGAAGATGAAGAAGAGGAGGAGAAGGAAGATGGTAGAGGAGCAGGAGGTGGAAGGACAAGCTCGAGACTTGGAAAACCCAAGTTATAAGGGTCTCATAGCTGGGGACTAGAGTGGTGTAGTGGTGAATTTGGCCAATCTAGGCGTGCAGCTTATATTCATAATTATTGAGTTGTGTTTTCTTTGACCAATCTTACTTGGGTTGGATATTTACTGCAACAAGTGTTCATGTGACTTTGGGTACCTCTCTCCCTCCCATCTTGATCCTCTCACCACAGGGTCTCAAGATGCCCCACCCCCTCAATCTGACCACAACTACATGATCACGTGCTCATCAAGTTTATTCAAGAGGACTAAATCCATGGGCTCTTGTGGAAATATTCTAGAAGAAACATTTTTTTGTCTTGCACACCTGAACCCAAAAAGAGGACTGCCTGGAGCTAGAGGCAGCCACACTTCCATCACTAGTGGCTAAAAGGGAAATCACCCAGAGGTACAAGAGAAAAAGAATGAGAGAGAGGGTGTTGTTTTGAGTCCTTGTCCTCAGCTGTGTTGGGAGATGACTTACTGATTTATATAACCTAAACACTCAACAGGAGTGTGAGCTTCAGGACAGACTACAACAAGCATGTCAATGGCTCCAAGGCCCCACATGGATCCCTTCTCTCAGTAGCCAGATCTCTTAGTAGCAGAGTGGCTGCCAATGATGACGGAAGTTGCTTTTATTCACTGATTAAGAACTTTCTCCTTGTGAATCTTACGTAGAATTAGAAGCATCTTTCTTATGAGATCTCAATGGACATTTTGTCAGATCTCATTGGCCCGACTTGAATCTTGTAGTCCCAACTTGAATCTAGAGTGATCCCCAGGACCACTGAGCTGAGACTCCTGGATGGAGAAGTTCCAGCAGAGGGCAACTAAAATCTGGAAATTTGGGGGCCTAGTTAGAAATGGGAGTCTATTTGATGAAGAGGCAACCAGCGGCAGAGGACCTCAGGTGGCCTTGGCTTGCTGAGCTCAGAGAGGTCCTGGTTGCCTAGGAAACCGAAGTGACCTTCTGCTGAACCCTCCGCTGACCTCATCCCCAATGTGGGGTCTTGTGGTAGAAGTGTCAGCAAGATTGGAGGTCTTTTGTACCTCTTGCCTCTGCTTAGAATCTTGGGTCTACAGTTACAGGGGCACAGCGGGACACTACCAGGTTGGGGGTCAGCTGCAGGGTCACCAGAATGCGGTTCATCAGCAGGGCAAGGATGAGCTGGAGTGAGCTTGTTGGGACTCCACATATTTCCTTTCCTCAGGATCTGTTTGGACAGAAGCTGCATGGTCTTGATACAAGAAATTTGTACTCAGTGTCCCCAGTCACTCTGTATTGACTCTGCAAACCCTGCATCTTCTGATTGCAAACCTTGATCCTCTGGAATATCCACACAACTGACTTTACAACCACACAACTGAATTCTGATCAAATATGGAGAAATCACATCACAGAGACCTCCGTGTCTTGTTTTTAAGACAGGCTTTCATATAGCCCAGGCTAGCTTTGAGCTCCTAATCCTCCTGCTTCCACATGTTGAGTACTGGGATTATTGGAATGCACCACCACGCCTGGTTTTATGTGGTGCTGGAGCTCGGACCCAGGGCTTTGTGTAGGCTAAGTAATCCCCCTACCTGCTGAACCACACTCCCAGCCCACACATCTTGTTTTGACAATGAGGAAAATTGTAACCACAGCTTAATGGTTGTGGATACAAATGGAACTCATCTGTTCAAGATCCCTTGGGTGACATTGTGCTTCAGTCACTGTGGAGATGGGGCTGAGACTAGATGGCCCTTCTACTTCTAGACTCAGCCTATCCTGAATGCCAGCATGCGGATGCTTCTAGGGAGGCAGGGTCTTGGGTCCCACACATGTGAGCTGAGTCTGGTAGGAGTCTTGCTGGAGTCTCAGCTATAGGCACGCAGAGAAACTGAAGGAAGCTTGAGTGGGCTGCAGGTTGTCCTGAACCCACAGTCATAGGTGGGGCTTCCCTGGCTTCACTTTGGGGTGAGGGTCGGGGTGCAATTCCGTCATCCTTCCTTCCCAAGGGGTTTGCACATGAACATGGGCTGTGTCCCTGTTAGCCACCCCATCCCTGTCATGGGCCCCCAAATCTGCATACTACTATTGGCATGGGCTTTGGATTCTCTTGGAGTTATTTCCTTATTTAACCTCATCCCTCATCTTCTGGATGCTTCTGGGATCCCAGGGCCCCAGGCTCAAGTCTCCTTGTCAAGCACAGAGCAGGCAGGCTTGGGTGAAGATGAAGTCCCTGCTTCTTTGGAGCTGACCTCCTCAGTGGGGCACAGACAAAGTGTGTGTCTGAAGTGCTTGGGAGAGGCTTTGCATTGTACAACAAGAAGGGGAGAATGTGAGGCCTGAGAGGAGGTCTTTGGTGGCCCAGCAGGTAAGGGTGCTTGCCAACCATGACAGCTTGAGTCTAATCCCTATGACCACATGGCAGAAGGAGAGAACCAACTCTCATAAGGTGTTCTCTGACCACTACATAGGTACTGTGGCATACACATGTGAACACAGACATGCACGCGTACACACACACACACACACAGAGGTGCACACCCACACACTCACACTCACCCACTAAATGCATGTAATAAACCATTTTTTTAAAAAGTTGTCTTTGTCATGGTTTAGTTGATATGCAGCAAAGTGCACTTTTTAAAAATGTAACATGTTTACTGATTCTCTGGGAATTTCACATCATACTTCCTGATCACATTCTCTTTCCAGTCCTTCCATGTCTGCCCCTACACCCTTTTATGACCCCCTAAAATAAAAATAATAAGAAAAAAGTCCAACTTGTGTTATCCACATACTTACTGGAACATGGCCAAACTCTCAGTGGCCCGTCCCTTAAATTGAGCCGAGTCCTCACCCGCATCCTGACATCAATTGTGAAGAGCTACACCTCAGGCCCCGCTATACTTCTTACAAGTTCTCTTCGGTGGCTTCCTGTCTAGGCTGTTACTTTTTGGGGTGAGGAGTTGCAGTACAGGTAGAAGATGCCTCAGCAGCCTTCCATGCCCCTCCCTCTCAGCCATGTGTCTGCAGTCATCGATATCACAGCAGAGGTGGCCTCTGTGCTCTTCACAGTCACTGGGAGCATGGATCACAGGCCTCTAGATGGTCTCTGTCCACAACTCAGACAAAGAACATGACTCCTGGCTGCAGCAAGATCACAGACCCAGACAAGATCCTCGGAGGCATCCTAGACCATGGACATTGACATGACCTTCAGTGGTAACACGGGTCATGACCATCAACCCCGATCCCAGTTGCAGTAGGCCCACGAACCCAGAAGCGGCCCTCAGTGGCAGCACGAGCTTGGACATCACTATGGCCTCAGATGGCACTGCAGGCCACTCACATCGATATGCCCCTGCCCCCCACAGGAGCAAGTGCACTGTTTTTTAAGCATATAGGTTGAAGTTCCATGGACACATACAGTCACGGGACCACTGCTTCAATTAAGATATAGAACACTCTCATAGTTCTAGCAAGTTCCTTCTGCCTCTTAGTTCTTCCTCTAGTTCTTGGCCTTTGTCCCAGGCTGTGCTGATCTCCTAGGTCTCTGAACACTAGTTTGGCCTATGTTAAAATGATGTTGCATCTGGTTTTTTTTCTGTCATCAAAATGGTTTTGAAAATTCAAATCTGAGTTATTACCTGTATTCACACCCTTTTCTAACCTAAAGTAATGTTTTGTTTTGTGAGCTATTTTGTGATATTGTGTATGACTCTGTCATGATTCTAGTTTCTAGAGGTCACAACTACAGTTGTATTTGATATTATTTTAAAATATTTATTATTATTATTATTATTATTATTATTATCATTCTCTACAGACATCCTGGTGTAGTTCACAGCACAGCTGGCACAATCTAGGCTCAGAATGGCAACCAGCTACCAGCTGCTGTTCTCCTAGAGTGTAACATTTGCCTAGGTACAAGGAAACACTGAAGCTGCCTACTGCTGGGCTATTTATTATTATTTTTAATTATGTGTCTGTGTAGGAGTATGCATATGTGTGTGCCTGAGTTTGTAGAGGACAGAGGCATCAAATCTCCCGGAGCTGGAGTTATAGGTGGTTGTGAGCCAGTTGAGAATCAAACTCAGGCCTTCTGCTAGAGCGGCCAAGTCTTCTTCAACAATGGGGCCATCCCTCCAGGCCTGCAGCAGACATTTTTACACAAGCTTTTTTTGTGAACTGTGAATATACTTGTCTTGGTAATGACCTAAGAATAGGAATGTTTACTCATAGGATAAATGTATTTAAAAATATATTTTAAGTTTTTGTATTGTATTTCTTTAGTGTGTGTGTGTGTGTGTGTGTGTGTGTGTGTGCATGAGTGTACCCAGTGATGTCATGCCAATAGAGGTCACCAGACAACATGCAAGAGTTGATTCTCTCCATCCATCATATGGACTCCAGGGCATGGCAGCAAGGATACTGACGCACTGAACCATCTTACCAGCCCAGATAAACGTAGTTTTGATTACAATTACACAGATGCTGATCATTTGTGCAGCGATCTCCTCTTTCATGCTACCACCAGCCCCACCAGAGGTTTCCTGCCGCCAAGTTCTCACTACTGTGGATGTTGTCAGTCATTTTAATTTTAGCCAATTTACACGGTGTGAGGCACTATCTTCTTGTGGTTTTGATTCCCACTTCCACGGGGGGGTCTAAATGTTGGAGTGGAGTGTCCTGAGGTGACGCTTGATTGTCTGTGTGGATGAGCTGTTGGGGGTTGGGCTTTCTTGGTCTTAAAGTCACATTAGGTAGTTCACATCCACTTACAACTCCAGCTCCAGTGACCTGCCACCCTCTGTGGCTTCTGATGGCACTTGTACTCAAACACACAGGAAACCACACTCACACACGTAATCAACAGCAACAACAACAACAACAACAACAGGAAATGACATTGTGCACTTGGGACCCTGGTCCTGTGATGGCAAGGACAGGTGATCCAGGCCAATCTAGAGTTGTTTCAAAAAGGAGGGGTGGCTAGTGCCGAGGAAGACACTTGGACCTGGTGCTGTCATTAGAAGGGATTATGACATCTCATGCTTTCTCCCTCCCTCCCCCTTCTCCCATCCTCCTCTCCCCTCTCTAGGATATGTACGTGCATATATGCACGTACATGTGAGTGCACCTGGAGGCCAGAATTAGATATCTAGTGTTTTCTTCAGTCACCTTCTACCTTATTTTTTGACATAGGGTCTCTCACCAAACCTGGAGTGCTCCAATTCAGCTAGACTGTCTGGCCAAGGAGCTTCAGGGATCTTCCTGTCCCTGCCTCCTCAATGCTAGTGTTACAGGAATGCACCATCGTGACATCTTTTGGTAGATCCATCATGTGGTGGTGGCCTCTGCTCTCCAAATGCAGCTCCTCTTGCTCGTGCAGCAAGCAATTTCTGGACTGAACCACCCTGCAGTCTGGGCTGCCATCCTGCAGTCTTGGCTGCCTGCTTTGGTATGTGATCATGCCTTCCATGTCCTTTCTCACCTTTGACCATTGCGGTCTCACCAGAGACTGAACCAATGAGGCCACCACATCTTGGACTTTGCATCTGAGAAACTCTGAGCTAAATAAACCTCTTCCCTTTAAGAAATTAGTCTGTCTCAGAAGGCTTATTGTAGCAACAGAAAACAGATGAATTATCCTTTAGAGAAAATAGATAGTTGCCAATACCAGCAGGTTGGCTTCCAGCATCTAGTAAAAATTAGAGGTCAAGTTTCTGATCAGGGCTTGTCAGGGACACAAGCACAGGGTGATTTGAGAGCCTTAGGGCTAGCCAATCTAATTGTGTCAGCTTTGAGTCACTGCCAAGCCTTATTCCAGTTGTTCTTAATGCTGCGACCCTTAATAAAGTTCTTCATGGTGTGGTGACCCCCAACCATAAAGTTATTTTGTTGCTACTTCATAACTATAATATTGCTACTATTATGAATCTTAATGTAAGTATCTGATATGCCACCCCCAAAAGGATCATAACCCATAGATTGAGAAGAACTACCTTAGCAGAGAGACACTGGGACTTAACCCCAGTACAGGTATTATTACTGGCATCTTCTCAGTATGTCTTCTGACTCTCCCACCACAGTGGGTCTTGCTGTTCACAGGATACTCACCCAGGAGCTTCTACGTCTCCTCTGGCTTCCAGATATCATTGTCCTTTGCTTGCTTGTCTGCCTTTCTCTCCTTTTTCTTGGGGGGTGGTGGTTGTGGGAGAGCTTTCCATGTCTTCAAGTCCTGACTACATAGGCACCTCTCCTGCTTTGTCCCACCCTATTGGTGATCTGAGTACAGGATCTGGATTGAGCTGGCCAGGCCTGACGTTGTCACTTGGCAAGCATGGGTCATTGGGCGAGGATCATAGTCCCTGTGCTTCAGTTTCCTCATCTGTGAACTGGGAATGGCAGCATATCTTCCTCATGGAGCTGACATACAAGTCTGAAGTGACATTGGGGACACTTACAGACGAGCATACCGCATGATTGTTCTATGACTCAGGCCATGCCAGCACAAAGGCACTGCATTGTCTCAGGGCAAACAATCCAAACAGGTTTTCAAAGTGTGTCCTCTCTGCAGCTGCCAATAGGTTCCCTCCCCCATACAATATACAGTGTCACGTACCTTGCTTCGCCACAGGTGGATCTATCATGTGGTCCCCGCCCCCCAGATGCTAAGATCAACCCCTATGGATGTCCATTTCTTTCCCTTCTTCTAGTCATGCTCCAGACCAACTCTCCTGTCTTCCTTTGCCTGTCTATCATCTGTAGCCTTTCATAGCCATGTGAGTTGACCCAGCTGTTTTGCTGGCCAACTGCTTCACTATTTTGGAGAATGACCTACAAAAGCCATATTTTCTGTTTTGAATAATTGAGCCAAAGTAAAAGAATAAAGAGCAAGAGATAGACAAATTGATAGCAAAGCATCATCAAATCAGGTGCTCACAACATTCAGCAAACAGACTGGGGAAGGTGAGGCAGTTGGCTTGAGTTCTTGATTGAGCATCCTCCGGCTTTCATCTTCTCTCTCCTTCTGCAGGCACTTTTTATATTATGGGATAAACAACAGTGATGTCTATTGGAGATGATTCACTGTCTGGCTGTTCTTATGGACAGAGTGCTTTTACTCTCGGATGTGTCGTAGTTACTGTTCTATTGCTGTGAAGAGACACTGTGACCAAGGCAGCTTATAAAAGAGAGCATTTAATTGGGGGCCTCCTTACAGTTTTAGAGGGTAAGTCCATAATCTTCATGGTGAGGAATGTGGCTGGAGAGAGAGAGAGAGAGAGAGAGAGAGAGAGAGAGAGAGAGAGAGAGAGAGAGAGGCTGGTATGAGCTTTTGAAACCTCAAAGCCCACCCCCAGTGATACACCTTCTTTAACAAGGTCACACCTTCTAATCCTTCCCAAGCAGTTCCACCAACTGGGAGCCAAACACTCAAATATATGAAGCCACAGGACCATTCTTACTCAGACAAACATGGGCTGTTTTACTTGTCTTTTGTCCCAGATATAGTTGAGGCAGGGGCATGCCATCTCCAAACAATGGGCTTTAGAAGACACTTTGAGACAAACATGCTTGGGTATGAAATGGGAGAGGGAAATCCATCTTCCAAAGCCTGCCTTTCAGTGAGCTCAAACAGCACACAATAATTTACCAGTATAAGGTATGTTCCACTCACATGACCCTGGCAGGGTGGGTGTGGGATGGGATGGAGGAGGCACAGGTAGGAGTTGGGGATGGGATGCCTGTCAGCTGGGAACCTTATGTCCCAGTGTGGCTCAGTTCCCCTGCTGACTCCACCCTTCCCACTCTCCCCACTTTCCCAGACCTGGTGTCAGTTGAGGGAGGACCATAGAGTAAGACAAAGAGCTGTGCCTATTGTCACTGTTGCCAACGGTGACAATAATCCAGGACCCTTTATTGATGTGGTTCTGAAATGATGTCTCAAGGCCCACCAAGAAGCTCAGTGCTGCTGGATCTTCCCTGTAACACTGACCCACAGGACAAGAATGCAGATCTAACCCCATTCTCTGATGTTGGAGAGGCAGGAGCTGCAGCTGTGGGTGCCTGGGATCAGTGGGAAAGGTACCACGGGCTTGATTATGGGCCACTGCTGCTGAGCAGGAAGGTGCTTGAGAAGGGTTAATTACATGGCCTGGCCTCAGGGACTCTTGCTCTGACTCAAGTATAGCAAGTCAACAGAAGGACAGTGTTTGGTCTTCATAAGGGCATTGTATCCAGCAGGCAATGCAGGTGTCACTCAGCCCATTGATGTCCACTATTTAAAATCCAATAAACTTGTGTACAGAAAGTCGAGTGATTCTACTAGGGGATGGGAACCAGTCACCTCCAGTCAGACGGATGTCACAGGGTCCCTGTGGTGTCCAACAATGATGCTCTGGCTTCCCTTTGCCCCCGAGTCTTTAAGGCTTGTGAGGAGTGGGGTTGGGAACACCCCTGACCTCTGCTGTAGTTATCCCACAATGCCACTGGACCATAAGACCTAAAAGTCCCAGTTCCACAAGTGTATTCTTGTCAGGTCCCTTCTTCCCTCTTCCTCCCATGATTATTCTCCCATGATTATTCTACATGAGATTGAAGCATCCTCACTTTTTAGAGATAGGGTTTCTTATAGCCCAGGCTTCCCTCCAACTTTCTCTGTAGGCAAGGATGCTCTTGAACTCCTGATCCTTCTGCTTCCACCTTCTGAGTGCTGGGATGACAGGTGTGTCCCACACCATGTTTATTTGCCTCACTCGAGAGTATCATACATGCTATGCAAGCATTCTGCCAACCGAGGTACATCCCTGGCTCCTGTCTCTTCTACTGACAAAATTTAAAAAGCCTGCTTAGAGTTGGAGGTTCCCCATTGATGGAGGTTCATGTGGTGACCAAATGGGGGGCTGAGGGTGTGAGGAGAGCCTCGGCAGCCTGGAACTACGCAGGTTGTGTGCATGTAGGCCTGGAAGGCTCAGGTAATAGGGTGTGTGGCTCACAAGACGATGGCTGGCTGGCACTCCCCTGCCTCATGTTCCATTTTACTTCTTCTCCATTAAGATCTCTGGTAGATTTTGTGGTCTTCTTGACTCTATCAGTAGGGTGCAAGCTGAGGCACAGTACACAAAGTTTGGACATCTGGTCTCTCTCTCTCTCTCTCTCTCTCTCTCTCTCTCTCTCTCATTTCTAAAACACGGGATCTCCCTATGTAGCCTAGGCTGTCTTAGAACTCACTTAGTAGACCAGACTGCTCTCAAACGTACACTCTTCATGTCTCAGCCTCTCCAGTAGCAATATTCTGTGTGACCGCCATTTCCACCTTCTGAGCCATTTTGGTCAAATTCAGGCCAAGGGTTCAGCAACTAGGAAATGTCCTGACCCTTGCTGCCTAAGCTGAGAGTGCCATCTTCAGTTGGGCTTGAGCCTCCCTGCTCTCCACAGTCTTGGAGGGTACATCTTTGGGTTTCAAGGTCACTTCTCAGGTTAACACAGCAGCTGGTACCAGGTAATGGCTTTGAGGCCTGCAATCACTTTTGATAACTTAGGTGGACTATCTCTTGTCAGACAGGCTTGGAAACCAAAATGCTTTAGATTTTGTATATGTATTTATATTTGAAAAAAAATAGTGATCCTGATCTTGGAATGTTTGCTTAGATGTAGGGAGATAAGAATATACCTCAGAGTTGGGATCCAAGCCTATGCACAAAACACATTTATGTTTCATAAGCCTCACACATGTGGCCTGCAGGTTACTCTGAACCATACTTTTTGTGTGCTTGCATTTGGCTGTGCGAAGTCAGATATGGAATTTTCCATTCATGTATCCTTCTTTAGATTTTGGAGCATTCAGACTTCAGGTTAGGGACCCTGGTCACACAGGCACACATAGGAATCATACTTCCTTTTACGCCCCTTTGTGCCATGGCCAGCTACCCACAGTAGCTGGGGCATAAATGCCCCCATTTTTCAGATGATGAAATGGAGTCTCAGGAGAGAGATTGTCTGGGAAGGTCACAGACACAAAGAAGCAGAGGTCATACCAGATGCCAAGTCCCAGCTGGTTCTCTCACCAATAGTTCAGCCATCCCAGCCGCCAAGCGCAAGGCCTGGTGGGAAGGCTGTCAGGTTGCCAGGATCCTGGGAGGACGATGAGGCTGAGGTGGAAGCTGCGTCCTGGGCCTGCTCGGCTCAGCTCTTCTAATTGCTGGGAGCTGGCCAGCCCAGAGGACAAGCTGGTTGCTGCAGACCTGGCGGAGCGTCCTGTTCCTTTGGGTGTTGGTTTTTTCCGTTGCAATAGAAACAACCTCACTCCTTCAAGCAGGGCTGGGCCAGCTTCTCCTGGTCACCCGCATCCCAGATGGCCTTGGGAAACTCTGACCCAGCTTGGACCACCAGGGAGTATGGTACTGTCACCTCATCAGGAGCTGGCCCTGCCTCTGGTGGTGACTTCAGGCAGTCCACAGTTAAGCTCTGGGTAGTGGGCAGGGGTCCGAGCCTGGCTTCCTGCTTCTGAGTCCTCCGCCAGGGCCAGCTGTAGTCTCTCCCTTTGCCTTTGGCCACCCAGGGCATAATGCTCAGCTATTTATGTCAGCTTGACTTAGGTTGCTGTCCTGCCACAGGCTGGAACCAGGATGTCTCCACAAAGCAGAGATCTGGCTACTTGTCCTGCCTGGTTTGTGTCTCATTTCTAGCCTACCTTGACTCCAATCAGCTCAAAGAAAACCACCCTAGCTGGGGAGGAGGAAAGAGAAATGTCCCTAACTCAGGCTGGCCACTCTTGTTCTGAGCAGTCTTGGGTTAAGATCCCTCCTCTGGGGTGGGGTCAAGAGTGTCAGATGCTAGTTCCCACCCAGCAAGCCTCACACCTGTTGCCCACTGGGTGTCTCACTCCTAGTCTGTCTGGACAAAGATGACCCAGGGTTCTAGCTTCATTTCAATTGTTGTGATAAAACACTCTGACAAAAAGCAAGGTAGGGCTCAATGGATACATCTACAGTACAACTCCTACCCAAGGCTCAGGGAGTGTTGTGGAAGAGGGGGCAGAAAGATCGTAAAGACATACCTTTAGCACGCACCTTTAATCCCAAGCAATGAAGGTAAAGTTAGTTTGTAAAAGGGAGGACCCATGCTTGAAAGTGATGTTTAATTGAGTGGCAGAGTGATGAGTCAGAGATAGGGTATGCCCAAGCTCTCATGAGAACAGACAGGAAAAAGAGTCTACTTAAGAGGGCACCATGGAAAAGAATAAGAAAAGGAGACAGTTTTACTGGGAGAGTTGAAGTACAGGGACATGTTGAAGAGAAAACAAGTTAGACACAGGCAAAGACAGAAGGAGCCAGGGAATGAGGAGCCAGAAGATTAGAAAATATAGATAGAATTAGTTTGAGGTCAAGCAGAGCAATTCAGAAGAGGCCAAGAGAGAAGCCAGATTGAATCAGTCAGCTTAGAGAGGAGTTCCAGCCAGAACAGCTGAGTTGAACCAGCCAGCCAGAGATCAGTAAGAACTAGAAAGGGTGAGCTTATTCAGCAGTAAGTCTCAGAGGCTGAAAGCATAGATTAGACCTTATGGAGGCTAGCAGCTTCCAGGACCAGGCCTAGGCTACCAGATGGGAGACAACAATTACTCCAGGAGAATAAAAAATACTTTTACACCCACAACATACTCACAGGCCAACCTGATGGAGACTCCTTGCATGTCATTCCAGCTTGTGTCAGGTTTGACAGTTGAACTATCACACCCAGCAATGGTTCCCAGTCCATCCTAGGCCAGGGAGTCTAGGAAGGTACAGAAAAGAGATTAAGACAAGACGAACAGGGAGAATCAGCAGAGCATCGGGCCACACACCTGAGTCTTGCCTCTTCCACCTCTGTGGCTTTCAAAAGCCACAGAACCTAGACCAGCCAACCTAGAACCTTACCCAAGAAGGCAAAATCCTGACAGGGCCGGATATAGGTAAGGAGAGAGTTGAATGAAGGGCATGCGCAGAAGAAGCAAACCCACAGGGTGACAGTGACAGTGGGGTTACACCAGTAAGTTTGGGCAAGCGACGAAGCAGGATTAACCAAGTACCTTTTAATGAAATACGCATGTATTTCATGCGTATTTAATGTAAATCATGCTATGTAGTTGGCTCTCGAGGCGAACAGCAACTTTATCTATCCAACTGTAGCAAACTCAAGCGTACTACGTGCCTGTGAGGCCCGAGCGTGTAAATGTGAGCATGTGGATGTGTCCACCTGCCAGTCTATCCCCACTTCTCTCTCTTTCCCCATCTAGGTCCATTGTTTGTTACTATAACAAACTACCCGAAGCAGGAATGTTTATAAACAGTGTTATAAACAGGTTCATATGTCTGTTCACTGGAGGTCTAGACAACTCAACACTACCATCCATCACTGCATGGCAGAGAAGGGCAAAGGGAACTGGCTACAAGCAGGAAGACCTCTAAGCTCCTTTAACAAGCTTGTTTCTCAGAAATTAATCCAGGCACAGAATGCCTACGTTAATCCTTCCCGAGAGTGATGTGCCATCACAACCCAGTTACTTTCTTTATAATAAAAATAAATGAAAGTATATTTATAATTATGTGTACTTGTGCACATCCGTGCATGTGAGCGCAGGTATCCACAGATGTGAGGACAGGGAGTTAGATCCCCTGGAGCCGGAGTTACGGCTGGTTGTGAGCTGCCTGGAGTGGGTGCCAGGGACTGAAGTCAGGTCCTCTGCAAACGCAGTAGAAGCTCTCAAGTTCAGTCATCTCTCCAGGCTGTGATTTTCTTTGAAAAGTTTTATCCTTTCAGTCTCCTACAATGGAGACAAAGCTTCCAGCATGTGAGCCTTTGGGAAGGGACGTGCTTAAATCTTACCCAAACTCCAGCATTCAGCTTCTCTCTCTTGCAACTCCCCACCCTCTTTCTTCCATCGTGTGTTGGGCATAGGGGTGGGTACTAGGTTGTGGGTCTCAGTGTCTTCCATGATGACCTGCCCAGAGCACCTCATGTGTAAACATCTGTGAGGTCCATCATCAATTATTCTATAAGGTAAGTGCAATGCAGAGAAGAAAAAAAATGTCAGTCTGTTTAGTAAGGAAGAAAAGGGAAGAGGATAAGTCAATACAAGTTAGACAAGGGGAAATACATGGGTCTTACAGTGCAGGGCTGGTTCCAGTAGGGACCAGCTTGCTGCAACTTGAGAGGTGCTCTAAGGATCAGCTACATATGCCACCTGACTGATGATCCGCCTGCAGCCTTGCAGGTGACACATCTGCACAGCAATAGCACATAGCAATATCTTTTTTTTTTCTTTCCTCTCTTGTTCCGGTTGTTCTCTGTATGCTCTGGTTGGTTTTCCAAATCCTCCTTCCAGATCAAAGAATTCCGAATTCTCTCTCCAGACCAGTTCGGGATAGCTGGCTCAGAGGTTAAGAGCACATGCCACTTTGCAGAGGATCAGAGTTCAGTTCCCAGCACCCATGTCAGGTGGCTCACAACTACCTGTAACTCCAGCTCCAGAGGATCTGATGCTCCTTCTAGGGGCCCATGTCATCTGCATTCATGTGTGCACAAACCCACCCCAAAACACATAACTAAAAATTTAAAAAGAAAAAAAGTTTTTAATAAATTATTACTTTATTTTATGCATATGGGTGTTTGGCTTGCATGTATGTCTTTGTGCCTACTACCCTCAGGGGATAGAAGAGAAGTCAAACCTCCTGTAGCCAGAGTTACAGATGGTTATGGCCTTCTATGTGGGTGTTGAGAATTGAAAGAGGGTCCAGGAAGTTCTCTTAACCATTGAGTCATCTCTCCAGAACTCATAAAAAAAAAAGAACGTTAAAAAGTCACATCCAAAATCATTACTTCTGCATTGCCCCCAAGTGGGGACAATGACTCTTTCCCAGAGTTAAGCAGGAAAAGTACCTACACCAAGTGATCCCATGGTCCACTGTGATGACTGAGGCTTGCCCCTCCCTCTGTGAGTTCCTTTAAGGCAGGGGCATTATCAAGACTTCTTGATGTTATTCAACACATTCAATGACTAAGGTAGAAGTTTGGCTATTTTGAGCTCAAGGTATCCTGGGAATTTATCCCTCCCAAGGGTCCAGTGGATTTGACATTTTCTTTCGAAGATAGAAGACATAAAAGCAGGTTCTGGCTGAAGCCAGTTCAGAGGACTCTGTGTGGCACTAGCTCAGTATGTATGGTAGGAAAGAACGATTTTCCTATAGTTGAAACCTCTTGATTCATTAAATTGCACAAGCTGGAAGCCAGAGGCTACACGTGTCAGCTCCACTTTCCAATTGTCCCATTCCTTCGCGCAAAAGAGAGACACCCTTTGCTGTGGATTGTGGGCAATCCTCATTCAGTTATGTTTAGCTGGTAGGTAATGGCCTTCTGCTTTGATGTGGGTACCAGATGCTGGGGAAAGTAGAGAACTATGGGAGGAGAGAGCCAGGAAGCACAGATGTGGGTTCAGGGCATCCACCCAAAGACCCGGGTACCTGGGCCAGGCACAGCAGCTGACGTCAGCTGCTGGCTGAAGTTGTAGCCCACTGCATATGCCTCATGCTGTAAAGCTCAGAATTTTCTGGACTAAGAGGGTTTTAGTCTAAGCTCCGCTCCTTCCTGCGTAATCGCAGTCTCTGTTCATGGGATGATCCCGGCGCCTTGGAGAGTGAGTGCTCGGAGCTTAGATCTGGGCCTGGTGCCATTTGGGATCCTGACTCTATAAAGAGAGGTAAGCATGGCCAGAGAGGAGCAGGGCTAGAGATCATGCACAGTCTGACCCTTGGCCCTCTTTATCCCATTCCCGACGCCTTGGGGTAACCTTGTGGGTGCAATGCATGTGTCCTGAAATAAAGCGGGGGGCCTCTGGAGTACATACTGGAGCTTATGTTTCAGTAAACACACTGAAGGAACCCAGAGAAAGATCTTGAGAGAGGATGTTTGAAATTCCAGTCAGGCCCAAGGTCCACCACTGGTGCGGGTAAGGGGTAGGAGGTGCAGCCAAGACTTGTAGGAGCAGTATGCAGCCCAGGCTCCAGTCCCTGGTTCCACCCACAGCGCTGACTACATCCGCTCCCAGGCCTGGCTTGCTCTCCTTCCCTTTCCAGCACCCACACTAAGCTCACATCCAGGTTCCCAGAATTCCCCTGGGGTGCACTTATATCCATGCATCCTTCCACTTGCCGCTGCCTGCACAGGGCCTTTGGAGACCCTGGCCTTCCCAAGATAGGTACCTGGGCGTGGCTTTTCCTGACAAACATTTTTCTTTTCTCTTTACAGATGGAAGCACTAATTAAGACGTTTGAATGTCTTCCATATTCCTAATTCTTTGTTCTTTTCCTTTATGTAACAGAGACGATCCTGCCTAGCTCATTACCAGCTGGTCGAGTAAACATCGAGAGACTATAAGGATATTTTATTTTAATTGCCTGAGCCTCAGGATTATGGAATCAAGATGGAAGGGGAGGATTCTGAAACAAGGTGGCTGACGTGGGGGAGGGGGCGGTGTGGGCTTCCTAAGACGTCCTGGTGGTCATACTTCCTTTTATTGGTCGGGAGCTTTTGACCCTGACCCAGGAAAGACTGAGAAGAATTTGGAGGAAGCCAAGCTGCTGCCCCGTTGTTGAGAGGGCAGGTTCCAAGCCAGTCAATTAAACACATTTCTCCTTAATAAATGTAGCAACTGGCATGAAAATATGTCTTATTTTCGAAGACGCATGAATCAGTCAGTCTGGCAAGGGGCCCAAGAGGCAAGAGCAGTCTGAGCTGTTAGCCGTGCAATGTCCCGATGGTGGGTTCCAGGTTTAACTCTCCAGGGAACACAGCTTTCCAGAACAGGGTTCCGGAGCCAGCATCCCCTGGAGCTTAGGAAGTGGATGGAGAGCCAGGGTGCAGGGCTTGGATGGAGTCACCGACTGGGAGGAGCTACGGATGGCAGCCACAGAAGACGTGGCATTAGGTCAGCCGCATCCTGGCCATACCAGGGTGATGTCTGCACGTGTTCCTACAGACCTGACAACCCATTGGTAGTATGGTCCCTGGGCTCAGGGGTTTGCTTCATAAATGTACCTGTTTACAGCTTTCTTGTCCACACAGATAGACGTGAGTGCACAGGAACCCAGAAAGACTGTGGAGTGGCTTCCTGGTGGGACACACCCAGGTCTGACAAGAGCATCACCTGGATACGGCCTGTACTGTGAACGCTGGGAGGGTGGGGGTGGGCAAGGCTATCCGTTTACATGAGAGTATCAGCAGGTCTCTGGAAAGCACTGACCCCTCCACACATCTCTTTGTATTCTTAATGTGTTTAAAGACAAGGTCTCCTGCAGCATTATGTGAAGGAACTTGCTGCTGGGTCTAATGACCTGAGCTGGATCCCTGGGACCCACATGGTGAGAGGAGAAAACTGATTCCCATACATTCCTGGACTCTGTTCATCCTGCCTCAGCCTCTTGGTGCATGCTGGGAGAGCTGGCTTCAGGGGCAATCCTCAAAGTGGCTTCCCCAGGGCTGTCACTGCGGGAGCAGGAGCAGTGTAGGTTCCCCTGAATCCCCTTCCTCCTGCCACCAGGATTCCCTAGGGAAACCCCCAAGTTTCTCTGCACATGCCTACAATGTCATACTTGAGAGGTGGAGGTGAAGGGTCAGGAGTTCAAGGTCATCTGTGTAAGGCCAGCCTGGATTGCATGAGATCCTGTCTCAAACCAAAACCAAAACCAAACAAATCCAACTAGCTGAATTTATCATAAATGTGAATTCCCTACTAATAATCCACAGTGGGTGTGTGCTTATAGCAACTCATTAGGGGTGAAGCATCTCTCTGTAAGGAAACACCGGCTCTCATCACAGAGGCCAGGCTGATTCTGGTGGCTCTAATGAGCTGTGAAAACCACCCAGGAGCTAAACTAGCAGAGGGAGTGTCTTTGAATGCCCAGAGGAGCATTTGCCGCCTACGCCTACATTTGGAGCCGGAAGGGAGCTAACCAATGGGTTTGTATTAGTCAGGGTCTCCAGAGACCATCCAACGGGATGAGTACACACATGTCAGAGAGTTTAAGTCTGCTGATGTTAAAGTAGCAAGAAGAGCCAAATGACATCCATCCGTGAGGCCGAGAACCAGGTGGTTGTTCTGACCATGGGGCTGGACACCTCAGCATTCCCTATCTGGCTTGAAAACCTGGCAGGTTCCTGGTGAGCCACTGGTCCTTAGTCCATGGTCAAAGCATGGAGATGTGTTTCCTTCTGATGCTGGTGAGGAAACTGTCATTATCCTCATCAGCGACAATGACAGGATAAATCAACTCCAAGGTAAGAGGAAAGGCAGGCTAGCAAAAGGCAAGCGGTTTTTGGTCTGCTATACTTTTTTTTTTTTTTTTCATCTGGGCAGGATCCTGCATGGGTTCCTTGGTTCACAGACCACAGGCTCCTTCTCTTTGATGCCCCTTGCTCTCTCACTAAGGCCCAGACTCAGATCTCTGCTGTTTTCTTTCTATTCTGTGGACTTCTACTTTCTCAACCTTCTCTTCTGCCTCTTTCAGCAAGTAGTTGTTGCTCGCAGCCTGGTCCTCAGCTCTGGATCCTTCTGACTGTGGCCATCTGCAGGCTGGTGACCAGGACTCCACATCTCTTGCCTCAAGATTTGAACTTTTCCTCGAAACATCTCGACTGACCCAAAGGTTTAACTGGCCTCCCCTTTTCTCCCCTAGACTTCCTTGAGGGAGCACCCTCCCCGCTTCCTGTCACTGAACCTAGCACCAGGATACAAGGTGTACCATCACTGCTAGATTCTGCAGACTTACATGGGGCACTCCTGTCTGGTTCCTAAGATCAGCACCAGCACAGGTCTTGGTTGTTAGAGGTAGAGAACTCAGAATGATGCTTGGACAAGAAAATGAAGTTGAAAGATATAAATTTCTTACTGTACAAACAAAAAAATTTTCAGATTTGGAGATGGTATCTTCCTGCTTGACATTATCTTTTCTTTCTTTGTTTGAAGAGGGTGTGTGTGTGTGTGTGTGTAGGCTGGAGGTTAACATCAGAGTTAACTGAACCCAGAGTTCACTGATGGGCCACACCCAAGGATCCTTCTGTCTTCTCTCACCATGCCCACCAGCACTTGGATTGCAGATGTGTGACCAGGCCCTGCCTTTACACAGGTGCCGGGGGTCTGATCTGGGTTCCTCCTGCTTGTGCAGCAAGCATTTTACTGACTCGGATGGCTACTCTTGGTTGTCAACTTGACTACATCTGGAATTAACTAAAACTCAAGTGGCTGGGTACACCTGTGAGAGATTTGTTGTTGTTATTGTTAATTGAATTATTTGAAGTGGGACGAGCCATTTTTAATTCTGACCTTTTGAGGTGGGAAGATCCCTTTAATCTGGGTCACTCCTGCTGGAAGCCTATATAAAAGGCAGGGAAGAAGGAAGCTTGCTCGGCCTGTTTGCTCTCTTTCTTGCTGGCAAGTCTGTTCCTTCACTGGCATTAGAACCTACTTTTTTTGAGATTCTGGCATATACTGAAGGCCAGCTGAGACATCCAGCCTTGTGGACTGAACAACTACTAGATTCTTGGACTGTCCATTGGTAGATAGCCATTACTGGATTTCTGGACTAGCTGGACTACCATATACATACATACATACATACATACATACATACATACATACATACATACATACGTATATACATACATACATACTCATTTTATAAGTTTTGTTTCTCTAGAGAACTCTGGCAAATACACTGACTGAGCCAACTGCCCAGTCTGCTTCCTCCCCTTCTTCATTGTGCCCTTCTGGGCCAAGTCATCACTTCCCCCACCCACCACTCCCCCCTGAGTCCCCGAATCTTTAAACCTAGGAGATTTCAGCTCCCCTAAAAGCCATGGGCAATGAAAAAAATCACTTCCCAGATTCCTGTAGGTCCCAGAGAACAAGCTTGGCTTTTAAGCTTGCAATTTGCAAAACAACAATTCTGTAGGGTTATTTTTGGACATAAAGGTGAGGGTTTTTTTTTGGGGGGGGAGGGTGAGTATAACAATTTCATTTAATTGGGGCTCAAATTTATATTGTCTATCATCAAAATCTATTACTGTCTATTACTGTACTGGTATCTTAGGTATTTCATCTTTGAAATTATCTTTTCATAAGTACATGGCCTTTTCCCATTTAAGTTTTTTTTTTCTGAGATGTAATTTACATAACTTAACATTTACCCCTTAAAAACATGCCAGCCCATAGTCTTTAGTATTTTCAGAATGCTATGCGTGTCCCACCACTGTCCAATTCTCAGTACTTCATTTCTGAAATGATTTAACATTCCAGCAGGTAGAAGCTCTTTCTCTTTACAGTGGTGGCGTGACCTTCCGTGTGCGGACATACTGCTTCTCCATTCCTCAGCTGACGGAGGTCTGCAGTGTTTCCATATGTTTGGAGATGACAAACAATGCACACATTTCCACAGGGCCATGTTTTCAGTTTTCTTTGGTATGGCTGTGCTCTCATTGTGGTTTGTCCTCACCAAAATTCATTTGAAAAATGTGACTGGTGATGTAAGGATGTTGGGAGATGGAATTTTAAAGAAAGATTTGTTCTCATGGATTAGTGTATTTCTCTCTCTCTTTTTTTTCTTGTCATCCCAATAAATGTAAAGTTTTATCTTCCAGGTTTAATTTACATGTTTTTTCTAATAATGAATGATCAACTCTTTTTGCAGGTATGTGTGCTAGGGACACTACAACTGACATATCTAGCCCTGTTTTTACTCTTTTGAGACAGGTTCTAAGTTACTCAGGTTGGCCTTGAACTCACTATCTTAAGTAGGCCTTGAATTTGTGATCCTTCTGCCTCAGCCTCCTGAGTAGCAGAAATTACAGGTCTGCACTTCCAGGCCTGGCATGAACGTTGGTTTTTAATTTTTAAAAAACTTTAATTATTTTATGTGTATGGGTATTTTGTTTGGATGTATGTTTACATATCTCATGCATGACTGGTGTCCACAGAGGCTAGAAGAGGGTGTCAGATTCCCTGGAACTGTTCTTAAAGGCAGTTGTGAGCTGCCAAGCAGGCGCTGGGTACCAAACAGGACCTCCATGTTCTTAGCTTCTGACACATCTCTCCAGGGCACGATATTGAACGTTTTTAATGTTCTTATGGACCATTTATATATCTTTTAGATTTAGCTTTTGCATCTCTTTTCTGTTAACTGGTGAGTTGGACACCTGTTTTCAACATAGATGTTCTTGACCAAGCACCACTTTTGGAAAAGACTAATCTGAACAGAAAAAGCCTTGGGGTGGCTCATGTGGCAGGATTCCTACTGATGTCACAAAGATGTCCAGGGACATTTTTGAAAGCTGAGTCTGGGTCCCATACGAGAATGTAGGGTGACTGACAGCTAGCTATTAGTCATCTGAGATCTTAAACAATGAACAAGGTATTCAACACCATGGCTTCTGACCTATAGAAATACATGAAATATATAATTATATGCACAGTAATAAATCAATGTCATCTTAAGTAATGAAATTTGTTATGCTACAATAGGAAAGAATGCATTCTCTCTACTGAATCACTTTGGCACCTTGGGTGAAATCAACCGAGTATGCGTCCTTGGCTCTATTTCTGGGTGCTGTTCTGTCCCATTGATCTATAGATATGTCTTCTTTCCCAAAATCAACATTTGGATTTTACCACAGGATTTTGGTGTGTTTTGAAAATTAGATCCTGGGACTCCTATAACTGTGTTACAGTTTTCCACAATTGTTGTGCATTTTCATATAAATCTTCTCCTTTGAAACCAGTCACCGTGTCAACAGTCCAATGACTTGGAGACCATTATGTTACCAAAATGCCACATTATGGTACCATGTAGGGGAGGGTGGTGTACCAGACGCCAGCCCTTACAGTCTGGCATCAGTGAATAAGAACCACCCAGCTGAGGTCAGTTGACTTAGTAACAACAGAAGGAACAGTGTTATTTTAAGTTGCTAAGTTTGGAGGTTGGTTATGAGACAAAAGGATGTTGAAAAGAACAGCTATTTAATTTTTTAAATTTTTCTTTGTGTCACTTTTGATAAATTGTATGGATCAAGGAATACTTGTCTAAATTGCTGAATTTTATTATAAGTTTGGGGGTGAAATTTTATGATTATCCTTTTAATGCTTTTAGGGTCTGTAGTAATGGTTCTTTTCCACTTCAGACACTTAGAGCATAATATATAATTCGAGAAAATATATATAAATATATACGTGTGTGGTGTTTATAATGATATATATATATATATATATATATATATATGACTTTTATTGGCCAATCACAAATTAAATAAAAACTTAATGTATCTCAGAGTTTGAGCTTTTTTTCTTGTTCAGTTTTACTAGGGTTTTAAAAGTTTTGTCCATCTTTTGAATTATCTGTCTTTTGGTTTTATTCTTTTTCTGTATCTGTGGTTATTTGAATATAAACTATATATCATCTATTTTAATGCTTAGCTACTAGAGAGTGAAACTGTTTGAAAGGATTAGAGGGATGAGGCGCTATGTTCTTCTTGGAGGAAGTGTGTCACTGGAGGTGGGCTTTGAGGTTTCAAAAGCCCATGCTAGTCCAGAGTCTCCCTCCCTCCCTATGCTTATAAATCAGGATGTCGCTCTCAGCTACTGCATCAGTGCCTTCCTGCATGCTGCCATGCTCCCTGTCATGATGACAACAGACTAAACCTCTGAACCTATACGCTAGCCCCGTTCCAATGCCTTCTTTCATAAGAGTTGCCTTGGTCATGGTGGCTCTTCACAGAAATAGAAGAGTGACTAAGACTGGGTCGTTTGGTTGTTTTTTTTATATCCCATTCAACTGGGCTTGTCATTATTTTTCTCCTTGCTTCTTGTTTTGATGGCTAATGCAGACATGGCAACGATTAATTTTGTTTAATATTTGCTTTCTCTTTTTACTCTTATGGACATTTAGAGTTATAAATTTTTTGTGGGCGTTACTTGAAGTGAGTTCCACAAATTTTAATTATTTTGTTTCCACTATTTCTTAGCTATCTCTAAAGAAGTTAAGGATTCCACCCTTCCTTCTTTCCTTCTTCCCTCCCTCCCCCCTCCCTCCCTCCCTCCCTCCCTCCCTCCCTCCCTCCCTCCCTCCTTCCATTTCTCGTCTTCATACCACTCCTGTCTCTCTCTCCTTCCATACAAACCTCTTCCTTACGTTCATGTTTAATTATTTTCTTTTGTGACCCGAGGAGTTAAGCTAAGACCATCTGCATGGGTGTGGTCCTGTCCACTGGAGCCTAGTGTGACCGGCAGTGGATATACAGCTTAAGACAATGGTTCATCATCTCCTAGAAACTCTCACCAGCCAAGAACTCAGCAGAAGGAGTAGGGTCCTGTGACGTCCTCTCCCTTCCGTTATTGACTATCGATCAGGCCAGCCTTGTGAAGGTCCAGTGCAGGTAACTTCAAGTATCGAGAGTCCATGGTTGCACTGGTTATTGTGCAGGCTGTCACCCTGTGTGCTGGCCTTGCATACCTCCTGCCCCCTTGTGGCAATGTTTCCTGAGCCTGAGAGGTATGATGTAAATGGTTTATTAGCGCTGAGCCCTCGACAATAACTTATCAGCGTCTCTGGAAGCCACGCATCTCTGACGTCACCACCGTCCACTACAGAGAGAGGTCTCTCTGACTGAGGCTGGGAGCAGCTTCTGTTTGTAAACACAGAAATGTGTAAGGCAATTTCAATGCTGTGTCAATTTAGGTAAACAATAATAATAAGGTCCTTTCTTGGGCTTACAACCTGCCTAAGGCATGGGTGCTTACTGGGCTAAGAATGAGTTTCTTCCTGTGGAGCAGGCCTTAGATCCAATCAGAGATGGTTGGTTACCTCCACCACAGTCATGCCACTGCTGCACTGGTGGACACCATTGCCTGACAGGTGGATTCCCATAAGACCACTGATGCTTTTTCTCCCCACGTAGCCTACATAGCACTTTGGAAGCCAGGCGCAGTGAGGATGTTTCCAGTGTTGTTCCAGCTTGCTTTCAGAATGTAAACTCTTTTCAGAAATAGGGTCTGACCCTCTAGCTCTGCTGTGCAGCCAAGAGGACTGACAGGAAGCTCTGCAAATGAAAGAAGTGCTTAGCAGGTTGACTTCCCGGACCAACTCCTGCAGATGCACCCCACACCGGGACTGACAATGTCGTTTGGTAACTCTCTCGCTGCTCTGGAAGCAGCCTTATCAGGTGTTGACCGTTCAGCTCTGCTGTAGCCTCCTTTGGGTGGTAAGAGTGTAGGTTCCTGTGTGACTGTCATACTTCCTTCCTCTGGGTTACTCCTAGTCCTGTGCCCTTTTCTTCTCAACACCCAGCAGTCTCTCTGCTTAACCCTTCCCACCCTGAGTGTCCCCCTTTCCTTTCATCTCTGTTGCTCGACATCCCCTCCCTACGGCAGCACCCATCATTTTATCACTGACCCACGTCTTTATAGTTCACAGTTCTATAATTAGGGTTTAATAGAGTGACTTTAAGGTGCTTACTTGTATTTTCTATTATGTATAGCCTTTTGAGGGGTATACAAACTAACTTTAGTTAGTTTGGTTTTTTTTGCTTTTTGTTTTGTTTTTTTGAGTCTCCAGTTGATGTTTTTCACCATAGTTGGGAAATTTTAAATTATTATCTCTTTAAAATTTTTTATTATATGTATGTTTGTATGTATGTATGTATGTATGTATGTATGAGCATGCATGCAATCACGTGTCCATGCCACAATATGCATGTGGAGGTCAGGTTAACTCACAGAAGTCTGTTCTCTTCTTTTAGTATGTGAGTTTCAGGGATCAAACTCAGGTGATCTAGATTGGCAGCAAACGCCTTTACTCACTGAGCCATCTTGCCAGTCCTCTCCAGTAACTGTCCTTCCTTGCAGGATATTTTTCCTTCCCATAACTTGGCTGGACACTTGGATGGACACTTGGAGGGATCAACTGCCTCATGGGTTCTTGCAGGCCATGGGTTCTTTTCATACTTTAGGGCTGATTTTTACCTCTGTTCTTCAGAGTGGAAGTCTTTCTCCACTTCGTCGATCCTTTCTTCTGCACCTCAGACGTGTTTTGAAGTCAACCTGTAAGCTTTCCTTTCACTTACAGAGCTTCTGTTCATTGCTTTCCCATTATTCCTGTTTCTTTCCTGGAATTTCCCATCTGTTCACTTATTAAAGTAATATTTTTCTTTACATTCTTCAACACATTTCTAACAGGCTTCAAAATCTTTGTCTGTTGTTTATAACATCAGGATCAGCTCAGAATCCCTATCAGTTACATTTTTATGAGTATACACTGTTTTTCTTGCTTGGTTGCATATCTAGTTATTTTATATATTTTATTTATTTATTAATTTTTTGAGATAGGATCTCTATATATCCCTGGCTGTCCTACAATTCTGTATGTAGACTAGATTGGCCTTCAACTTGGACATCCACCTACCTTTGCCTGCTCAGTGCTAGGATGATTAAAGGAACACACCACCATACCTGGCTTCATATCTAGGGTGTGGGTTTTATTTTTTTTTTTTTTACTGAGTACTAGCCATTATAGATTATATATTTTAAAACACTGGGTCATGTTTTCTTCCTTTAAAGAATCTAATTCTAGCCGGCAGTAAATTTGCTGTCGTATCTTCTTGACCCCATCAAGGCTTGGTTTCAGGCTTTTCCAGAGCAGGTTTGTATCAGCTATCCATTGCTGTGCAACAAATCACCCCCTACCCAACACCTTAAAACAATAACAAGAATTCATTGTTTTATTACTTTTGAGGGCCTAGACTGTGAAGGTGACTTAGATCAGCAGCTTTCTGGTTCAGAGTCTCTCGGGATACTTCAGTCAAGCTGTCGTAGGAGGCTGCAGTCTCATAAAGCTCATGTTGACTGAGGTTGCAGACTATTGATCCTGCAAGCTCACTCACACGCTTACTGGATGGCCTTGGTGGGCTCTAGTCTAGGCTCCTCTCTTTCTCCAGTTGGAGCTCCTTTATGGGGGCTATATGGGAGTGTGAACGTATGGGGGGATTATGTAAGGGTGTGATCAATAGGAGAGCCACTAGGACATAGAATGGATGGCTACCAGCTGTCAGAAATCTACAGTAGCTCTGGCTTTGGGTGGGATTTCTCCACCTTGACAGTATTGATACATTGGGTACTGGGGCTACGTACATGCAGCCTAAGTGCACTGTGGGATGCTTGGCTGCGTCTATAGTCTCCAACCACTAGATGGCAGTAATGTGCTCCATGGGGACAGTCAAAAAATGTCTCTAGGGATTGCTAAATGTCCTCTGAGGGAGATGACCCTTCCCACACCCATACCTTTGAGTTGAGAACTATGTCTCTGGGACATGGTCTTCAGCTTAATGCTTCAAAGATATCTTTTGGACCGGAAGATGGCTCAAAAGGTAAAAAGGCTAAGGACCCGAGTTGGAGTTCTACAACCAAGGTAAAAAGCGAGATCTGTATCTGTATCTATCCGTATCTGTATCTGTATCTGTATCATCTGTATCATCTGTATCTGTATCTGTATCTATATCTGTAATCCCAGCATGACTACAGCAAGAACGGAAAGGAGAGGCCTGTGAATCATCTAGAAGCTCATGGATTAGAGACCCTGGGATCCACAGGGCATCAACAAAAATAAGAGAGACCCCACTTCGACAAGGTGGAAGGGGAGGGGGCAAGGCGCGCACCCACGCACGCAGACACGTAGGCACGCACGCACGCACGCACGCACGCACGCACGCACGCACACACGCCTGACCTCTCCCTCCATTCTGCTTTGTCAGATCTCTAATGTTTCTTAGCATTGTGTGATGTGTAGTGTTTCTGTCTGACTTTTGCTCAAGTATTAATTGTTCTTCACTGTGTATTTACTGTCTGTCACACATTTCATTTCTCAGCCATACCTGTCTACACAGTTCTCTTCTATGCTGCCCAAATCTCTTAAGTCTGAGGTGCTTTTGAAGGCCCAGACCTCATCTCTGTCTTCTCGACTTAACATCTGGGCTCCCTCAGTGAGGTGTGCTGGGCTCTTCCTTCTGTGCTGTGGTCAGGAAGTTTGTGCACGGTCAAGAACCAGAGGGCACATGGGTCTCTTTTGATCAGCTTCCTTCTCTTCCTATCTGGATATTGTCTACTGCCTGGAACACTTGCTTTATGTATTGTGACTCTTTTAGAGCTACAGAAGGCAGAAGGACAAGTTTGATGTTAAACACACCATCCTGGTTTTCATTAGACAAATCCAATATAGTACTTCCTACCCGAAACTCCTGCCCTGCCCACCCCTGCCCCACCCTCCCCAGAGGGCAGTGCTGGGAAATTCTGTGGATATTTAAAGGCTGGGTCTTTGTGTCTTTGGAAATATAACCCAGAAGGGGACTGTGGGATCTTCCCCGTCCTGGGTTGAGGCGTGAGCATTAACTCCAACCCATACTCCCTCCCATGGTGTGACAGCCTCAGAAGAGACCCAAACATACAGAAGTTGGAATGTAAGCCATATTAGATTACTTTTTACTTTTTAAGTATCCTGGGTTAGGAATTTTGTTAGTGTGCTGCAAAGCTGACTAATACAGGAAACAACTTAAGAAGCAAAACAAAACAAAATAAAATAAAATAAAACAACAATCTTTTCCCATGTTATTTCATTTAAAAATGAATCTCATGGGGACTGGAGAGATGACTCAGCAGTTAAAAACACTGGCTGCTCTTTTAGAGGACTGGGTTTCAATTCCCAGCACCCTCCCAGTGGCTCACAACTGTCCGTGACTCCAGTTCCACACAGATATACCCTTCCATAGAAATAAAAATAAAACAACTCTTCAAAAGTTAAAAGCAAGCTGAGCAGAGGTGGCACACACCTTTAATCCCAGTACTTGGGAGACAGAGTCAGGAAGCTCTGTGAATTTGAGGCCAGCCTGGTCTACAAAATGAGTTCTAGGACAGCCAGGGTTACACAGAGAAACCCTGTCTCAAAACAAAACACCCCCCCAAACCAAAACCCAAAACCAAAAAAAGACAAAAACATTAAAAAAATGCAAAAGACAGAAATGACAATGAATCTCTCCTGTTCTGAAACACTGCAGCTGTCAGCACACCTTGCCTGTCCCCCTCCCTGCTTGTGCAATGCTGGCTGTTGCCATTGGCTCTCAGTCTTCCCTGCTGTTTGTCTCAGTTTGGAAGTCCACCGTTCTATCGCTGTCTCTTATACAGTGGACAGGTACAGTTAGTGGACGGTGTGAATTTTCTCACATAAGTCTAATTTCTCATCTGCATCGCCCACATCAGAGTTAGGGACTCCTTTCACATTTAAAGGACGGAGGAGCAGATCAGACTCAGGGATGAAGCTCCTCTGTCATCTGTCGTGCCCATAAATAAAGTGTGGAGGCTGATGTGCACTACGCTGGGGTTAACCACATGGGGTTCACTACCACCAGGCGGAGCTCACTCTGGTGTGGTTGTCTGAGGCCAGACAGGAGGTTTTCCCACAGGCTCTGCCTGTGGTAAGTTACTAAGGGGAAACTCAAAGAGAAGGATGCTGATTCACACAGCCCAGATCTTTCTTTTGATTCATCTCGGAATCCCAGATAGGGATTCTGAGCAGAAGAGACAGCCTCTGACCAAGGGGACCCCCGTGTAGATCACTGAGTGAGCGGTTGGGACAGGAAGAATCCTTACCTGTGCATAAATGGGGTATGCAAGTTCAAATGCCTAGAGGAGCCAGGTGTGTAGCAGTAACGAATCAGGACAGATGTGGAATCAGGAAAGATGTGGACTCAAAGAGATGCCCAGAACATTCCCTGCTTAGACAGTTCATTTCCGAAAGTTCAAAACCCGAAGGCTGGGGATGAAACTCAGTGACAGAGGGCTGCTCTGGCCGGCAGGAGGTCCTGAGTTCAAGTCCCAGTCACTCAAGAGTCCCATTTGAGTTTGCTGCAGACTGGGTTATTATTGACCAAATGGGTCTCAAACTCTCAGTTAAATGAGTGTTACCATATTTAGTTATAATGGGCTTATTTCTCAACAGACCTGTCATAAGTTGAAAATATCCTTAAGTCCCAAATGCATTTCGTATATCCAGTCCACTGAACAACTACAGTGTAGCTTAAAACATTCCCTTATACTCATGCAGAAATGCCAAACAGGAAGCCCGTTTGTAATAAAGTGTCAAGTATATTCCCTCAAAAAAAAAAATTGCTGGCCTCTCTAAGGCACTGCCTAACGCTTTGACATGGTCACATGACACTGTTACTTTTAAATGCCATGATTACATTCACAGCCTACCCCAGGACAGGCAGATTGCAGCCTAGGCACCTTTGCATATAGACTGTAGGCTTTTTCTCCATGTGATCACAGGCTATGAGCTGCAGTGGCTCTCTGCTGCTCCTCGGTATTGGTGGGGAATACACTGCATCTCGCTAGCCTGGGAAGAGATCCAAGTTCAAAACGCAGAGTATCGTTTCTACTGTGTATTGCTTTTGTGCCACCGTAAAGGTAAGAAAAAAAAATGCTAAACTGAACCACTATGGCTGGAGGCCGTCTGTATGTCCCCTTTAAGGAGGAAGTTCTGAACTCTGTGGGAGGTAATGACCTTGCCTGGTGTGGTGGAGCAAGCTGTTACTGGCTTTGAACTCAGGCTGCCTGTCCTCAGAGCATGTGCCCTGACACGGGAACCAGATAACAGCAAAGTGAAGGTGGCTTCATAAACGAACTGGGACACAACCAAAGTGAAAAGGGACCACAGCTGGGAAGTGTCCAGTTGCATAAACACGGAAGAGAAAGTGACCAAAAACAGAGAGAAGGGTTTCGTGCAGCCTCAGATTCTCTAGGACTAGATGTCCAAAGCTAATGAGAAAAGAGTTAGTCAAAAGAAAACCCAACAGTCAACCAGCATCTTGTGAATGGCTTCACTTTATGAGCCATTAAAGACCAGCAAGCAGTGTGGTGTTCTTTCACAGTAATTATGAAAAATGACTGTACATTATAAAATAGTTCAGTATTGTTGAGGGTTCTGGGAATGGACACATTTGAGTAAAGCTGACAGAAAAATGTCTCCTCCCTTATCTGCAGGAGGCTTATTCAGTGACCCCAGGGGAGTCCCCAAACAAGGGACAGTATAAAGCTCCTTACACACTACATTTTTCTTTTGCTTGCATGCTTGCAGTGAGGCTAAATTTATAAGTTAGACTCAGTAAGACATAAACAATGGCTAAAATAAAACAGAAAAGTTATACTACAATGTAAAAAGAAGTTATCTAAAACTTTGGGATGGTTTCTAGAAGTTTCCATTTAGTATTTCCAACCTATAATTAGTTGGACAAAAATAGTTGAGTGGGTGATGTTGTAGAACTCTCTCCTCTGGGCATGACAGGGCTGAGGCTGCCTTGAGATGCAAGCATCTGTAATTACCCACATAAGACCACCATGAGATTGGGCCCTCTAACATTCTCTTGTAGAAGGAGGGGAGGGCTCATGGCTTTAACTGAGGATCCGAGGATAGTTAGCAGTGTCTGGAAGAAGAGTGACCCCTCATTCCTCTGTCTGTAAATAACCACTCACTGCTTCATCAAGCTAGGCTTGGATAGGAATCCTGTGTTTGGTCTATCGGTGCCTTCTCTTTCTGGGGTGAATCAAAATAGATTCCCCAGAGAAACATCACAAAACTTATGAGTCAACAGCCCTTGCAATAGAGTTTGAAATGTATGAGGTTGGACCTGGCCTGGTCCTGGGATCTTTTAAGCCACACCTGGGCCTTACACAGAGTCCATCCATTGCCTGGTATGTCCACATAGCTTGCTTACCTCCAAATGAGTCTGTCAGTCCCATTACTACTGGCCTGCCTCTGTTGGCCTTAGCTGATGGAAGCTGCTGATTTCACATGTGTACTTTAATGGTTCCCAAAGTTTCCTTGCTGGACTTTCTGACTGCAGATTCGATGGCTTAAAGGAGATGTCTCTCTCTGACAGTTCCCCAGCAAGGGGTCACCACCATCTCTGAGATGATCAGGAAACCAATATTCCCACCACAGGGATGTAGAGCAAATGTGTGTTTAGTTCTCTGTCCTGATTTCCCTGCGAGTCTCATGTGCAGACTCCCACTTTGTCCTTGTCTCTCTTAGGCTGAGGGTCCCTTGGTGTTAGGGAACCATAGCTCACAGTCACAGGTCTACCGTGTTCAACCAGGTGCCACCACAGTCCTCCTACTCACCTCTGACCCATCTTCTCAGAGACTCTTCTATTCCCTCCAGGTCTTTATGTGCTTGTCAAAACTGCTCACCACTTCCCACGTCCTCCAAGAGGAAAGGGGATTTATTTAGTCTGACATCCCGGGACTGTGCCCTGGAAGGACCATCCACGCTCCCTCTGCTTCCCGAGCTTGGCTCCACATCCCACGCTCTGTCCTCAGTGTCCTTAGCCTTTGGTTTCCATCTGGAAGCTCCTTGCATGCAGACTCCTCTCTTAGTCTCCCTGTCCCTCTTGGGAGAGAAGAGCAAGCCTACGCAGGAGGCTCCTGTGTCCTTGAACTTGAAGAACTTTAGAAGAACCATCTCAGAGTCTGCGTCCACAGGGTCGGCCTGGCTGACACTGGCTCCCACATGGTAGTCAGACCCTCATTCTCCATGTCACAGACTCCCATGTGACCTTTGGAGACACTAGACTAGAGATGACTGGGGTGGCAGCCCCCATATCTTTGTGGAGGGGGATCATTCATAGAATGGCCATGGCCATCTTCCAATTTGTGAACCCAAACTCTCTCCTTCAACCCCCGTTAGTGGGGTTCATAACCCCGTCTTTATGTTGCCCTTGGCTGTGGGGGCTCTGTAGGAACTAACGTGGGGACCGGATACAAGTCTCTTTGCCAGAAGCTAGGAGACTCTTGCAGCTAAATTCAGTCCCACCTAGGGTGTCATTGTGACTTGTCTAAGGTCTTCCCCCACAAACTCCTGGTGACTTCCATCCATGCCTTGTCTCCAGTGAACCTGGGACTTCAACTCCAATACTTCATGAAGTGTCAGCTGGCAGAGGGACTTCCTCAGCTGTGTTCCTCACTCTGTGCCCTCCCCCCAATTGGCTCCTCCCCCTTTCTACTACCATGGCACAGAGGGTGTTGCAGGTGTGGGGTGTGGGTTGAGAGGGTAATGCCTTTACTCAGCCCACTCCATCCTGAGCCCCAGGATGACTCTACTATCACACAGTCCCCAACGCTTCATGGGCTATGGATGCTTCAAGGCACTGGCTGTCCACAAAGGACCCTTAATTGGGATGCTTCCTGGGATCATCTCTTGTCCCACATCCTGGTCCAGCTTCCAGTGTCCTACAATTCTCTGCATACTCCTCCCCAGTCTGCTAAGTGGACACAAATATTTTCCCAAACAATCACACCGGATCCAGAGTGTTCTTTCCTGGAACAATGGAGAATTGTGGTCAAATTTAGGACAGCAATCTCTCTCGAATTCCTGACCAGAATCCTCCCAGGGTGACACCAAACCTCAGGCTGGCCTAGCTCGCCCCCGCTCCCTTCTCCAGCCTCTGTAGCTTCATACCCAAGGCATTCAAAAGCCGGCTTCCCTCCCCAGCTTGGTCACACGCTAGAACACCTGCCCGCCTTGGCACAGGTGCCTCACCAGAGAGGTACCCTGTGGGGCCGAGTGGTGTTTGTTCTCTTCTGAAGTTGCAGGCTGTTTTGTGGCGCGCCAGCCTCCTCTGGGCACATCGCCTTTGCTCTGCAGTGAAGGTCTCCCTTGGTTATGTAAACGGAAAGTGGGGCATTTTTGCGGTCTTGGGACAGAAGTACGAAGACGGCTTCTTTGAGTGACTTTAATCACTAACTTACCCTTGTGGGTACGCTTGGTCTCTGGACAGGAAGTGGGTGGCTCTGGGGGAAATGACTCTTCTGAAGGGAATCTTCCTGCTTCCCACGAGCTTGCTTCTAGAGCTCTCTGCAAGGCAGCCCTGTTAGCCTGCTCTGGTTGTGGCTTGGCCTGGCTGTGGCTGTTTCCTGAGTGTGCAATATCTCTGCTCCCTGCAGCCACAGAGGGTCTCCTTGCTGCAGAGTCCGGCTCAGGTCAACCATGCTTCATACTCTCTTTGCCTGTATCTCTCCAGGGTTCAGTAGCTATCTCTGCTATTGGGTTGGGTTGGGCTCCGCCCCTTCTGCACCCAGTTTGGCTCCTCCCACTTTGCACATCCCTTCCCAACCCCTCCCCTTCTGCACCGGCACAGCCCATGAAAGGGCTAACAGACTGAGAGGGGCCTGAACTTCTGGATTTTTCTCGTATTTTTGGTTATACCTTGCTAGCCTTGCATGGAGAACTGCACCATTGGCCAAATGACCATCTGAGTGTAATGGAAGACAGCTATTGTGTGGAAAAGACTTTCACAGTTAAACAGGTCCCCATGAAACACCCTCTAGAGCAGTGGTTCTCAACCTCCCTAACGCTGTGACTCTATAATACAGGTCCTCATGTTGTGGTGACCCCAACCATAACATTATTTTTTGTTGCTACTTCATAACTGTAATTTTGCTGCTGTTATGAATTATAAGGCAAATATATGATATGCAGGATGTCTGATATGTGACTCCCTGTGAAAAGGTTAAGCCCCAAAAGAGGAGCCACCCACAGGTTGAGAACCCTGATCTAGAGAGTTCCTCTGTTTTCCAGAGGTTCCAGGGGCTTCTCAGCATTTTCAGGCTGCTCTGTGGAATCATCAGGTGAGAGAGAGAGAGAGAGAGAGAGAGAGAGAGAGAGAGAGAGAGAGAGA
>NW_021604703.1:5568691-5596111 GCF_004785775.1 Grammomys surdaster | reverse complement strand
AGAGAGAGAGAGAGAGAGAGAGAGAGAGAGAGAGAGAGAGAGAGAGAGAGAGAAGAAACCTGACCAGGGGTCTTTGGGGCTTCTGTCAGCTTCTTGCCTCCAGTTCACCCAGCAGCCTGATCATGACGTCGGAACACTCCTCTCAGTTCCTTTTTCAGCTCTGACCCACTACCCTCTTGAGAGCCAGGGCAGAGCTTGCTTGCAAAGCACTAGCTTACTGAGTTTGCTGTCCTACAGAAAGCCCTCCAAGGCGTCCCAGGACTTTCTAGTTAACCCCCCTATCCCAAGTCTCACCATCACAATGCTTTCCACTGCACCACTGTGAAATTCTACTTTCTTACAATTCCCCCCACCCCAGTCTTTGCTTACTCTGACCCCTGTGCTTTGTTGCTGCCTCTGGGCCTTTGCAGCTGTGGTTTCCTGAGTCTGGGGACCCTACCCTGGCAGTTTCAATGCTTTGCTTCTCACCATTTGGCTCAAATGGTGTCTTTTTAGAGCAGCCCCTTGTGGGTCCACTATCCACCAACCACTCATTGTTCAACAAGTCTGTGTGTGGTCCTCCCGAGGCCCTAGACACAGCAGTGGAAGAGAACTCACTGCCCTGGGAGGTGCTGGATGCTAGAGTGGCTATGAATAGAAAACAGAAATAAATATAGTGTGTTAGTAATGCATGCCACTAGCACACTATGGAGAAATGGGGAAAAATGAGGGGATGAGGAGGGTCAAGTGTGAGGGTGGGGTAGGTGGGAAGGTGACTATAGCCACCTCTGGCCTCCAGTAGGCAGGATAAGCGCCTATGGCTCCAACCAACAACTATGGTCAAGAGTACTTTCTTTCCCTCTCTGTTTTGAGAAACTCTATCTAGCCCTGGCTGGTCAGATGCTTGCTATGTAGACCAGGCTGGCCTCGAACTCACAGAGATTGATCTGACTCTGCCTCTTGTATGCTGGAATCCAAGGTGTGTGCCACCACACCCTGTGAGGTCAAAAGGATTTGTCTTTACATCTTTCTTTAAGGAACATAGTCTAACAACTTTTGTTTCAGGTAATATATATATATATATATATATATATATATATATATATATATATATATGTGTGTGTGTGTGTGTGTGTGTGTGTGTGTGTGTGTGTGCGCTTTTATGTGTCTATATGAAATCTATGTTCCACAAATAAAAAGAAAACCTGTAGCACTTACCTCTCTGATTGATTTTACTTTATACGATTATTTCCAGTTTCATCCATTTTCCTACAAGCAACATAATTTTGTTTTTTATGCCTAAAATTCAGGTGTGTATATAAACCACATCTCTACATACGCTTACCTGTTGGCAGATACCTAGGCTGACACCATGACTTGGCTGTTATGAATAGTGTCACAATAAGCAGGTGTGAATGTGTCAGTGGGGTGTATTGCTCTAGAGGCCTTGGAATAGATTCCCAGAAGCTGGATAGCTGGATCATGTGGCAATTCTATTTTCAGTTTGCCGAGGAGTCTCCATACTGATTTCCATAGTGGATGGACTAATTTACACTATATCCTCAACAGCGTTTGTTTTCTTTGTAATGGCTGTTTTGACAGGGGTGAGATGGACTCTCAGTGTCTTTTTAATCTATCTTCATTTGACAGGCAGAGGAGGGTATGGAGCACTAGGAGGGTGTGGAGAACATTTTCATATATTCATGGATCACTCACTCTTCATCTCTCCAGAATTTGTTCATTAGTTCATTTGTGAATCAGAATTTTGTTGGTAATTAGTTTTTTGAGTTCTTTCTGCCTAAAGATTTCTTTTTAGTTTCATGTACCTGTGTGAGTTCATGTGCACCATGTATGAGCAGTACCCTTAGAGGCCAGAAGAGAGTGGCCCATTTCTTGGGTCTGGGGCTGGAAAACAAAACCCAGGTCCTCTGGAAGAGCAGTCCGTGCCCTTAACTACCAAGACATCTCTCCAGTTGCTAGGTTTTGAGTTTCTTATATACTCTAGATATTAATCCTCTTTCAGATACATGACTAGAAAGATTTCCTATCCTGTGGCCCTCACTCAGTTGCTAGCTCCCTCTACCACGTCGAAACCTTCTAATTTTGAGCAATCTTATTTGTTGATTATGGTTTTATTTCCTAAACCACCAGAGAGTCCCCCCACCCCCCGTGTGCCTATGTCTAAAAGTTTTGCCATGTTTTCTTCTAGCAGTTTAAGGGTTTCGGGTCTTACATTACAGAAGTCTTTGATCCATTTGGAGCTGATTTCTGTACAGGATGAGACAGGGATCTAGTTTATTCTTCTACAGCGGATATCCAGTGTCTCCTGCATCAAATGGTATCTTTTCTCCAATGTACATTTTTAGCATCTTTGTCAGGAATCACATTGCTTCAGATGTGTGGGGTTACATGGGGGTCCTTTATTCTATGCGTTGATCTGTATGTCTACTTTTGCCAGAACCATGCTGTTTTTGTTATTGTGGCTCTGCAGTATAACTTGAATCTAGTGTGCTGGTAACTCCAGCACTGTTCTTTGTGCTCAGAGTTGCTTTATCCATTGGAGGTCATTTGTGCTTTTATATGAATTTTAGGATTAGTGTTTATATTCCCGTGAAGACTATCGTTGGGGTTTTGGTGGGGGCTGCACTGAATCTGCAGACTGTGTTTAGTAATGCAACGAGTTTCACAATATTGATTCTGTCTAGTCTGCACCTGTCTGTCTTCTCCCATCTTCTTTGATTTCTTTCTGCAGTGTTTTGAAATGTTCACTGAAGAGGTTTTTTACTTCCTTGACTAGAGATATTCCAATGTTTTTGTTTTAAGAAATATTGCAAATGGGATTCTCAACATCTCTGAATTCTTGGACTTTTATTCATAAGGAAGGAACTTTATGGCTTAACCACCTCTTAAAGACCCCTCCCTTTAATAATATCACATTGGACATTCAGTCAACTCTTGACCTTGGGAAATACTTCAAGACCCATGATTCGTGTCTTTCTTAAATGCAAACAATGTTCATTCCATCTTAATGGTCCCTGAAACTCAATTCAACGTCAATTCAAAGGTCCAAAATTGAATCTTACCTAAATAGTTGTCTGAGAGATGCACCCATAGAGAGGCAATTCCCTCCAGCTGTTAGCCTGTTGGGAACCGAGCTGTAACTGCAACCTGGATCAGTTTGTGAAGTCTCTCCTCAATCAGCCCTTGAGACTTATCCCAGGCCAGAAGGTATTTCACAGTGTCTTCTCCAGGAAGAGGTGACACCTAAGCCTTCTAAAAAGCACTGGGGAAGAACTCTAAAAATCCCGCGTGGTCTCCTGTAAGCCACACACCTAATCCTACAGCAGTGGGTGGGGTTGATGTGTTTGTTCACTTCTCCCAAGGATAGCTGGGCAAAAAGGAGAAGGGGCAGATAGACCAATAGATTCAGGATTGCAGGTGAGCTTTCCCACTCCACCCCTGCACCCCTGTGTACAGGTCCCCCTCTTCATGGGGAAGAAAAGAGGAAGAAAATTACTGATCTCATCAGTTCAGACACACTAGCATCCCAGACTCTTGATACCAATGCTACCATCTGGTACCAATGGCCCATGTACCTGAGGTAGGTAATGTCCTGGGTCAGAGGCTTTAAAATGATAACCCTGAGTGGATATGAATCATCCCTGGGTCATTCCCACAGGTGTGTCACTCTGTCCCAAGTATCTAAATAGAGAAACTAAGGATCTAACATTCTGAAAGATTGACAAGTTATCAGCATGGCAAGTCTGCCTAGCTCTAAGACCTAGTGGTCTCTTGCCTTCACCACATTTCCAGCTATAGACAAGACCAACCAGGAAAAGAAGGGTCGTCAAAAGGCACTGTGGGGAAAGAAAAGAAATCAATGGTGCACATTAAAAAAAATAGGAAAATAAATAAGGCAGATGAAATGGGCTGACAGTTTCTACAAGAAAAGCTGGGAGAGAACAGGAAAGGAACCATAGGAACTTTCAGTAAGTTAGCAGTAGAGAAGGAGCTAGCACACAACAGACAGACCCATCAAAGACAGTAACTAGGAACACAGCCGTGCAGATGAGCAGGCTGGTGAGCCTGGGGCTGGCACTCAGCCTGCAGTTTCTATCTTCTTGTCTCCTCTATCCCCGGGGCTCTGGCTGGTAGCCTCCACCTCAGCCAAGCACCAATGGAAGATTCAAGGCCAATCAGGCTCTGTGGCATTGGAATTGGGCATGCAACCACACGGGCTGATGTCCTGGGGCAGCTGAGACAGACTAGATATGGAGAAGCTATGTTCCCTCAACAGCAAGGGGCCCCAGTGTCCTCTTTGGAAGAGTCTGTGGGTTAGGGAGGATGGTGCTTTCTGGAAGCTTCTCTGTAAAGCATCCAGTGTGTGCACCTGTTTCCAGAGCTTTGTCAAAAACCAACTGTTCTCACTGTCCTGGTAGGGGGTGTCTCCCTGCAGCCTGTTCTGGCCAGAGGATAACAGCCCACCCCAGATGAACAGCACAACTATGATGGGTGGGAGTGGGGTGACAAAGGCTAAGAGGATGAGGAACCTATAATGGTTCTTTGACAACTCTTTGACCAGGACATCTTTCTTAGCTTCCTCTAGCAGGGGTCTATTTCTGGCCCAGGAGGTGAGTCTGCAGGAGCTTGGAATCTGCCCAGCCCATTCCAGCCTGAGCGGAGGCTGCAGGCTCAGTGGTTTCTGAGCTGGGACTAGCTGGGCCCTGGTGTCTGGGAGCAGGATCTTCTCAGGAGTCTGCAGACAAGGGGATGTGCGTGTTGTTGCTGGGATACGGTTGAGCCTGGGGAAGCTTGGCCCAGCTGCTCACTGGCGATGGCATTGATTTTTACCAAAGGGTTGTGCTGTCTCAGTGGCTTTGAGGTGCTTGTGTTTGGGCAGGCCTGGAGCCTGGGAGCTAGGGCTGGCTACAAGGAGGCCTCAGACCCCAGCAGGGAGCTGAGCACTGAAGGATGTAGGGGAAAACTTTTAGGGATTGTTATCTTTGAAGGAGAGCCTTCTTTGGCCATCAGTCTTTCATGCAGCATTTTCTCTGTGCCAGGCATCAGGGTGGCATGATAAATACCCCCTCCACAGCCCACCTTCTGGCTGAGGAAGCTGAGGCTCTATACTTTACAGCGATGGCTCTCAATCTTCCTAGTACTGTGACCCTTTAATACAGTTCCTCACGTTATGGTGACCTCAACCATAAGATCATTTTCATTGCCATTTCATAACTGTAATCCAGCTACTGCTATGAATCAAGACATAAATATCCAATATGCAGGATATCTGACATATGACCCCTGTGAAAGGGTCTTTTAACCTCCAAAAGGGTCACAACTCACAGGTTGAGAAACACTGCCTTACAGCATAGTAGAATGGCTTGAGGGGAAGCAACTGATTATCTATTTTAGAATGATTTTGAAGCTAGGAGTTTAAAGGTTCCAAGAAAAAAATGATAGTTGCTTCAGAAAGCAGAGAGGTTAATTACCCAGGTTTGCTCATTACAGACCACAGGAGCTATCCCACCACCCCAGAACTTCGTACGATTATCATGTGTCTGATAGAAAAAGACGGAAAGCAGGGCACAGTGGGCATGCCTTTAATCCCAGTACTCAGCGGATGGACGGTGAGTTCAAGGTCAGCCTTGGCTGGGGTTACACAAGACCCAATCTCAGAACAAAATGGAATGAAGCCGACACGGGGATAGCAAGGTCAGCTGATGATTAGGCTGGGTGACCTCACTTCACTTCTCTGAGTCTTTTCTCCTCTGTAATGTGAGGGTGTCGAAAATTGTTCAGAGGGTTGTTGAAAGAAGGAAACAGAAGGAAGGATGGGCCATTTGAAACAGCAGCACCGCATCCACAGTAAGGACAGGAGACGTGCTAGGGTTTGTCTTCGTAAAAGATATATGCTGAGATCATTAAAAGGTGATTAAGATACAGTGGCATCGTGTGGGCGGGTGTCCTGGGCTTTTCTGTGTTCCCCAGGTTCCTGATTAATCACATGGAGGCTTATTTATTTATGAATTAGTTCCTAGGCCTTACACACTGGTTTGTTTCCCAACTAGCTCATAACTCAACTTTATACCATCCTACGTCTGCCACATGGCTGGTTACCTCTCCTCAGTTTCATACCTCTGACTTCTGTGTTGCATCTAGCCTCAGGTGGGAAATCCTGCTGCCTGACCATTTCCCTGAGTTCCTCTCTCTCTGTGTCGGACGTCCCACTTTCTTATCCTGCCTCAGCTTATTGGCTGTCAGATTTTTATTGACAGATGATGCTTTTACACAGAGCATGGTCTACAGACACAAGCAGACAGATTGACTTCAGGAAGAAACAGAGAAGACAGTCATGTACACAACAGAGCGAAAGAGAGTGCCGGAGAGAAATTCACTTGTCCACACTGTGGTACTTAGCCGTCCAGGCTTTGGGACAGTGAGAGAATAATTTTGTTTTCTGAGTCGCCTACTAATGAGTTTTTGCATTGGCAACCCCAGCACCCTGATACAAGTGAGTATTCCTACCACACTCAGTTTGATCTCGGCGCTCAGGCTGGACAGTACATAGCAGGCTCTGCTCAACCTGGACAGTACAGGCTTTGGAGGAAAGCACGTGGATCTGCAGAAAGACAGAAGCCAGTAAAAACCTCACCGGAATCCTCTGTGCTGAGTGAGTGTGGTTTCCTGTGGCATGACTGGGGAGAGAGTCTGAAGGAGGAGTGAGAGTTTGTCATATGCAAATGTGCTCATTTCCATATCATTCCATTGTCATTTGCATTCTGAACTCAACAGCATGGGTAGGAATCTGTGCTTCTGTCCTAAAATGCCATCCAAGGCCCATGTCCCAGCCAGACATAGTGGTGCTTGTTTGTACTCTCAGCACTCAGAAGGCAGAGGCAGGAGGATGAGTTCAAGGCTAGTCTAGGACACACAGTGAAAGCCTGTCTCAAGAAGAAAAAGCTGGTGGTGCAGCTTATCAATCAATCATCAATCAATCAATCACGTGTCTAGCTTCTATGGCGTCCACGGTTTGATCCCAGTACCGAGAAGAAAAACAAAACAAAACAAAGTTCACACTACAGATATAAGCCCAAGGTCAAAGATATTAGTTGTAGTTTTCAACCTTTTGAACTCAGTAAAATTCACCTGCCTATGACAGGAAGGAAGGTTCCAAGGACTGGGGCGATGGCTCAGCTGGTGAAGTACTTGCTGCCAAACACGAGGACTTGTTTGGATCCTTAGCAGCTACCCATAAGGCAGGGCACAGTGGCAGATGTCTATAGCCCAGGGCTAGAAGGACAGGAACAGGAGGATCCCTGGAGCTTGCTGGCCAGCTGCTATAGCCAAACAACGTCCTGGTTCAGTGGGAGATCCTGCCCTCCCACAAAAAGAAAAAAAAAAAAAGGAAGACATCTGATGTTGACCTCTGGTCTCCACACATATTTGTGCGCACACACATACAGGTAATACAAATAAACATGTACACACACACACACATTTAAAAAGAAAGAAAGAGAGGGGAGAGAGGGAAGGAGGGAGGGAGAGCAAGAGGAGGATCCTGGCTGTAGAAAGATAGCTTTTCCCTCTTCATGGGGGCCCCTGCTACACACTGTGTCTGCAACCCATTGGACATTCCTGTTCGTTGTGAGATTTCACTATTACACACCACACTGGAGAGAGCAATCTTGCATAGGCCCCCTTGGGCACACAAGCAAGATTTTTCTCGCCAGGGTAGATATGAAGAACTCCAGCCTCGTGGGGTGTGTGGAGTGTTAATTTTCATTTTAATAGAATTTTCTTTGAGACTCATCCTTTTAATGACAACTGAAAACTCAGAGGAGGGCCAGTGGGACCCCTGGCCTGATACCTGTGATGGAAGATGGGACCCGTCATCCCCTCAGCCGGGAAAGTACTATGGGTGTGAGTGTGTTACAAGGCCCTTCCTCATACCTTCAGATAATGATGGGGAAACCCATATTATCCTCTTTAGGGATGTGATGATCCCTGAGCATGAGAGAGGGGAGAGGGGGTAGGAGGTGAGAAATGAGACAAAGAAAAGCCGCTAATGCTGAAGCTAAAAGCTGTAGCCTGGACTGCCTGGGCAGAGGAGCCTCTACCTTTAATTTAGGTCCTTAACAATCCTCCCTTCTAGCTTGTGCTACGTTTGATAATTGCTATTCTGCCTAAGTGAATCCAGGGCAGGGTCTGGTGATTGCGTTTATTCCACCGCCCATCCCCCATGTGTCCATCCTGGATCCCTATGATGATGAAATAGAGAATTCCAACACTTGACCCTGATGGGGGCCTGACCCCACATCTCCTCTCTCTTTTTTGTTTTTTCTCTTCCTCCTCTTTCACCTCCTCTTCCTCCTTCCCTCTTACAACAGGCTCTCCTGTAGCTCAGTTGGCATCAAACTTGCTATGGAGCTGAAGATGACCTTGGACTGTTGAGCCCACGGCCTCTACCTCCTAAGTGCAGGAATTACAGGTGGGCAGATGTGCTTTATGGGGTGCTGAAAAATCAAATTCTGGGCTTAGAACAACCTAGGCAAGTTTACCAACTAACCCCCCCCCTCAAAGGGAGGTGGGAGCTCCAGATAGCAGGACTAACCCCGATAACTGGGAAGATAAGGACGTGAGGCTGCTTCCCAGGGCTTCGAGGTGGGCTGGAGATGAGAGGGAGGGTGGAACTCTGACGTGGGTCCTCAGGACCCGGGCTGAACTCAGGGCAGGAGAAGTCACTGGGAAGCAGGGACAGGGCTGCAGTCTGGTTTGCAAGAAGGGAAGCCTCTTTGAGTTGGAGGTGAGATACAATGGGAACCCACAGCCTGCCTGGGGTTCTAGGATGTGACCGGGCATTGAGATCAGAGCTAGGGGCAGCCTTAGAAGTCAATGAGGACCAGACGGATGTCCAGGTGTGGGGGATGCAGATGGCATGCTCTGGCTGTGGTATGGTCACAGCTTCATGCAGAACTGGCCTAGGGTTCTGCTCTCTGCTTTCTGGTCTACAGATCTAGACCTTTATCCCTGAGCCAAAGGGACTGCAGCCATAAGGTCTCCCAAATCCTCATCTCTCTTCTTTCAGTTCCGGTAGGCCCTACGTGGCCAGCTGGTATTCATCGGCTCTTTCTGCAAACAGCTTGTATCTGCCCAGACCTTGGTTCTGTGTACAGATAAGATGGCCTTCACATCCGCACTAACAGAAAGGAGTGGGCTACAGCAATTGACCCGACCTGCGGGTCCTAGTTATTCGTGGGGGCGAGGAGGACCGCAACCTGAAAAAAGAACGGGCGGGAGAGAAGAATGGACTCAAGGAAGCAATTGCTTGTCAAGAGTCATGTATTCAAATGCAAAGCGCTTTTTTATAGTATGCTTTACAAAGGGAGGGGATAAGAGGGGCCAGGTGGTGGAAAAATACAGAATCTTCATGGCCTGTGCCCTGAAACATTTCATGGTCTACACGGTACACTGCCTTGAATTATGATCTACCTGCTATTCTTCAGAAGATATGACACACTGCTTGCCAAGCAGGATCTTGCGGTTGCCAAGCTGCAGGGGACATTGTGCAGGTGGGGAAAGGTAGGGGGTGAGGGTAAGGGCGAGGGTCCTGGCTTCTGGCATCTCCCCCTTCTCTGTTTAGTTAGAGAAGCCATCTTATGATCAATCCCAACTATGTGAATTTCGAATTTGGAAGTCTAATTATGGGGGTCTTGGACAAATTCACAACCCCAAAACATTGATGTGAGATGAGTCACATCGATGGTCGAAGGATTTAGGCTGTCGACGATGGGCAACGTCAAGGGACCCCGAGGTGGGTGAAAGGAAGGTGAGGGCCTTGTCTTAGGCCATGTAGGCTGCACCCACTCCCAGCACCACGCACTCCTTTTCGGCTGCATTGGGTGGGCCCCTGGGAAGTGGACCTACAATTATCCCGTCATTGGGCTAACTCACAGCCATCCTAGTCCCTTGTAAATGTTCAAGTTACCAGCCATTTGTCAGTTTGGGGTGTAATATTGTCATAAAGGAAGGCTCCCCAATGTTAGCGGGCCACATCAAGGGCGGCCTTGGTTTAGGAAAAAGCCAATTTTTGTTGGGGTGATCAAGAGGCCAGGCTCCCTAGCGTGAGAAACGAGTGGAGAGCCAGGCATACCAGGAACTCTTCTGGAGGGCGTGAAAGTCTAGGGGTCGACCGTAGGGGGAGGCAGGGGAGCTGGCAGCTGTGTCAGTCTCCTGTGGAATCACTTCTGGATCTTCAATTTTCAGCTGATGGTAATGAACTTCGACCGGCAGAATCAACCTGGTTCTTAACAAAACTTGTGAGATGGTTAAAGGCCCAGGGGCCAAACGAGAGAAGCAAAAGAATGCCAACAAAGGGTCCTAATTTACTAAGCAACAGGGTGGTGAGCCAAGGAGAGGTAGAGAACCAATTTTGATACCATGACTCTCGTTGTTCTCTGGCTTTTTTTCTTTCTTCTAAACTCCTTTTGACCTTGTCCAGGCTATTTTGGACAAGGCCTGTCTTATCGAAGTAAAAGCAACACTCTTCTCTGAGGGCCACGCAGAGACCCCCTTCCTTAAGGAAGACAAGGTCAAGTCCTCTCCTGTTTTGTAACACCACCTCAGAAAGGGAAGCCACAGAATCCTTAAGATCTTGTACTCCTTCCCTCAAATTATTTAAATCTTTATCAATGAGGGATTGGAGATGAGCATAATGATTATTGGAAGTCACCAAGGAAGCTATACCCGTGCCTGCACCAATGGCACTAATTCCTAGTATAACAGACAAGGTGAGGGCAGTCAGGGGTTCTCTCTTGGTTCTTAGAGAAGATCCTTGATCTATAATATTAAGGAAGGACTCCAGATCATGTATAAAAAAATGTGGGAGAATGGTAACAATTACACAATAATCTCGGGAATGTAAAAAACTGGGATTAAATATATAAGGGGTCAAGCCAGAAGCACAGGCAAAATATGTACCATTAGGTGCCAGAGTATATAAAAAGGGAATGATAATAGCAGAACTGTTGGGTCCTTGGGGCCATGTCAGGTCCTGATGGCCCAGGTGTGCACAAGCCACTCCCTTTACACCTATGGGGCAGTCAAGCAATTTCTCATGATCCTCAAGGGACAGGATGTGGGGTTGCTGGATGGGGATGTGACAAACCTAACAGCCAGAAGTGACTGGGTTACAGCAGGAGACTCTCCTGTTTTCGCAGGTCCTCTCAGGCTGGTTCTCCTCCTGGTTTCAAGGCAATGCGAGATCTCAGACCACGTGAGGTGTAGGGTGGGATCTAGCAGAGGTATAGAAAGGAGTCCCCACTGTCAGTCTAGGGGCATATGAGGCTATGCCGGTGAGGGCTGCAGGGTAAAATGATGGGGGTTACACTCATCATGGCCTCCAGTTAGAGCCATGGCTTGTGCTCACTGACCAATTCTGATATTCTACAGACTAGTGGGTGGGTGGTGGAGGGTGGAGGGGATATGGTTGGTGACTCCTGACAGCCTCCTGAGGATCTAGAGGGGCTTCAGCAGAGATAAGCCATGGTATCAGAGGAGCAAGATGAGAGGCCACCAGCAGGGACAGCAGTCGAAGAAGACGAAAGACGGTCCTGTAAGTGACCGGCCTGGAAATCACATGAGGTCCAGTCCCTCAGTTCCTGAGGATGATATTGGCAGTGCTGTTCCTTCCAACGGACTGTCTTCAGTGTGTGCTGTGCTCTGCAGCTCTATCTGAGTTGCCTTGTCTCTCTGTTGACACCTGGGGTCCGTAGCGCTCCAGCCTGTGCTCTGATGGGCTGAGAGCCCCTGCTCGGGAACATGGACAGGGAGAGGGGACCTGAAATCCCCCGGCTGTTGGCCCAGTGGGGGAGCCATTAACCTTTTCACTAATGATCTGAATGGCCAAGGATGAGGACATGTCCATTAGAGTCTGGATTAGCACAGAGGCCATTAGAACATCTCATTAGAGGGGAAATGTCAGGGGGTGACCAGGCTGCCAGGGAGAACCGTAGAGATGGTGGAGGGTCTGAAAGAGCTACTTTCTAGGAGAATCTAGATGCTAAGTTCAGCCTAGAGGACTTTGGGGAGGTTGGTGTCACCCTGGTCTGGCCAACCTGCCCAGGTTGTTAACCATGACCATCTAGTTCCTCAGACCAGCCTTCGGCAACAAGTAGTCTCTTAGTCTGTTTTCTGTTGCTATAACTGAGTGCCACAGACTGGAACATTTATAGAGGATAAAGGTGGGATTGGAGACATGAATTAGTGGCCAAGAGCACTTGCTGTACAAGCATAGAATTTAGATGCCAGCACACATGTAAAGAGCCAGGCGTGGCCACATACCATGCTTGCCACCCTGGTACTTTGTGTTGAGGTGCTGGGGGAACAAAAGGAGCTTGATGGCCACCAGCCTAGCATCAGGTTCTGAGAGAGACCCTGTCTCAGAGAAATGAGGTAGAGAGAGATAGAGAATGATACCAGATAACCTCCTCTGACCTTCAGATGCATGAGTAGGCATATATACCTGCACATACATGTGCGTGTGCACTGCAATACGTGTACCACGTTCATACACATACATGTTCTCTCCGTGTGTCTCTCTGTCTCTTCCCCTTCCCCCACAGTCATGAACAAATGCGCTATTTAATGTGTGAACTTGAACTCCAAGGAAAGAGCTCTGACACCTGATGAGGACCTCTTTACTAGAACACCACCACAGAGATCATGCAAGCATGCCAGCTTGGGTGTAGCTGGTCTTTGCTACTTTGTGGGTTCTTCTTTCTCCACCCTGTATTTCCCTGGTTTCACTCCCAACACTAGATAGAAGAGAGACAAGGATAGAGGGGGGAAAGGAATTAGAAAAATCTCTGAATCTAATTTTTTTTCTTTTGCTTCTTCTTTGACCACAGGCACTAACAAAATGCAACCAACCTCCTTACACAATCAACGACAACCCCCCTCACTTCTTGGGGCCCTCGAATTCATATAACCCTTGAAAATGTCCCAGAATTCCACACAATCACAGAAATTATCTGCAGCTGGCAAAACTATGCTTCTTCTAGAGCACGAGGCAAATCATAGTCAACTGCTACGAACAGTCCAAAGCAGCCTCATCCTTGAACCCAGGTTTAAAAGGAAAGCACATTCATATACTATTTCTGTGGTTTTTTTTTTTGAACCAAAGTTCCAGAATTCTCATTACATTTGGGTCTCTTTCTTATAAAGCCACTCACACCAACACTGGGACTCTACATTCATAACCCTAATCACCTTCCAAAAACCCTGTCCCCAAATACCATCCATTAGCATGTAACCTCAGGCTTGAATTGTCTATACATGGTACTTGGCGGAGGCAGGTCCAGTCAAACCATAGCAAGGCTCATGTCTCTCTATATCTCAAAAGCCACGTCTTTTCAGTAACTTCAACTGTCCAGACTAGAATTTGTGATCCCATTCCAGTGGTGGCCTGTGGCTAGCTGGACCTTTCCCAGGTGTGGGTCTGTGGAGTGGGGTGGTTCTGTACTTCACAGATTCCCAGCCTTGTGAGGGCTAATGTTAGGTTTTAAGTTTAAGAAACCTATAAAACATGTTTTAAGTTAGGAGATCTATAAAACAAAAATGCCTCTAACCTGTAAGTTCCACTTCTCCAAAGACAGCTAGCTTCCCGGAACGCTGGGAACTGTCATTCATATAAGATAATAAGTGTTTTTGCTTCTGTAAACAAGTTTGGTTGCTTCAACTGCACATGAGGTACTTGATCAAATGTAAGTGGGAGGTGTGTAGGAAGGAAGTCCATCAGGATGTATGCTGCCCCTGATTGGATTATAAACCACTGGCTAATGCAATTTGACGCCATACTCTGGGAATCCCAGGTATGGACCTGGCTAGTGTCTATTGTTCTGGTCAGTATTTAATAAAACTTGCTTCAAATTTGGCTCCAAAATTGTGGTAATTGTCTTATTCTTGCTGGTGTGTGTGTGTGGGGGGGGGCTTAACAGCCTTTTCCTTGTGTTCCTTGGATCCTGGGCTCCTAGCTGTGAGTGGGGCATCGGCCGCGGTGGAAGGAACCTTGCTTTGTGTCCCCTCTCCTCTCACCAGGTCTGCCAGTGCTCCTGCACCTTGGACTTTGTCTTTGCAGTCACGGACCCACACTGCCTATGAATCATTTAAGCCTCCTGTACATGATTCAGGGCCACAACTCTGATGTTCTCTTCTAATCCTGAAGGGAAATAAGGAGTGAGATCCCGTGTTTGAATGGTAGCCAAGGGAAAGGGAAGAAGAAGAAGGATGGCCCTTGGTCATGTGGGATGGGGAGGGACACTTCACGTAAATGCAGATCAAAGGCTGTAAGAACAAATTTCAAAATGTAAAAAACGAACCTCAAAACTGCCAGAAAGTAGTAGGGAATAGTTGAAGATCCTTCAGTCTGATATGTTCTGGGATAGGTACAGACAGTGGAAATAGAAATAACAAAATGAGATTCTATTAAAATGGAGATGGGACACAGAAGGACCTAGGAGGATGGGTGGGGACAGGAGGTAGAGCTTCGCTTTCAACCTTTAGGCTCAGCTCACCCTGAGGCCACACCCTCAGCCCCCTGGCCTCCCAAGCCCACTGATTGGCCGAGATGAACATTTAAAAGCTGCTTCATTTTGATGGAATTCACTTAGCTGTTTTCAGTTTTGTTGTCTGTGTTTTCAAGAAAAAGGGTCTGCTTGGACCAGTGTCTCAGCATCTCTCTGCGCTTCCTTCTAGAAGTTTCTGGTCTTCCCTTTTAGGGAAGCCTCTGGTTCATTTTGAGTTGATTTTTGTATTTGGTGAGAGGTAGGGTGTCTAGCTTCATTTTGTCTGACTATCCACTTTCCTCAGCATTGTGTATTGAGGAGACTGTCCCATCTGCAATCAATGTTTTGGCAACTCTGTCAAAAGAGACAAGGAAAAGAAAAATGGCTGTTTGTGTCAAACACACACCAGTGTGCACACACAATCCTCTGAGTAATGTTCATAATGGTTGATCCTCATTGTCAACTTGTGTGGATTTAGATTCACCTGGAAGACACACCTCTCGGTGTGCTGCGAGCGTGTCTCCTGACAGGATTGAGTGAGGTGGGGAGACCCATGGAGTGTGGACAGTGCCATCCCACAGGCTGTCGCTCTGAACTGCATAAAAAGGAAAAAACACCAGCTTCTGTCTGTGTTCTATCTGCAGACAGCTTGGCCAGCCACCTTGACCTAAGCTTCTGTGGCCATGATGTTCCTTCCATGATGAGCCGTACCCCTAAACTATGAGCCCATGTTCCCGAGAGTTGTTTCTGTCAGGTAGTTGTCACAGTTATGAGAAAAACAACTAACACAATAGCTAAATGGCAAGACTGATTGTTCAGGAACTTACTGATGTTTGTTTATTTATTTATTTATTTATTTATTTTTTGAGACAGGGTTTCTCTGTATAGCTCTGGCTGTCCTGGAACTCAATCTGTAGACCAGGCTGGCCTTGAACTCAGAAATCCGCCTGCCTCTGCCTCCCAAGTGCTGGAATCAAAGGCGTGTGCCACCATACCCCGGTGTTCAGGAACTTATTGATCACTCAGAAAATTCTAGAGTTAAAAGGTCTGAGAAGAGCAAATGGGTCAGCTCCCTGAATTTACAGATCGGTAAACTGAGGCCCAGAAGGAAAGGGTAATGTATGTTTAATGGGTCACAGTGGAAATCCTGATAGTCATCCTGGGGTCAGTTTTAGCCACAGCCTTTGTTTTGTTTGCAGCTGCTGGCAGACCCTGTCCTCATTTCAATCCCTGCACACAGGCACCCCACCCAGACTCTTCACCTTGAGTCCAGCATGGACTCCCACTTGGTGTCCTTTGAACCTCTGTCCTGTTGCCCCTGGAGCCTCTCCCTTCCCCCTCCTCTTGCAGTCTAATTCATTCATTTGCCCCCAAAACTCACAGTCTCGGGAGACGCCATAACCCCGGATCCATTGGGTGATGTGCAGGGACCTGTAACACACACACACACACACACACACACACACACACACACACACACAGCACTCAACCTTTTATCTTATAGTGTGGGGGAGGTAAAAATTAAGACTGACCACACTCTCATATAGAATTTTCATAAATCAAGGTTGGCAAAGACTTTGCTTTTTTTTATTAGCACCTCCTCTAATAAGGTCACATGGCAAGAAGTGTGGGCAAGGGTCTTTCATAGAAGGCGGGTGGAAGGGGCCATCTGCCTTTCCTCATAGTCTGCCAGTATTGGTTCAACTCATAAGGCATGCTAACCCAGTGTCTTAGTTAGGGTTTAATTACTGTGAAGAGACACCATGACCAAGGCAACTCTTATAAAGGCATACATTTAATTAGGGCTGACTTACAGCTTCAGAGGTTTAGTCTATTATCATGGTGGGAAGCATGGCAGCGTGCAGGCAGACATGGTGCTGGAGGAGCCTAGAGTTCTACATCTTGATCCACAGGCAGTTAGGAGGAGACTGTCTTCAGCACTGGATGGAGCCTGAGCACTGGAGACCTTAAAGCCCACTTACCACAGGCACCCCTTCCACACTCCAACACACATCCTCCAACAAGGCCACGCCTCCTCTAACAAGGCCACACCTCCTCCAACAAGGCCACACCTCCTCCAACAAGGCCACACCTCCTCCAACAAGACCACAACTCCTCCAATAAGGTCACACCTCCTCTAATAAGGTCACAGCTCTTAATTGTGCCACTTCCTATGGCCAGATATTCAAACACATGAATCTATGGGGGCCAGACCTATTCAAACCACCACACTCAGCAATCCCATAATGGGAATTTTATTCTATATTAAATAAACCAGCATTTACCCAAACAAGGATATTTATTGTGTGATTGTGTGAAGTACTGAGATATGGGGGACTCCTTAGAAATTGGGCCCCACTGTAGGTACGTAGGTCACAGGAGAAAGAAGTGTCTGTCTGGTGGAGAGAGCTGAATCTTGAAGGAATAGATGAATTCTCTCGAGAGTGGGCAGTTGTGGGGTGTCTACCAGAGAAGACTGATTAGACATGGATTTAAGACAGCAGAAACCTCTATTAGCCAGCTTGAGTTTACACTGGATGTTCAGGATCCCATGGTAGCATGACGCCTTTATCCTGGTGAGATTTTTAAGGCACAGAAACCATGTTCTAGGTTGACATACTCCAGTTAACAAGAACAGTTACCTAAAAGCAGAACTACAGAATGCAAAAAGCAAGGTTAGTACTTTTAGAGACTTTTCCAGAGCTGTATGACTTTGATGGATTAGGCCTTTGTTTTAGTTTTGGCAGATAGTGCTGTCTATGAGCTGAGTTTTACAGCCTGAATGGTACTTCCATTATGGAGTCAATTGTGCTAAGTAAGGTCTGGGGGACTTGTTATAGTACCTACTTCTCCTCTCCCTTTTCCACCATGCTGCGATGTAACCAGCTGGGCTGTCATCAGACATCAGTGCTGTGCTACTGCCCCAGTCCAGGAGGAAAAACCTTTAAAGAGGGACTGTATGAAGTGATCGAACTGAGGTTCTTATAAAAGGCAACTGACACTCAGCCCCTCACCCTGGGCTCTCAGGGGAGAAGCCTGTGAATCAGAAACCAATCACGGTGCATCATGTCCCCGAGCGTCCCATCCCAATTCCTGAATTTTAGACACTGTAGAATTCTGTGATGGCGGCTGGAGCAGACTAGCAGAGCTGTTACACTGGTCCATCCGGGCTATAAGGACGAGCTTGTCATTTAACAGCACTCCCAACATCCCCTGCCTGTGAGTTATGGACTTTGGGTAACACAAGGAAGATGTCACCATCGAAGCCTGCCCCTCAGTAAACTTGAGGCTATAAGGTAGGTACAGAGGTGGCAACTGTCTCCATCTGGGTCTGCCAGATACCTGGGACTCTAAACTCTTACGGGAAGCAGTCTATTTCCCCTTAGAAGTTAGAGGTTGTGAGAGCAGGAGGCTCTCTTGGCACTGTGAGAACACTTCCTAGTCTTTGAATGGGGTAGTCCACAGGAAGGAAAGTACAGAATAGAAGGATAGAACCTGGATCCTGAAGATAGCACTTCAGATGCCCAAGACCAAATGATTCTTGGATTTTTAGTTTAGTGAGATAGGTTGGTTTTCTCCTTGTCCTAGTAAGGGTTTTACTGCTGGGGAGAGACACCATGACCAAGACAACTCTTATAAAAACAACATTTAATTGGGGCTGGCTTACAGGTTTAGAGGTTCAGTCCATTATCATCAAGGCAGGAGGATAGCAGTGTCTAGGCAGGCTTGGTTCAGGAGGAGCTGAGAGTTCTACATCTTCATCTGAAGACTGCTAGCAGAATGCTGGCTTCCAGGCAGCTAGGATGAGGATCTTAAAGCCCACATCCACAGTGACACATCTACTCCAACAAGGCTACACCTTCTAATAGTGCCACTCCCTGGGTAAGCATATACAAACCATCACACCCCTCAAGTCAGTTTCTATCACCTATTAAATGACCCTGATTGAAATACTAGAGACTTCTGGGATGTTATGGTGGAGCTTCCTCCCTGTGCCAACATTTACTCTGACAGCTTTCCATTGATGGAGAGGTTCATTTCTGATTATCTCAGATAGTTTCCTCCCAGCCCCCGGAGCTCAAACACAGGCTTGCAGGTATGAATTCTATTCAGCCTTGGGTTGCTCTACTGGAGGAGAGCTTGTCCCCCAGGAAGGCAAGCCGAGCACACAGTCTCCATGGCCCAACTTTAATTTAACAGACAATTTTAAAAGTCAGAACCAGCGTCTGGGGCCTTTACGATGTCTGTCTTCCCGGTTTAATTTCACGGGGATCCTCTTATGGCTTTTTAGAAAATGTTCCTTTTAAAAGAGCTTGGTTTCATCAAAGCAGGGCTTTCCTGTCAGAAGGACAGCACAGCTTATAAAAGACGTTTGCGTTAGGGAAAAACAGTGGCTGGCTGGACCTCAATTGCAGGCTCAGAGAAGACAGCAGTGATCTCCTGCCCTTGGGCAAGCTCTCCTGGTCCCCCTGAGGCCAGATAGCTCAAATCCGACTGACATCTTCACCTCCCACCTGAGCCTCTCTCTGGAATCAGTTGGTTCTTACTAGGGAAGAGCAAGCCCAGTTTGGGGAATTTGGCTCTCTGTGTTCTCCCTACTTTTGCTAGGGAGGGTTCGGCTGCTAACTTGTGTAAATACCTCATTGAGAGGAAGCCTCTTTGAAGATACAATTTTGTAGAGGATTTTTAAGGAGGAGGTTTTTCTGTGTCTAGATGAGCTCTAAAGTGCAATTGTAAGAGTCATTGGAAGAGAGAGATGTCAGATTTAACACGCACGCATGTGCAGAAGAGGAAGCAGCCATCAGAGGGATGAGGCCAGAAGCTGAGGAATTTGAGCATGGAGCCAGATGTTCTGCCGCACGCCTATAATCCCAGTGCTGTGGAAGTAGAGGCAGGAGATCAGGAGTTCAAGCCCAGTGGCAACAATGTGACAAGTTCGAAATGCTGTTTAAAGCAAAAACCATACCCCCTCTCCTCCAAAATACATGCTCATGTTGGGCTTGGCTGTGTGGCTGGCTTGCCAGGACAATGTGAACTGAAGTAAGAAGGCTTCTAATTTGAGTCAGGAACAAAAAGCTCCGTGCTTTATGCTCACTCTTCTAGAAACTTCTGAGTTGCACCTTGCTATGAGACTCCCTGTGGGAGCTGCTGTCCCTACAGGCTGGTTGGTAAAATGCATACATTCCACAGAGGTGGGGCCAAGCCTGCATTCCAGCTGAGTGAGGCTGCCAGGTTCTGGTTTAATTCTGGGTGGTTTATTCTGCTGTTTTGATGTGGGCACTGTTGCTGACAGCAGAACCTAGAACCCAAGTCCACAGTCCGTGGCATTGTCTTCAGAGGCAGTCACTGTTGCCGGTGGCTAGGAAAAGGGTGGCCTGTGTTACATAGAGTTAAACAGTGGTTGAAGCCGTGGCTTCCAGCTACTTCTGCCAAGTGTGCTTGGCCTTGACTGGGTGAACCCATGGACAGAAAGAATTATCTCGTGCTTGCCTGTGTGGGAGATGCAGCTCAGAAGAGGAGTTAGCCTGGGAACAACCATCAGCTACTTCTGAGAAGAATGCAGAGGAAGGGCTGGGGAGATGAGGCACTAGAAGTTGCAGTGCTTGCTGCACAAGTATGAGGACCCTAGCTGGATTCCCAACAGCCACATAAAAGCCAGCGGTGGTGGCACATGTCTGTAAAACCAGTGTTGGAAAGGCAGACATGGGAGGAGCCTGGGGCTTGCTGGCCAGCTCGCCTAGGCTTATTGGAGAGCTCCAGGTTCCGTGAGAGAACCTGCCTCAAAAAATAGTGTGGAGAGTGTCTGAGGAGAACATCTGACATCAACCTTTAGCCTCTGTCCACGTACACATACACACAGTCATGCACTCATAGGTACATGTGAACATGGTAACACACTTATGGATACAAAACTAAAAACTCCCCCTGTGGCAGCTGCAGGCATTGGAGCTGCCGTGATTTGTGTGTGAACTGTCCTCCACAGGCTGGTGGTTTGCTTTATTGTAATCAGGCAAGAGGTGTTGTTTGGGGAAGACAGGGACTGTTAGGTTGTTGAGCTGAGCTGTTCGCTTTAAAAAAGATGAAGAGGAAACAGAGATTGGAAATTCAGAGAATAGCTGAGTTGGAAAACTGTTTTAGCCTGCCCACTCAAAAGAGTATCATGTGTACATAGATACAGCCTGGGAGAGAAGTCAAATCAAAACTCAGTAGGAAGAATTAAATGGTGGTCGAAGTGTGGCCCCATCCAGCCTGGTACCTGTCATGGAGTATAAAGAAAGGCTTGTCTAGAAATGCGCTGATGTGTGACTTTTGGCATATGAGAGCAAACACACCGGAAACCTATTGTTTTCGAGAGAGCTATATTAAAATAAAGCAAAACCAGAACAGACAAACAAAACTCAGACTGAGCTAAGGAGAGTAAGACAGGGTGTGGAGTGGTGTCTCGGGCGTTAACAGCACTTGTTGCTTTTTCAGAGGACCAGGGTACAGTTCCAGGATACATGGCGTTCCACAAGGTTCTGTAACTCCAGTTCCAGGGGATCTGACGCCCTCTTCCTGACTCCACAGGCATTGCATGCACACAGTGCACATACATGTATGCAGACAGGCACTCAAACACATAACATGAACAAGTCTTTCATTTTAAGGATTGAGTATGTACACTGACGGTAGAAAAAAAGTATAGGGACCACCGACATTTCAAGGTGGGACAAAGAGGGAGTAAGATGGGAGCCAAGGATTGGCTGGCAGCATGAGGTAGTCAAAGGCCAGTCTGTCAGCTCAGCTCAACTCCCTAATGGTTCCAGTCTCCCCCAAACTGCACCACCTGCCTGAGAACAGTAATTCAACCCACTAGCCTGTGGAGGACAGTTCACACACAAATCAAGGCAGCTGCAATGCCTACAGCGGCCACAAGGGGCGTACATTCAGGCGTTGTTCTCGGAAGTGACCCAGGGAATGAAGAGAAAAGGAGCCGCTGGACCAGTGGTTCACAACCTGTGGGTCGCGACCCTTTGCGGGTCAAGTCCTGCATGTCAGATATTTTACATTACGATTCCTAACAGTAGCAAAATTTCAAATATGAAGTAGCAAGAGTGACCACTCACTGTTTATTTCCCCCAGGCTTTAAGAAACATCGTGGCTTTCTCATCTTTCTAGAAGCTTCTCCCTGCACCTGTGTGAGTGTGTACCCACAGTGCGCATGTGGAAGCTTGAGGACAGCTTCAACTTGTCCTCACCTTCAACCTTGTTTGAGACAGGGTCGCACACACCAGGCTAACTGCACAGGGAGCAAGCTTCCCGGGATGCCATTGTCTCCACCGCCCGTCTCTCCATAGGTATGCGGGGATTGCAGATGTGGCCTACTGTCTGCAGCTTTTGGTAGGTTCTGGGACTCTGAACTAGGGTTCTTACAGTTGGGTGACAAATGCTTTACCCACTGATCCATCTCTCAGACCCTTTAGAAGCTGCTGACCTCTTCCAAGGGTTCCATGTGGGCTGAGAAGCAGCAGAGTTGCTCAGCTTCCCCTGCCACTCAGCCTGTAGAGGCAGGAGCCCAAGAATGACTCTTAACCTCGAGGTTCTCCAGGGAGAGCGTTGTGGAACAGTGTCTTGTGGCAATAGTTAACTGATCCACTGTGGACAGGGCAGAGATAGAGGGACAGGCTGGCCTCTTTCTCAGCCCCTCCCCTCCCATGTCAGTCAGCTGCCACACCGGATTAAAAAGCCTGTGTGCCCAGTACATGCTTCCTTTAAACCAAAGGGGGCCAAGACTCTAGAGATCTGGTGTTTATATGCATGTATTTACTTCAAGTTGAAAAGGTTGCTCTGACCCAGTAGGACGAGTAGAGTGCTACCTGTAAGCTTCTAGCTTGTGGTATGACAGGTGAGACTTACAGGCCTGCTGGACCCCTCAACTCCATGGGTGCCATCCCAGAAGACTCTGCTTCTACAAGAGGCCATATAACATGACACACAGTCCTGTCATATCCAACAGAGATCTCCAACAGGAGGATGTGTTGGGACCTTGTAGGTGGCCCAATGGGTCACTCGTCACCTTGTTACTACCCCAGAGTGGGACACCTTGGTTTATATTGCTGAGCTGTATCTGGCATTTGAACATCTCTCTTCTAAAAGTACCGATCAAAAAAGTTGAAGATAAAAATAAATTCTGACCAAAATAATGGCAAGAAGATGCACACAGAATCTCTGAAAAAAAAAAAAATCATGGATTCTGGGCCGGAGCAGCTCAAAGTGCCCAGAGCTCTGGGTTTGATCCCCAGCACCTCATAAACCAGTTATAGGAGTGCAGGCCTGTAATCCTAGCACCCCAGAGGTGGAAGCAGGGTTATCAGAAGATCAAGGCCATCCTGGACCCTTTGTGAGCATGGGGCACTATTCTGTTGTGTTGCTCAAGACTCTGGAGGCTGGGGAATTCCAACAGCATACTGGATGCAGGAGGAGCAGAAGTTTGAGGTCATCCTTGACTACATAGTGAGTTCAAGGCCATTCTGGGCTACATGAGACCTTATCTCAAAGGGGAAAAAGATGGAATTTTAAGGATTTTGAAAAGAAAAAAAAGGAAGATAGAAAGAAAATATTTGTCTAAAAGAGGAGGATCGAACACCACCAAGTCTGAAACCGACTCTACCGAGCTGATGTCTCGTTTAAGGTTTAATTGAGTCCAAGTTCATTCTGTCTCCCAGACGTCTCAAAGGTGACATTCTAAATGTTTACACTTGTTTCATCTGTCTTTTCACCGAGTCCCGTTCCCGCCTCCACTCCCACTTCATGCTTGCCCTCGCCTTGCTCACATATGCTCGTCTTTATACTTACACACATATATATCATCTTTATATATGGCTCATGGAGCCTGCCAGACGAAGAAATGAAATAGTCCCGAAAACAGCTGGAAAATTATGCAACCGTGAGGAGCCTGTGCCCGTGTACATCCTGTACTGCGGGGCTGCACAACATTCGGAGGTTGTTACAAGTGAGGCTGGGAGCTGCTTTTTTTTTTTCTCTCTTTCTCTCGAACAACAGCTTGCTTGGTGGGGTAGGCCTCCTGCAGAAGGCGTTTTCTCTGGGAACCTTAACTTCCCCTGCTGGAGGAGAAAGGAAAAGTGGCTGTAAGTGAGAGCTAGCTGACTGACGGGAGGGAGGCCAGTACCAGGTGCCAGTGGGGTCCAGGCCCAAGGCGTTTCAAACCTGAGACCTAAGATACTTGAGACCCTCTCAAAGGGGAAAGAGATGAAATTTTAAGGATTGCTAAGAAAAGAAAAAGAGAAACCTTGTATAAAAATAGGAGGATCAAACACCACGGATTTAAGTTGAGGCCTGGGGTTCAGACTCAGCCAAAGCCTGGGCCTAGAAAGGTCAAGGTTGGGGATATAGTCAGATTAAACTATGGGGTCCAGGAGATTAAAGACTGGAGTCACTTGAGGCTGATGTTGGGGGCCTGGTGAGGCCAACCCTTGGTGCCGAGTAAGATCAAAAATCTGGGTTCTATTTTGGTCTAAACTGAGGTCTAGGGTTCTGCTAGGTACAGTCCGGGCATCAGTGGGCCTATGTTCTGAGGCCCAGGAGGCCAAGCTATGAGGTCATGCAAGATCAAAATTTAGGGTTCAGTTTAGACATAGGCTGAAGGCTGAGGTGCAGTGATGTCAAGGTCCAGGTCAAGGTCACGATCAAGGTCAGAGGTCCAGCCAGGCCCAAGCTGGGGACCCAGTGAAGCTGAGATTCACACCACAGCAAGTTCAAGCTGCTGTTTGTCTGAGACCAAGGCCCCAGTTCAGCCTGAGCTCCTGGGTCTGGTGTTGAGGCTGTGGGTCCTGTGAGTCTGAGGCTCACTTAGGGTGAGAGTGAGAGTCGACTCTCAACAGTGATGGCTTGTTTGAGAACCCGCAGGCTCTGCAGCTCTCACACAAAACTACTGTTCCACCCTTGAGGAGGACTGAGGTGAGCAGGGCTTTGGCTGTTCGGAGCAAGCTGGGTCATTCCTGTGGTAGCCTGGGCCTGGGACTTTGCCCTTCCTCAATGACACATTCCATTGTTCATGGATCCAGCCACTGAAGGAAAACAGTATTTGTTGATCAGGCTTAAAATATCCACTGCTGGGGCTTGGGTGGCTCATCCATCACACAGACATGAGTACCTGAGTTCAATTCCTAGCACCAACAAAAGAAGCTATGTGTGGTAGCAGTCTTCTATAGTCTCAGAGCTGGGGAGGCAGAGACAGGAGACTTACTGGCCAACCATTCTACAAAATCAGCAAGAGACCCTGTCTCAAAAACTGAGGTACAGAGAGACCGAGGACACCTGAAGTCGAGCTATGATGGCCATGCATCATCTGCACATACATAGGTGCACATGTATGAGTGCGTGCTTACACACACACACACACACACACACACACACACACACACACGCAGAGAGAGAGAGACACATGGCCACAGTCAGATGTCCTGTGGAATAGAGTGTGGCATGGGCTGAAGGGAGCTCTCCCTCAGAGGGTCTGCAGAGCAGGATGGAGTAGATAGAGTTTCAGGAGGAAACTGGCCCACAGCACAGCCGTGGAGAAGGATGCACAGTAGAAGCAGCTGCCCATCCTTGGCACAGGGCTTTACTTAGGACAGAAGCCTGGGCTTCGTAGGGGTAGGAAGTGATGTGATCCTGAGCTCTGGGGGGAGGGGTCTCTGCTGCTCCACTGAACAGGATAGTAGCCCCCCACCCTCTATGCATACAGCTCCCATCCATGGCTGTGAGACACAGGGCAGGTGAGGACACAGCAGAGCTTGGCTGGCCGCTGTCTGAAGCCAGAGACAGCTTGCAGCAAGACCCCACTGAGGGTTGCTAAGGAGTCTGGAGGCTCAGCTGAGAACTGGAGGCTGCCCTGCTGCCTGGCCCTTCAGAAAGGAGATGGGAAATCGCCATGGGGGAACAGCGGCTGCCTGAAAGTCATTCGATTTCCTCTTTCTCATTTTCAGAAATGCAATTAGGGAGGCTGGAGCGCCATGTGGGCTCTGCAATGCATGGCTGCCTAGCTGGAGCTGTGGGCGTTCTTGGGCTGCAGGTTGGCGTGCATCTGGAGGCACACGTGTGTTCGCATCGTCACACAGGTGTGGGCTGGTCTCTGTGCACCTGTGCACATGCATGTTCACTCTGAAGCCTTACCCCAGGTCACCTGGGCAGGTCGCCTGTCAAGGGCTTCTAATTGTCTTTCTGTTTTTCATTGCTATCCCTTCGCACACCTTGAAATGGACAGTTGTCCTGGGAACCCCCAAATCTCCTGTCCCCTGTCCCATCCTGTTTCCCTCCCCCTCAGCAGCTCCTGCTTCTGTGCTCACGTTTGGAAGGCCCTGGAGACAGCTCCTTTCTGAGCCACTGTCAAACTCTCACTAGAAACAGGATCTTCTCGTAGGCATTTTAGAAAGCAACCTGATGCTACAATGGAGGCCTTCCTGTGGCATAGTCCAGGTGCCAAGGGTTGGGATCACACAGAGGCCACAGAGAGGGCCGTGTTCCAGCCCCTGCCCACCCCATGGTGGAAGACAGAAGAAGATTTGGTGGGCAGAAGTGGTCAGTAGTAGAGCCAGCCTAGGGTAGCTAGACGTCCCTTCCCTCTGCTTCCCTGCCCTTCCCCTCCCTCTTCCCACTTCCCTCCCTTCTCTCTCTTTTCCCTCCCACCCCAGGCCGAACCACACATTTTCATGGAAACACTTTTAATTTTTTTTTCTAAAAAATGCAAGCACATAATTCAAGATAAAAGAAAGAAAGAGGGGAGCCCCAACTCACCAGTTAACATCATTGCGTTTTAAGCAACTTGAAATGACTCTACTCCTACCTCAGACTTACCAGAAGGAGGCTCCCGTTCTCTGAGCATAGTGTCTGGGTACCATCATGCTGTGCTGAGCACTAGATGTCACCCTGTGGACCACCATGCTGGGCTTCATCTTCTTCGTCAGGAAGTGGCTGAGATAGGTTTCACCTTGGGGGATGTCGTGAGGATGAGGGCAAGGTGGGGGCAGGGAAGATCTCTTGCCCAAGCATGTTGCTAATTGGTAAGCAGGGCTGACTTCTGGTGCTCTCCAGACTGCAAATATTCCATCGAAGAGGAAACCAGAAGTCAACCTGACAGTTTCTGTGAACAGATGAAAGTGTGTATGAGGCAGGGGCATGCATCATCTTTCTTTTGAAAAAGACACTGGGAAGACCCCACCCAGTATCTCAGTGAGAGTATCTTCTTCCCAGAGCATTTTGAGATGAACCCAGTCTCACCTTACTCTCTGGCTTTAAACAAAATGCTAATGCTGGAGACTGGAGAAGCCACACCCTGCCCTGCTCTGCCTCTGGTCCCTTAGCTCCCTCTGTCCCTAACTTCATTCTACTGTCTTCTGTCTCCATGCCTCCTGGAGCATGGAAAGCTCTTTGCTGCCACAGGGCCTTTGCACACTCCAGTCTCTGCTTAAGATGCTCATTGCTTGGGCAACCGATTTTGGTAACCCGTCTCTCTCCCATCAGTCACCGGCCCACACCTCTCTCTGGCTGCTTCTTTGTGCCATACAGTCTATCACTTTTTCAAAAAAAACTCCACATAGTACATATCTTATTTTATCTTATTTTATCTCCTTTTTAAAAAAAATCATCTTATATTATGGACTCATCCCACAAATATGTACTGGGCATGTATTTGTGGGCTTGGCTGTTTGGTCAATTGCTGGGCTTGTGTAGTGCTAAAATCCACCCTGATATTCCTTTCACCAAGGCTAGGGGGTGGGTCTCCAGGCAGTGAGGGGAGGTAAAAAGCCTCGGTCAACATGTCCTGGGAAACATTAAAGGTGCAGGCAGACACTGACTTGGGATGATTTCATGTAGGATT
>NW_021604703.1:5551192-5568591 GCF_004785775.1 Grammomys surdaster | reverse complement strand
CACGGGCGCTCTCTCTCTCTCTCTCTCTCTCTCTCTCTCTCTCTCTCTCTCTCTCTCTCTCTCTCCTTCCCCCTCCCCCCTGTTTCAGACAGGGTCTCAGGCTGATGATTCCCAATTCACTACAGAACGTCTAGTCTTGAACACCTCATCCTTTGGTGTACAATCTAGGCGCTACTATACCCTGTTTACATGGTTCTAGGGTACACACTCTGCTGACTGAGCTATATCCTTAGCTCTGAGTCATGGGTCTTCATTTCAGTTCACAGAGGGTCATCAGACAAGGCCCTGTGTAAGTTCAGGAGCATCTGTAAGGACCCTGCCTGCATCTCAGTTCTTCACGGTGCACGCAGCCATGTTATGGTGCACTCGTTCTGCTGTGGGTCAGCTCTGAGCCCTTCACATACGTTAAACCATTTGAGTGTCAAAATACGCTGTGATACACAGGAGATCACACCATAGAGTTAAAGAAAAGGCCCCATGGGGAGGTCAAGTGAGGGTCCCAGGGGCTGTGACACAGCTGGAGCAGCCTGCCTCAGGACCTCTTCAGGAGCTGAAACCATCTATGCTAACAAGCAGAGAAGGAACCTTCCTCTCTGTTACCTCAGGAAGCAAGACCCATGATGCCTTGGCCAGCAAAACCCCAGTGGGAAAGAGAGCATAAGTCAGAAAGTGGCCTCTTTTGAAGTAACCTTTACACAGGAAGCAGTCTGACCGGGGAGCGGTTCACATCTGTCCTCTGTTGGAGATGGATTTGGGTGTCCGAACCCAGTGCTACTGTGGGGACAGGGCTCTCACCAGATGAGTCACTGTGGAGTGTTATCATGGTATCACGTATCTGAGCAGAGGGAAAGAAAGTCCAGTGGCTTAGTTTTAGTTATGTGGCATCCAACAGGGAAGACTGTGTATATGCAGGTCTGGGAGGCATGCTGATTGTGGGGAGGGTACAGGCTGTAGCCAGGAGGTTGGGGGCAGATTGTAGAGCAAATTAGATGGCAAGGGAGCTGGAGAGAGCTTTGATGTGGGGGTAAAAATGGGAAGGGCCTGAGATGTTCTGGGATCTCTGGCTGAGGGCCTGTCTGTGTGGTCAGTGGAATGGGGGCTTGGAGGGTTGGAGATGGAGGCCATTCTGGGTGGTGAGTTGGGGGGGCGGGGCTCTGACATGTTCTGATAGGGATGGTATAGCAGAGCTGCAGTTACAGGCTAGAATAGTCCTGCCTGGGGTCACAGACATACAGAGTCTGCCACCCCCTGGGAAAGGGTGAGATTGCCTAAGAAGGGAAAATCCTAGGGATAAGACCTGAGACTCAGGGGACAGTGTGAAAAACCCATATTACTCCCCACCCTCACCTCAGAGCTGCGTGGAGCCAACAAAGCAAACTGAATCTGGAGAGATGGTTCAGAGGGTAAGGTGCTTGCTATGCCAGTATGAGGACCTGAGTTGGGTCCCCAGGACATAGAGCACAGCAGTTTGTTAGTCAGGGCCAGAGGTGCAGTGACTAGGGGGTGCTTGGGGCTTGCTGCCCAGCTAGTCCAGCTCTAGGGTGAGTGAGAAACCCTGCCTGAAACACACACACACACACACACACACACACACACACACACACACACAATGTCCTGGAGATCCCACAGGGTCCTGGGACAAGGGAACAATCTGTGTCCAGGAAGGATCTTCCTGTGAGCCTCTGAGCATAAGAGAAGCAGGGTTGGAGGTGATCCCTAAGAGTCCTCAGTGGCTTCAGCAATGACCAGCGATTCTTGACTTTGTGTCTAGCTTCTTTGACATGGGTAGTGGTGGGGTCCTAAAGCTTCATTCTTGGAATCATGGCCAGCCCCATGTGGAGGCTTTATCCCCTTTTGCATTCATCTTTTTACCAGGCGGTGGTGGCACACACCTTTAAGTACTTGGGAGGCAGAGGCAGGTGAATCTCATGAGATTGAGGCCAGACGGCTCCACAGAGTTCCAGGCCAGCCAGGGCTACACAGAGAAACCCTGTAAAGACTCACCTCTTGATATCAGAAATGGGGGACAATCTGGCTTGGGTAAGGGACCGGACCTAGAAGGAACAACACTTTAAGGACAAAGAGAGGGATGCATGTCTTACTAAGGGCTGAATGGGGCTGTGGGCTGAGTGCCTCAGACTTTAAGAAATGATGACCTGTAGACCTTGTAAACAGGTAGCCTTGGCAGATGATACCAGCTTAGATGGGGATAAGCGAGTCATAGGCAGAGTCATGGGGACTTGTCCCCTGAACCTTCACCCAGCTGATACCCGGTTCTGAAGATATCTGTATTCCCCCTGAGCACCCACACTCCAGTGTCATTCCCTTCACCAAGTCCTGCCTTTCTGTGTTTATACCCCTGTGTGAATTAATTATGATTTGAGAAAAAATTAAAAAAAAAAAAGAAATGATGACCTGAGCAGGAGGCTTAAAGAAGAAGTCTTTGTACACAAAACTCTTCAGTGAGGTAGAACAGGCCCTTCACATTTTATGTATGGGTTGATGAATTCTACACAATCTACAACTGATGTGGTGTAGGAGAATATAAACACAAAGTCATGTTGGAAAACATCTTCACCAAGGAGGGGGTACCTGGGACTCTATGGCATTCTTTTCTTTTTTTAATGTTTTTATTTATTCTTTGAAATTCTCATAAATTTATGCCCTGTATTTTGGTCACATCCACCATCATCCCCTTTCACTTCCTTATAGTGCTCCCATCCCATAATACTCCCACCCTATTGTGCTCCCCCCCCATTGTTCCCCCCCCCCTAATTGTCCCCCCCCATAAGTGCTCCCACCCCATAAGTGCTCCCACCCCATTGTGCTCCCACCCCATTGTGCTCCCACCCCATTGTTCTCCCACCCCATAGTGCTCTCACCCCATAGTGCTCCCACCCTACCCTCTCCCACCTTTATGTCCTCTGTGTTTCACTGTTGTTATTGATAGCCCCAGAGTTCAAATAATGCTTCCTGTGTGGCATTCTTATTTGGAAAGAAAGGCAGATGAAGCAGGTGCTGCTGCATGGACACCCAACATCCACTCCATCCCAGGCTTCTCCGTGGAGGCCCCTACTCCTGCCTGCCAGCAACTGGTTAACTCAGCCTCAATCCTCCGGTTTAATGACTTCTCAGGAGGGTGACAAGACACCTGGATGGCTGTTTTTCTAATCATCCAGGACAAAGATGATTCCCAAGTAGCAGTACCCTGGATGTCATGGCTGACCTCTGGAGCTGCCAGCCCCACAGACATCTTGTAGGGGGACATATTGTATTTCCCTAGGATGTCTATGGGCTGGGTTATTTGTAGTTGGAAGCTCTTGAGGAGAACCAGAGGCCTTTCAGGGAGAAAGTGGTAGACCAGACAGCCCTGGCCCCTGTGAGAGGCCAAACACAGGTAAATTTAGAGGTATAGACCCTGTCCCAAGTGAGTCTAGATGTCATTGCCTGCCACACTCAGGTGTCCCTTTTGAAGTTCTCCCTTGCTCTCTCTGCTAGGTTGAGCATATATAGAAATGTAGTCACAAGTGAACACTGGGCTATATCATTCCCAGGACCCCTATTGCTTAGATTGAGACTTGTTGACTAAGCCTAGATCCCTAAGCATCCAGTTTTCAGGCCCTTCCAGTTCCAAGCAGCACTGATCCCAGCAGCCAAGGGACACCTTCCTGTGGAGAGTAGCAAGAAGAAAGTGCTGTGTAAACGCCACCACCCACGTTCCTCCCTGGCCTGACACAGCTCCCTGTCAGGGTGTGCATGTGGGGGTGGCTTGGGAGGCAACAATAGCGACACTCCCAGAAGGCCACCAGCCACTACTTTCTGTTCAATCAGCGTTCCCCTGACATATTGCTTACCAAAGCCACTCCTGGCCAGAACTCTTCCAGCGCATCTGACGGAGCCACTGCACCTGCTGTTTGCCAACACTGGAGTTGGATGGAGCTGCTGTCTCCAGAGGCTCCACGACAAGGTCACTAACTCCTCTCACTTGAGATGCTCTGTACATGGGTCCCAGTGGGACGGGAAGAGCCTGAGTCCTTTCCCATAACCTCTGAACTTGCTTTTTGGAAAGGAGGGTTGTAAAACCCCACAGCCTGCATCCACTTGGAAGGCCCTGCCTGCCAAGGAAGGCGACCTTGAAATAGGAGCAGAATGCCTTCTGGGAGCTGCTTTCCATCAGACATCTGTGCACAGGGATGGCTCTCAGAGGGCTCCTGTATCTAAGGAAGTTTGTCCTGGCATCTGTGATCAGAAAATCCAGGGCAGAGTAGAGAGCCGAGACCCTTCTCTACAGAGTAACTGAGGGCTGAAGGCTTTCTTCCTTTCGTTCTTTCTCTAAAAAGGATTTTATTATTTATTTTTATTTTATGTATATTTCTGCCTACATATATATCTGCGCACCATGTGCATGCAGTGCCAATAGAGGCCAGAGGGGGCGCTGGATTCCTCTGGAACTGGAGTTACAGAGAATTGAGAGCTGCCATGTGGGTGCTGGAAATTGAACCTAGTGAGAGAAGCCACTGCTCTTAACTGCTAGGCTATCTCTCCAGTCCCCAAACTTATAGCTTTGATCTTCCTGCCTCAACCTTTGAAGTGCTGGGGATGGAATTTCTGTAGTGCTGGGGATGGTAGGCCAGCACTCTGCTAACTCAGCCATGTGTATACATACACACACACACACACACACACATACACGGGAAGCAGTCAGCTGGGACATGTCAATAATCTTCAGTCTCCTCCCAAAGTGTTGAAATTGGAAGTTTACATGCCTGATTCACCCGTAGCATCTTACAGGGGTTTCTTTGAGGGACAGGCTGGTGAAGGGCTTCTGCTGTCCCCATTTGGAAGTCTGTCTCAAACTTGCTTCTCAGCTTCGGCACTCCCTTAGGGCAGACAGTAGCTGGGAACTGGCTCCTCGTCTCACTTCTCATTTTACTGATTTGGGGGGGACAGTGATCTTTGATTTATGGTGAAATGGAAAGATGCTGGCTCCTACTTCATGGCAGTGAAGTATCCTTCAATTTTTTTTGAAGTAAAATATTAAGTGCTACATAAGGAGATAGCAGTAGAAAGTGGTAGGTAGTAGAAAAAAATAAACTAATAATGACCATCCGCCTGGCAGGAAAATGAGGGGGAGGGGATGAGGCCCTGAAGTAGGTGAAGCTACCGGGTTTGTTTCCTTCATCTGGCTTGGAGAATCACAGGTGAATGCTGTCTCCAGCTAGGCAGCTGGCTTAGCCCAGCCCACCTGGTCCTGTCGCCTTCCAGACTCAGTCCACACTCAGGGTCCTCTAGGACACCCTGCTCTGGCATCATCTCCTTTCTGCCACTCTGGGATTCCAGCTCCAACTTTGGAACAAGCTGGGTCATCAGATGTCAAAAGGATCATGTCTTCAGGGTCCACGTGTGGGGAGGGGACCTTCAGCAAGCTGACAGATAAGTATCCCATTTAATAATTGTGGCTAAGCAGGAGTGTGGGTCTATTTTGGCCACACTTCCCAATTCCTCCAGAAAGTTTAGAAATATAATTTTAAAAACTGAAATGTCACAGTTTTATCTTGCTTTCTATCCTCTTTTCTTTCGAGAGTTGTCTGTTTTAAGAGAGGATTTCACTCTGTAGACTAGGTTAACCTCAAAGTTGTGGCAATCTTCCTGTCTCAGACTTCCTGGTGCTGGAAGTACACACACAGACCAGGCTGGCCTCAAAGTCATGGCAATCCTCCTGTCTCAGGCTTCCTAATGCTGGAAGCACACACATAAGCTGCTGCACCCAATAATCCCATCATCTTTCAGTGTTGACAGCAAGAAATCACTGATTCTTAAGGGTAGATGTAGCCTCAGGTGGCCCCAGGAGACAAGGAATCTTCCGGGTTGTCAGACTACAGTGGCCTGCACCCTCACACCATGTCCCAGGAAGGACAGAACCAAGGATCTGAAGTCACCATTAGAGCCAGTTGTACAAATCATGTAGTTCCACCTTAAGACTGGACCCTCCTGTTCAGGGAGTAATCTCTGGATCTGCTTTAGGCCTTGTCACACAGGCTTGGGGAAGGGTGAGTGGAAGAGCAGAGAGATAGGTGTCCTATCTGGAAGAGCAAAACAAAAACTGGACATAGCTGTGCAAAATGTTCCAATACAAGGGGGCTTGAAGGAGATACCCAGGAAAACAACAGCCTTGGCAGGACAGTGACTCCAGGAAATGGGAGAACCAGGATCTTGCTGGAGAGAGAGCGAGAGAGGATGGATCCTGTTGGCGACTGGAAGACACAGCAAACTGGCAGGGATGTTTACCTCTGTCCTGTGCATGTTCACTTGGAAAGGTGGAAGAGTGTTCAGGACCGTTTCTGGTGGGCACAAGGGCAGAGCATGGCAGGAGGCCCACTGAGGCAGGTGAGGTCAGCAACTAAGCTGTGTTCTAAGTTAAGAGAGGGCAGGAAGAGGGGCTGCAACGGAGGTGTGGAGGGATCCAGAGACTGCTGAGCTGGGAGAGGGAGAGAGAGGGGTTGGGGGCTGAGGGAACCTGGTCTTTTAGTGGTGGCAAAAAGTTGATCTTTGGAGTAGCCTGGGGGAGTGCTCCGTGGGGTTAAGTACCGACCCACCTCTGGAGCCTCCATCTGGGCATCAGAGCAGGCTGTGTCCTCCCAGACCCTCTTTTCGTTCCAGTTACGTCCAGCTACAAAGCACAGAACGAGGGTGAGACGGCCTCTGGAGTCCCAAGGCAGCCCAGTGGGACTCTCACTACAGAGGGCTCTCCGGGTGGGGTGCCACTCCTTCGAGGTGACTCGGGACGCGCGGTGGGCTCCGCCTGGCCGGCCTCCAGCGCTTCTCTGCCTCAGTCTCGGGGTGTCTCTGCCTAGCTGCGAGTCGGGAAGCGAGGAGGGGAGCGGGCGGCGGCCGCGCCAAGAAGCGCCGGGTCACCGCAGGCTGAGGCGCCCGCCGTCCCCGCCCTCCCCCTCGCTCGCCTTCGCCTCCTCCTCCTGCCTCCCTCGCCCGCTAGCTAGCTCGCTCCTTCGCTCTCCCCGCCTTCCCTCCGCGCTCCCCGCCCTCTCCTGCGCGCCTCGCCTCCTCCGCCCCGCGCCCTGCGGTGCTGCAGCTGCGGGCGGCTCCAGCTGCCCCCAGATGTGGGCTGGGCGGCGCGCGGGGAACTTTCGCGCCGGCTGCGAGTGCGGGGCCCCGGCTGCGGTCGGGCTGCCATGGATCCGCCGGCGGGAGCCGCTCGCCGCCTGCTCTGCCCCGCTCTCCTGCTGCTGCTGCTGCCGCCGCCGCCTCTCCTGCTGCTGCTGCTGCCGCCGCCCGCGAGCGCCCGGCTCGTCGCCGCCACCGAGCCCCCAGGTAGGTGCCAGCCGCGTCCCTACTCCACGCGACCCTCCGGCTACACTAACCCGCCCGGCGCGCTCCTCCGACCCCCTCTTCAAGCATCGTCCGAGGCGACTTGGGCAAACTCTGTGCGCCGCGCCCGGGGCCAAGTTGGCCAACTTCGGGGCCGGGGCGGTCGCGCAGGGGGCGCACCCCGGGTGCCTTGGAACGCAAGGAGCCTCGGAGCACTTGCCGCTCTCGGGATGCAGAGTGTGGCGCTGGAGGGCCAGGAAAACCCCGTGGCGGAGCGCGCAGAACCAGCACCAGCGGGTCCGGGGGAGCCAGGGCGAGGCGGCGCCCGGGGACGCTCGGGAGGAGCCGGTGCGGAGCGCGCCGCCTGCGGGCCCTGAGCATTGATTGGGGTGTCCCAGAGGGGTTCCCCGGAGATTAGTGGGACCCTGCTCCACCCATCCCGGGGCTTAGTTGTACGGGGAGAGAGGACTGGCAGTGGGCTGCCCGCGTGCTGGACTGAGGACAGGCGGCCCATGAGAGGGGGAACCTGGTTGCCCCGGAGGCCAATGGTGAGGACACTTGGGCAGCAGGGACCGCTGAAGCTTCAGGGTGCACGAGCAGGGGACCAACGTGGAATAATTTCCGAGGAGCCCCGTGTCCTACCAAGGACGGTATAATTAAGGAGCGAGGACACTCTAATGTGGTCGCCCTTTAGGGTAACTGCGAGGTGTCCGCGGACTCTCAACTGAGAATCCACTGGGGCAGCTCTTTTGCTGGTTTGGTCCTCTAGAGGGGACGGCCCGCAGGCGACGTGGTTCCGGACTGGTGGTCCTGTCAACGCCCCTTCCTGGAGGCTTCGTGGTGGAATGTCCCTTCTCTTCAACTGAGGCAAGGGCTAGGGGCGCCCGGCTCTGTCGACAGGCTCTGAGGCTCCAAGGTCTCCACCAGTCTAAACGCCCCTTTCCCTTGCAGGAGGGTCCCCCGGGCACGGAGCCGAGCGCATCCTGGCGGTGCCGGTGCGCACTGACGCCCAGGGCCGCTTGGTGTCCCACGTGGTGTCTTTGGAGACGGCCGGGGCGGGGGTACGAGCCCGCAGAGCTGCCCCGGACCAGACCTCGGGCTTGCCCGGAGGCGCTGCTCAGGACCCTGGAGGACGCCTCTTCTACAACCTCACAGTATTCGGACGAGACCTGCACCTGCGGCTGCGGCCCAACGCTCGACTCGTGGCTCCGGGGGCCACTGTGGAGTGGCAGGGTGAGACGGGTGACACCCGAGTGGAGCCCCTGCTTGGGACCTGTCTCTACATTGGAGACGTGGCAGACTTACCTAAAGCCTCCTCGGTGGCGCTCAGTAACTGTGATGGGCTGGTGAGTACTCTCTTCTAGGGCTCCCTTCTGTTCTGGCTCTTGCCTGGGCTTTGGAAACCCATTACTAGGTAGTCCCCTGGGAGGGCGACATAGTCCGCGCGCTGAGGACCGTCTTCTCCTCCACAGGGAGGCACTCGCCTTGCTGCAGGGGTTGGCGGGAAGGCACGATTTTTTGATTGGTCAGAGAAGGGGGAACGATTTATATGAACCCCACCTCTAGCCCCAATGCCAAACTTCTTCTGTCTGCTTCTTATATATAAGCATAAGTTGCCGTATGTGCCTCTCAGTGTGTGTGTGTGTGTGTGTGTGTGTTGAAATGTATGCATGCTTCTTTCTGAGTACCAGTATACCCTTGTGAACATGTGAATGCGCGTTATCTCCCAAGCATAGCGGTATCCGTGGGCTTCACAAATGTGTGTCAGAGTGACTTTGACCACATGTGGTGTGCATGGGTGCTGGGAGTTCCCTTGCTTTTGTGTGTGCTTATGACAGTCCGAGGAGCAGGTGGTGATGCGGAAATGCCCAGCCGGCCCTCTGTCCCTTGGCTGACCAGGAACCAGTGATTTTATCCTGTGGTTTCCTGTTGAAGTGGCTATTTGAAAAGTCAGCTTTCTCCCTCTAATTCGAGCCAAGGGGAGCATTTGGCAATGCAGGTCCTAGTGCCCTATGGGCTGTTTGATTTAGGGTGGGGAGACAACTCCTGATGTAGTGGTAATGGTCTCTTTTGGAACGACCTGGGGCACCCATTGCGACTAGAGCCTTGAAAAGCTCACTTGTCTCTGGGTGTTTCCCCCAGGACCATGGCTGCCACTCGGGGACTCTTGAAGAAAGCCTGAATCAGTGCTCAAGGCAGAGGCTGACATTGGTGGTGCTGTCCTGCCACCCAGGGGCCTGGCACAGCAGAGTCAGTGACATTTTTCTCTTTTGGATTGAATGTACAGTGGTCAGGCTGGCTGTGCTGGCCAGACATCTGAAGCTGCCCACCGTGGCTTCTGCTCTAATTGCTGTTCAGGGTACTCCGGCTCTGGGCACATGGCCACACTTCTAGCCCTGCCAGCCCTGAGCAACGCCTGTCCTCAGGGAGCCCAGGTTGGCCCTGCCATATGCACAGCCGGCAATTACACCCCAGCTCCACAACCACTGGAGTTCTTTTTATGGACACACAGGAAACATCACTTGCTGCTTCAGAAAAAATCACTGCCTTTGGTCGGGTTTACTTAGGGCCCGAGCACATTGCAAATGACTTTTAAGTGCCCTTGGAGGAATTGGGTTACTTTAGGGAACATTTTTCTTATTCTCTGTTGCCTTCCTTGTGGCAGTCTCACAGGCGAGTCACCCTTAAGGGTGCCAGTAAGTTTCCTAAACATGAAGGGAGATCACCACTGGGGACTTTGCACAAGGTGGTGGGGTTGACAGGGACCCTCTCTGAACTCATTAATTCCCACCAGAGCACTGGGCAGTGACACTGCATCATTCATTCACCTCTCAATTCATTTGCTCAGGGATCACCTTTGGCTATGTCTATCCTTTTCTGCAGGTCACAGATGTGACAGGTCCTATGCCAATGGGAACAGAAGGACACCCAGGTTCTATTTGGTGGGGTCTCAGAGAGTGGGGGAAGGGGAGTGCAGCTTGGCAAGTATGTGGAGAGGCAGATTGAGCCTGATGGTTCCTGGGGTGTACTGGCCTAGGAGGGACAAACACAGTGGGATGGCACAGGAACAGGACATTTACAGACAGCAGAGTACAGGTGGGCGCTGCAGCCTGAGTGGCTTCCAGTGTAGTCGGTGGGTAACAACCTGACATGGTGGGCCAGTTTCCCTAGGTTTCCTTTTACGTTTTCTTCTCTGTCTTCCTTCCTTTCTTTCCTTTCCCAGTTTCTTTATTCTCCCCTCTGCCCCTTCCCTTCTTTTGTTGTATGTCCCTGTCCCTGGTTTTCTACCAAATAATTCATTAACCCTTTAACTTCCCCTGTGCTTCCGTGATAAGCTCACTCGCTAAGGACCTGGGGCTTTCCACATGGTGCCTCTAGTTGCCACAGTGACCCTGTAGGGCAGGTAGCCTCATGCCTGACACACTAAGTCTTTGAGAGGTTGAGTAACTTGTCCGAGCCACACAGACAGTGATGGTGCGTGTCTTGCCTAGGGCTGTCTGGCCTCTTTTGCTTCAGTGCTCCCAATTTTGGGGGTGGAGGGCGTGAAACTTGTGAGATGTAATAAAAGGGACAAAGTGTGCCCTGCGAAGCTTTGACTGGCTGTAAGTGGATATATGTATTTAATGCATTCAGTAGTTTCTGCCCTTCTCCATGAGGCAGCTCCCCAGGAGTCTTACTGAAAACAGATTCAACTTCAGTGCACCTGGGTAGCCCCAAGAAGCCTGCATTTATGATAAACTCCCAGGCCCATGTTCCTCACCATTTGAGAAACAAGGGTCTAGACTACATTTTCAAGAATGCGTGTGCATGTATGTGTGTGTGTGCGCGTGCGTGCTCCAGTGTGCACATGCGTGTAAGTTCTACATTAAAGGAGTCTCTCCAGTTCTATTTCACTCAACATGCTAGAAGATGCAGTCTACAACCCTTTTCTTTGGAGAACACAACAAGCACCCAAGCACATGTGTGCAGAAACTGGTGTAGACAGAAAGTTCTGGAAACAGCAGGTAGTGTGTCCCCACTGTTTATGTATAGATGCTCAAATGGGCTCTCTCTCTGCTGTTCTGAAATACATATTTGTGTATCTGCATGACTGTTCCTAAGGTCACCCTTCTACTTAAAGGATGGAGGCAGTGGAAACTGATGACTGTGACCACTGCTCTCCTAATCTGTTTAGTAGAGTGGGACTCTAATTCAATCCACCCACTGCATCTATCAGTTAAGTGACAGAGAATCCAAGTCAAGTTACTCTAAATAGAAAGGGGCACTTATTAGCTCACAGGGTGACAAGTCTTCAGGCGTGGCTCATTAGGACCTCTGCTATCTCTTCCCTTTGCATCCTTGGGCTGCCTTTGTTCTCTGTTGGGAATCAAGGGGCCACAGCAGCACCAGGATACTTCCTGTTGTGAATCACACTCCATCTACTCTCAGGTAGGATGATCTTAACAGGGTTGGATACGGGGTTTGCATATCACATAGAACCGAAAGAGTAAGCAGTACCATTCCTTTCCCTGAAGCCACTTGAACGTGTTCTGGCCAGAAATGAGAACCCTGGACCAGCCAAGAGGCAGATTCTACTGGGGTTTGGTAAAGGCACAAGATGTGCCCCACAAAGATTCGTGTCATAAGATGTGTCACACACTCATCCCCAGCCACACGGATAGGTTTCTTGCTAGCCACTGGTTAGAAGCAACTCGTCATTATTTACTGAGTGTGGGGTGGGGGTGGGAGGAGATAGATGATGGTAAAATTTTTCTTTTCACAGTGAATAAAGGGAAAATGTGTAGGGAATATATATCACGTTGCTATGGAAGGATTTTCTAGTGTTTCTTGGGTTACACAGCAGGCAAGCTAACTCACACCAGTTTTACACACTCGCCAGAGAAGAAGCCTGCGGGTATGAAAAGTACGATGGTGAATGACAGTTTGGTGCAGTCCTACTAGGTGCAGGGCTACTTGATAAGCATCTGCTGTCACAGCATATGCAGTGTGTCCCATTATCTCCTGTCTACAGATGAATAAACCAAGCCTCCAAAAGCCGAGAGCCTGCTTGTTACCATCTTGGAAGCCAGTATCAAAACCTATATCTGTCTGATTCCAGGTCTCCCTGACGACATTTTATTTTCCTTCATGTTTGTATTTACACACCAACAACACAATAGTAACAATAGTAACAGAACTGCCTTCTAAAAAACATTTCTAATCTTTCCTATCTTGTTTCCCAGAGGCCTGAGTCAACGCACTGACCACTGTCTATGTGGGTGAGGGGGATGGGCACATGAATGTCCAGGGGTCTGCTCTGAGCTGGAGCTCTTCCTGGGTGGGTGTCTTGACTCTTCACTGGTGAGTGGTGACAGTGGGGACTCTTGGAGGATGGAAGCCACTCTCCCTATCCCTCCTCCACTCAGGAAGCACTGGTGGACTACTGTGGCCTGATGTGTCTGGCTGGGCAGGACCACTGGTAACAGCCCACTGGCTAGTCTGGCGTAGGCTCTGACCTCTACAGCTTTCTAGACCAGCTAGGTTTAGTTCTGGGCCTTGAGAGAGGAGGTGTCCATCCTTTCCTAAGGGCTCATTACAAGTTCCCCAGTATGTAGAGCTTCTTTAGTGTAGCTAAGGTCTTGTGGCACAAGGAAGTCCCCATTTTGGGAGTCTGAGCATCTTTTCTTGGGGTTTTCTGTTGGGCTACCATCCTGGCCAGACCTTTGTGATCCCTAAAAGTCACGAAGAAAAAGCGATGTTGCCACAAGTGGTACCTTCAAGGTCACATGCTGGGCTCAGTCAGGTCAAGTGCTAGTATAGGGAAGGTCCTAGTCGTGTCTGCTGGGGACAAGGGCTGATCCTTGTAAGGGGATCGTCTTTTCTTCCATCCTGCCTTAGTACTGAGCCCATAGCAGGGGAACTAAAGAGGTACCCTAGGTCAAAGCAGAGGCACCTGCTTGTCCCCCTACTGTGAGTGATCTATCCCACCACCTAGAGTGGCTTCTGCCAGTGTCTAGCCTGTCACCTGACCTAAGACTTACTGAGCTTATGATGGAAGACCACCTTATTGGATGGAATAAGCAAGAGATATTATGAGCTCAGTTATTTGAAGGTTCTCAGGAGTGTTGGCTTCAGGCTTGGCTGGATCCAACTCATTCAGTCTCTCAGCTCCTCTGCTCTTGCTGTTTATTTGAGAAAGCTCTTCCCCTCTCACCCCATGGGGAAGCCTTCAGCAGCTCCAAGCTCTTCTTTAACACTGTGAGGTGGAACTGGCATGCATTCCCTGCTGCAACAGAGAGTAACTAGATGGAAGTGTCTGTAAGACTCATGAGCTGGGTTGCCCATGAAAACAGGTCTCCATTCTCTTCTCCAGACACCGCCTTCCACTGGGGCAGGAATCACAGAGTGGTTAGAGACTTTCAAACCTAATCTCAGTCCTCCATTGCCCCTTGGCATAGCCAGGGCTATTGCACACCGAGCTAAACTGGAGGGAAGGAAGCTTAATGCAGTGCAGATGGGTACAGTGGAAGATATTGGTCGGTGATGAATGCAAGGGCATAGAACACACCCAGGAGCAGCCTCAGGAGCTAGTTCAGTTTATTGGGCACAGGGAGGGGTATTTATGTCCCTGGGGAGGTGGCCAGCATCTCCAGGGCAAGGTTTGTGTGGCCATGTACCATTGGCTAGGGCAGGGGTATTGGAAGATGCTTCATCTGCATACTCAGGGGTTGGAGAGTCCAGGGGGAAAACTTTATAAGGCCAAACAAGGAGTGAGGCCTGATAACTGTTGGAGTAATAAATTCCTGCTAGGATTGATGGTGAGGGAACCATATTTATCTGCTAGGTTAGGAGGCAGAGGTAGCTAACTCCTACCACCCCCATGATTGAAGTATCCAGGTTGAAACACTTTCAACCTTTCCTCCATAACCCCAGGCCATTATGGAGCCACATTGTATGACAGGCCTCCGCACTGTTCCAGACTGCAAGCTGCTGTCCTTCCTTAGTGCTCCTCTGTTGCTTCTGATTGGTCTTGCCCCAGTGGCCCAGCAATCCTTCCTCCACCCATCAGCCAGAGCAGTTCTTACAAACCACACATCAAATTCTGTTACTGCTTTGCCTCTTATTGCTCTCCAAACAAAACAATCCTAACCCACTGGCCTGATAGCAAAGGCCCCTCTCGAAGATCTGGCCTGGTGAATTTTGTCTGTGTTGCCCCTCTGGGTTTGTTTTTCCTCTAGCACTGGGGACTCAGGACCTTTGCATAGGCTGTGCCCTCTCTAGGGTCATCCTCACTGCCTTTCTTTCCTTGCTTTGCTCTGTAGGCTTTAGCTGAATGACCCTTTGTCCTGGGAGCTACCCTGGACACATACATATCGTGTCTCACTTCGTGTTTCTTGGCAATTTGTAGTATGAATGTTCCTGGCTATGTCTACAGGGTTCAGCTCTAGACTGGGTGGGGTCAGCTGGGAGCTGGGAAGTGACATGTCCAGGAAGTGGGATCTGGAAGCCCTGGGCAGGGAAAGGCGTGACACTGTCCCAGAGATCCAGTGCTCCCCCTTGGCCTGCTCCGATGTCAACCACATGGTGCCCATCTTCAGGAATAGTGCCTCTGAATGGCGACAGCTCTGCCACTTCACCCCAGGAGAGCACTTGTGCACATCCACTGTAGTTTTGCATGGCTTTCTGACCCTGCAAATCGGATTTCACACCTCCTGGTTTAAGTCAAGTCAAACAAGGAAAGGAAGCACCTGCTAAATGTCTGTGGGAAAGGCTGAGTCAATATGTTGGGACATGGGCTCAGGGAACTACTCAGCTCTGCCGACTTCTCCTTGTTGGAGTTCATTAAGGATGGGCACAGTGGGACCAGCCACAGTGGGACCAGCCATGTTCTTCATGAAGGCAGCTGAAGTCAGTCACTGTGAGCCAGAGCCCAGGGAGACTATTTCCTCAGACCATCCTAGGTCATGTTGCCTGTTGGGTCCTGTCCACCACTGTGTGGTCAGGAGCATTCCTGGTGCTGATGGATGAAGATTTCTGTTATTCATTTAGAAGGCACCTCCTGCCCACAGCTGTCCCTGTCCCCCATGTCCCTAGCCATTGGTGAGTGATGAGGTGTGGGAACAGCTAGATCTTCACTCAGGCCTACTGTGACTGCCCGGGACTCATCTGTTTTGAGTCTCCCAGACACTCAAGGGCCTGGCACAGCACTGAGGCTGATTTTGCCTTGCGGTGGCCTGAATCATGGCCTGGAGCATCTCCCTCTGGACTCTGTAGGGACGAATACACGTGGAGCCCCTTCTGGGAACCTGGGTCTATGTGGAAGGATGGTGCAACGTTCCATACCCCTGGCTTCTTCTGTGGCAGGGAAACCCTGAAGGTCCTTGAGCATGCATATGTGTATGTACCTTGTCATTGAGACCTTGTGTATATGAATGTGTGTACCTACCATGGAGACTATATGGTGCATGTATGCATGTCTTGCATATGGGAGCCTGCACACACAGATGCATGCTTGCATGTGAGTTAAGTTTTTGTGTCAATGTGCATATAATTACATGTGTGCATTCAAGTGTGTGTGTGTGTGTGTGTGTGTGTGTGTGTATGCATATGGATGCATATGTGTATATGCCTGTGTGTGTTCTTAGCAGAGATTTCCTCCTGGAGTATGTCCTCAGCTGGGGAGAGGAAGACTCCAGCACCTTGCATTCCAGCATTGCTGTATGTCACCCCTCCTCCACTGGCAGGCGCTGTGGAATGGGAAGGCCCAGGTAGGAGCCGCTCACTCTGCTGCATATGTTTTATATTAAATGTCAGCTGCTCACCGACTCTGCAGTGCTGCCATTAATATGGAGAAGTTATTACCAAGCCTAGAGCTGGCTCCTCGGGCTCATCCATGAATTTCAATTACACTGACATCGACTTCAGGGTGGGTGGGTGGGTGCACAGCTTCCCACTTGCTGGCAAAGGAAACTCAGGCATCCAGGATCATGGATAGTGTATTGCCAAGAGGCCAGGCAGTTTCTGTCTGCTCTGACCCGACCCTAACATTTCCATAGTTAACCAGGATGTATGAGCTTAGCATGTGGGCTGGAGGCTGCTACAGGATCAGCTGTGCTCAGCAAAGCTGTGCATCCTGGCAGAGGCTACAACACTGTGAAACTCAGTTGATCACCTTACAAAACAGGACTCCATCAATACCCATCCCTGGGCGTTGGAAGATGCGTGCACTGTGATCATGCGGCCCAGGCTCAGGGTTCAGGGCTTTGTCCATTTCTTTGTGTCTCATTGTGTAGCTCTATCAGGACTAGAACATTGCTGTGTATGTCAGATAAGCCTCAGACTTGCAATGCTCCTGCCTCCCAGGCTCTGGGATTACTAGAGTCTGCCACGACACCCAGCTGCAGTGTGGTGCCTTGATCATGCTCTTCCCATGACCTCTCACAGTCCCAACTGGCTCAGTTTAAGGTCCTCATCATGGTGAATGGAGCATTTCTCCTGCCTTGAGCTTTTTGGCACAAATCATGATGAGCAAGTTTAGTCCGGCTTCATCCACTTCTGAGTGTCTTTTTCTCTTGGAAAAAGTATAAGTGGTATTGTGACCGTCAATAGCCACCTCACCAATGACACTGTTCCTTTCGGCATGTATCCTTTCTGCCATCACAGCCTGAGACTTTCTGAAGGCATCTTGAGTGGCAGGAGGTCTCAACCTGGACAAGCGTTAACCTCACAGGTACCCAGTCAAAGCGACGGCAATAGGAGCTATCAACGCCGAGCTGGCATGTGCTAAGCAATGCTAGCCTCTGTGGTGACCCACTGGTTTTGTCATGACTTTGGAGGTCGCGTATGTGAAAAATGTGCTTTAAAAATGTTTCTTCTTATAGTTCCACCAATGTGGTTTGCTGTCGGTGACGGTGACGATGATTGTAATGAGGTTGGTGGCAGTGATGGTGGTGATAGTGACAATGGTGATGGGGATGTCAGTGGGCGTGGTAGTGACGATGATGATGATGATAGCAGTGATGGTGACAATGATGGTAGTTATAGGGCTGATGGGGATGGGGGTGATAGGGATGGTATTGATGGGGATGGGGGTG
>NW_021604703.1:5530419-5551182 GCF_004785775.1 Grammomys surdaster | reverse complement strand
GGGTGATAGGGATGGTATTGATGGGGATGGGGGTGATAGGGATGGTACTGATGGGTATCATGATGATGGTGGTGGAGAAGCAACCAATGACTCGAAGGCTCAGAGAGCTGACACACAGATGTCACACAGAGAACATGCAGGGCAGCAGCAGGGACTAGACTGAGCTAGAGGGGCTGTCTGTAGATAGCTCCATGAGCATGAATTCAAGGATTCATCTTTGGACCTGGGTACTTGTTTTTTGAACGCGGACCATACGGACCATAGGGAAATGGGTGTGTTGGTGTTTTATGCAAGTTTGTTCAAGTCTCAGCAGTAGCCAGCATGAGTGTCACAGAGCTTCTAGGGGCACAATAAAAAGAGCTGGGAACACATGACATCTATAGATAGCTGTGTGCCATTTGAGGGTAAGGATCTGTTCCAAGAGCAGAGTCATAGGGTGATTTTGTTGCATGAATATCATACGCTAAGCTGGCTATGACTCCACTCGGCTATATAATCTTAAAGGGCCACTGCTGTGCCTGTGTACCATTGACCGACACAGCATTGCACGGCGCGTGACATATATTGTGTGCGTGTCTGTTGGTGTGTGTGCACCAGATTGATGCCAGGTGTCTTCCTTGGTAACTCCATCTTAATTTTTGAGTCAGGGTACTTTAGAGAGCCTGGAAGGCATCACTCACTGATGCAGATACACTGGTTGGCCAGAGAGGCCACTTGTCTCCTATTCCCCAATGCTGGGTTCACAGGTGCATGCTACTTCACCTGGCTTTTTAAACATGGGGATTGGGGATTCAAACTCAGGCCCTCATGCTCGTGCAGGGAGCACTTTACCAATTGCACCATCTTCCCAGACTTTCTATTGTTGTTTTTATTTAAGAAGACTTTACCACAGACACCAGTTGATAATAAAGAAAACCTCAAGTTAAACGAATACCAAGATGAACTCCATTTTCCCTCTGGCTGGCTGTTCTGGTAACCATACTAAGCAGTGTTCATTATTAGAGCTTCAGCTATCCCAGGGGTTTAGTGCTTGGCTGCCACACTGTCCAGTACGATATCTACAGGGCACATGAGGTTCCTGAACACTTGAAACCCCACTGGTCTGTACCAAGAGGCTGTGGTTGTAAACTACATTACAAACTGGGTTTCTAAGAGACTTAGCACTCCTTCTGGCCTCACACAAAGTAAAGCATTTCACAGATTTTCAGTGTGTGTGTGTGTGTGTGTGTGTGTTTGTCTGTGTGTGTGTGTATGGTGTTGAGTGTTGAATCAAGGGCATGTGTGCCAGGCAAGTACTGTGCCATTGAGTTATATCCCGTTCCTCATAGATAGACTTAAACTATGGATCATCATTTCAAATAATGTTTTGATTATACTGGGTGTTTTAGTTAGGGTGTCCATTGCTGTGAAGAGACACCACGATCAAGGCAACTCTTGTAAAGGCAAATATTTAACCGGGGCTGCCTTACAGTTTCAGAGGCTCAGTTCATTATCATGCTGGGAAGGATGGCAGCATGCAGACAGACATGGTGCTGAAGGAGGTTAGAGTTCTACATCTTGATCCAAACGCAACCAGGAGGAGGCTCTCTCTTCCACACTGGGTGGAGCTTGAACATAAGAAGAGACCTCAAAGCCCACCCCCACAGTAATTCACTTCCTCCAAGACCATGCCACCTAATAGTACCATGCCACATGGGCCAAACATTCAAACATGGGGGCCAAACATATTTAAGCTATCACACTGGATTAAACAAAATCTATTCTAGAAAGTAATTTCATTTGTCTTTTTACCATTTCCTTTTGAAACTATGGAAGCCTATCAGAGATAGCTTGATCAACAAAGCACTTATCACGATGAGAACCTTGAGTTTGAAAGTCCAGTCCCAGATGGAAAGCCGGGCTTAGAGAGACATGCCATGCTAGGAGCCAGGAGGACCCTTGGGGCTTGCTGGATAGTCTGAATAGCTAAATTGATGAGCTCCAAGTTCAGTCACACACACACACACACACACACACACACACACACACACACACACACACACACAGAGCCATGAAGCCGATTGTTCAGCACCATTCAGGAGCATGTGGCTGGTTCTTCATCTTGGTTGGTCATATCTGTTTATTCTTTCCAGCTAATTTCAGAATTGTTTTGTCAGGTTCAACAATCCCTTGTGAATTTGATTGACGTTAAATTAAGCTTAAAAACGAATTAAAGGAGGAGTTGACACAACGTGTCGTATTTGCCGGGAACACAGTGTGTCCTTCAATTCATGTAATTCTGCTTCCATGTTGCTCAGTAAAGTGTCGTACATTTTTTTGCATACAGTTCATCCATTTCTTTTTTTAGAAATCAGGGTTATTTCAAGGATTTTTGTTTTCTTTCTGCCCTTGCAAATTGAATTTTTTCCCCTCAGTTGTTGCTTTTTATAAACTTATCTTTCATCAAGCAGCTCGATGCATTAATTCCAGCCGATCTCTGTGGACTCCCTTAGGTTTCCAGGTACACAGTTGTACTGCCTGGAAACAGTGACTTTTGGATTCTCATTTCCAGTCTGCACTGTCTAGAACCTTCTGTGATGCTAAGCAGTGGCTTGGTGCTCCCTCCTTTGCGCCTGACTATTGGGAACGCCCCTGGCGGTTCTCTGCTTAATGTAATGCTTGCTCGAGGATTAAGATGGATTTCGTGTGAAGGCAATATCCTCTGAATTCCAGTTTTCTAAGATCCCATTTTTATCAGCAAAGGAGCAGAAATTGAGATAAAATGTCTTAGCACACTGTCCCCGGAGCTAGTGATGTTATAGTTATGAGTTGTTGGGGGTGGGCGGTCTCAGCCTGGGAGTTACTGCCAGTTCACAGTTGTCCATTCTGCTAATCCAGAATCCCCACTCAGTCCCTATTTACAGCAATTGAATCCACTCACAGGAAGCCTTTATGGGGAGCCAGGGATACTTTCCCAAGGCATATGGAATAGGTATCTTCCAACCTTATGGCTTCTGATGGGATAGAGCCATTGTCTTCTTGACTGAGCATCTCCCCCCTCCACCTCCAAAATGGCATATCTATCCTCCTCTCTGGAGGACCCCTGGCCCCACCAAGCTCCCCATAAAGAAGTCTAGTTCCAACCTGCTTATATGCAGTATTTGTAGCCTTTGCCCTCCCCGGCTACAGGCACTTTTCGTCTCTCACAAGCTTCCAGAATAGATTCCCCCTTCCAGTTTCCTGGTGCTGGCAATCTGTGAACAGTCCTGCAGAGAGTAAAATTGTTTTCCCACTGTGGGGTCTGCCTGTCTGCTCATGACTGGTATGGAATTTGGAAGTCTTTGAACAATACCATGTCTAGGCTGCACCTTAATCTGGAGTCGTCTGTATTGGTCACAAGCCACAAAGGAGAGTCTTATGGGTACCTATGAACCTGGGAAGAAAATGGGGTGAAGGTCTAGAGGGAACCAAAGTGGAAGCTCTTGCTTGCTTGTAACTGTTTCTCCACTGAGGCTGCCTGCTTTTGGTGGAGCTGTTTCTTCTTAGTCTCAGGCATTTGAATGCTCGGTTCCCAGTCGGTGGCACCATTTGGGCAGGTTTCAGAGGGTATAGCCTTGCTAAAGGAAGCATGCCACTGGAAGCAGGATTTGAGGTCTCAAAGCCTCTTGCCATTCCCAGGATACCCTCTCTACTTTGCAGTTTGTGAAACTATGAGCCCTTAGCTTCCTGCTCTGGCCACTGCACCTTCTTCACCATTTTGTATTCTCACCCTCCATAACCGTAAGCCCCAATAGACTCACCTACATGCCTTGGCCATGGTGCTTTATGACAGTAACAGAAGAGTACTGAATGCATACGCTGCCTCTTATCCTGGAGTTGCAAAGGGGAATAAGGCTGGCTGATCTCATTGAGAATGTCAACACCACATCAGAGGTGGATTGGGATAAAAGAAAATGATGACCTCTGGGGGTCTCTTACCTGGGAATTCTCAGCCCTACCAAGGGAGGCATCTATGGTGACGTAGTTGTCTCGAAGGCTGTGTGTAGTTGAGAGGAGCTAACAGGTGGGGCGACAGCAGATGGGGCAGCGACTGGTGCTTGGTGCTGGGCTAGTCATACTCAGGGCTTCTGGACATTCCCAGGGTACTGAGTACTGACCCTGGGGCTGTGGTGTGGTCCTCCCTTCTCCCACATCCCAGACTCTGTGAGGCTTCCTCCCTTCTCTGAAGTCGAGTGGGCACATTGGGGCTGGAGAGATGGCTCAGTGGTTAAGAGCACTCACTGACTGCTCTTCCAGAGGTCCTAAGTTCAATTCCCAGCAACCATACGGTGACTCACAACCATCTGTAATGGGATCTGATGCCCTCTTCTGGTGTATCTAAAGAGAGTGACTGTATTCACATACATAAAATAAATAAAATAAATCTTAAAAAGAAAAAAGAGTTGGCACCTTCCATTTGTTTGAACTTCACAGTTATGAGCCTGGATCTCAGGGCAACATGGGTTTGTCCCAGGCTGGCTTGTGAGGGAATGCACACGAGATTGTTCTTTATCCTACTTCCTGACTCAGAACTCTGTAATTTCCGGAGTGATAAGGGGCGACAGGAACATCTTTTATTATGATTATTCTAAGACCTGGTCTTAGTGTCCTGGTTTTTCATAGAACAGCTTCTAAGAGTCTTGAAATCAGCAGAGGGATAAGATTGTCTTTTGTGTGCTAATGAGATGTCTGGTGGCTGACTCCCTCCCATAGCTTCAGATGGAGACTGGTTGTGACACTGTCCAGGACAGGATTGGAGGAGGGGTGATTTTAGCTCCACTACTCTGTACTATGAATCATCTGTGGGGCTCGTCAAGCTTCGTGGGGCAGGGGCATGGACGGAAGATTCTCTCCCATCTCAACATCTGGCTAGGTAAAAATAAGTGAAATAGTTTCCCAGGCTCTGTGAACCTTTCTAGCAACCTAATCGGTGTGAGTTGTCACAGGAAGCCCAGGTTTATAGCAGCTGGTTCTGTGAGCCCACAGCTCCACTAGCATCTGACGGCACCAGTCTGGTGGGACCCGATGCCATGAGTAGTCAAGCTCAATCCTCACCAGATGTGCTCTACACCCAGAGAGTTGGAGGGTCCATGGGTGAGAGGGAGATAGCCACCCAGTGGATGTCAGAAGTGTTGTGAGCCAAAGCAGATTCCAGAAGAGATGCACACAGCCCCGGGCTATGACAGAGGGAGGGTAGTCCCAGGCCAGCCCCAGATACAGCAGCATAAACAGATCTCTCTCTCTCTCTCTCTCTCTCTCTCTCTCTCTCTCTCTGGCTCTCTCTCTCTCTGTTGTGTGTGTGTTTGGGGGGGCTATGAGGGGAGAGGAGCTGGGTAGTGCTGGATCCTAGCTTCCACCCTCCTCCTTTCTTTCTTCCTCCCTTTCCTCCCCTTCCTGCCCTCTCTTTTCTTTCTCTTATTCATTCTGTTACTCTCTCTCTCCCCTTCAACTCATTTCCCCTTTCCTCTCTCCCTACCCTCACTCCTTCCTGCTTTCTCTCCCCCCTTTCTCCATCTTCCTTCCCCTATTCCTCCTTTCTAGATTACTTTATCATCGAGACTGAGGGCAGGACACCCTTTGAAGGTGGGACTCCTCCATCACAGGCAGCTGACTTCTACCCCAGGCTGTGCCTATATCTTTCTGCATACACATCAGCCTCCAGGAGTCCCAATCCACCTATCACCGGCCCCTAGTTCTCGTGGGTACTACAAGGAGTAATCTCCATGGGCTGAGAGGAAGTCAGGTTTGGAAAAGAGGAGTGACCCACCAGAACCACAGAGCCTGGTTTCTTCCTCCACAACTGAGACTTGAGCAGACCTGGAGCTCCTTGGTGGTGCACATCACTCCTGCCTCCCATGGGAGTGGGATTATTTGTGGTCAAGATGCCATGACTGGTGTTTGCAACTTGACACAAACCTAGATGTATCTGAGACGAGGGATCTGAATTGAGAAAACATCTCCATAAGACTGGTTCCAAAAGACTTGTAGGCAAGTCTTTCGGGGCATTTTTTTTTAATTGATGATTGATTAAAGAAGGCCCAGCTTGCTGGGGGCAGTGGCATCCCTGGGCAAGTAGTCCTGGGGTACATATGAAAGCAAATGGTGTTAAACTAGGCAAGGAGCAAGAGTGGAAGTAGCCCTCCCCTATGGCTTCTGTTTTAATTTTTGCCTCCAGGTTCTTGCCTTGGCTTCTCTGGATGAACTGTGTGACTCAGGGTATATAAGCCAAATATACCCCCTCCTCCTCAAATTGCTTTTGGTCCTGGTGCTTTATCATAGCAATAGAAACCCTAAGAAGACACTGGAGTTTCTTCTCTTCCCTTGTTAGCCAGCCAGACATTTTATTCTTAGTGTACTTCACACAAAAGGAGTCAAGTTCACATCCATCATTACAGTGGCTCTCCCCTCAAATAGGATGGTGTGACCTTTGGGCATTATCCCCCCATGGGAGTTTGGGTGAGGGGTGACCAACAGGCCCTCAATACCAGTGAGTTCCCATTTTGAAGAAATACCTGGTATCTTTCCTCTATCAAGATCACCAAAGTTATTGTGTTTTTCTGAGGACTGTCTACAAGAGCTGAAACTAAGGGTAGTCCCAGTGGGTTGTTTGGGGGTTGCTAGTATACCTATACTTGGGGTTAGCTTGGGCTCTGATTTGTGACCTCTTGTGGCTGAAATGGATACTCCAGGACTGGGCACGGTCAAGGCTTGGCAGAGGTGGGCAGATGCTTGCTCCTTCTTGATGTTGGACGTTACTGGTGAGTCCCCGGCCTCACAGCCTTCCTTTGGGTCATCTGAGTTCCTGTAGACCTGTGGAGGTTGCTGAGGCTGGGCTAGCCTCAGACTGTTGGCCCTGGGTACAGTGTCTAGGTGACAGTGTATGCTAGGAAGGCCTTGTTATTGATGAACCTGATATTTCTGTGAGGCCAGTGGCTGCTGTCTTGTATCTTCCCTCCTCTGAAGCTGATGGCCCTTCCATAGCAGTAACGCTTCGCTGACTTGAATGGATTTGAATTTATTGAATTTCCCTTGTAGCTCCCAGTGAATTTGGCTGATTCCACTAGCTTTTCCCGTATACTCCTTCCATCGTGGCGTGGACAGTGACCTGCCTCTCACACACCTGTTCCAGGGGTGCTCCTCTTTTCCATTTTCTTCTCTTAAGAACTGTCTTGTGTTTAATTGTGTGTCTGTGTGTCTGTGTAGATGAGTGCAGAGTCTGCGGAGGCCAAAGGAGTCAGATCTTCTTGGAGTTACAGGCAGTCATAAGCTATCTAACATGGGTCCTTAGCAAGAATAGTATATGCTCTTAGCCATGGAGACATCCTCCAGAGTCTACCCCCCTTCCTCGTCTTCCTCTTCCTTTTCTTTGAGATGGTTCACACAGCACAGGCTGGCCTTGAACTCCCTATGTGGGTGAAGGTGGCCTTGTACTCTTGATCTTCCTGGTACCACCTTTCAAGAGCTGGAATGACAGGCATGTACCACCATGCCTGTGCTTCTATTTAATATCTTAAAGTACATAGCCCTTTAATTCAAATGAAGTTGTTCATTTCATGTAACGTATTTGGGTTGGCCTTAAGGAGTTATTTTTTTCCCTGACTTGCCAACTTTGTTATCTCAGTACTACTCACTGACCGAGGGCTTGGGATGGATACTCCACCACCCACTGGGTTCAAGGAGGCAGTCGGTCTGTTTTTGCTCTCTCTCTTTTACACACTAGTTCTGGGCTTTTTAATTACCGTTGCTTAAAGATGTATTCAAATGCCTGAAAGGGCAAGAGTCACCTTCAGGGTTTAGAAGCTATTTTCGTTGTTTTTGTCTCCAAATGGATTTTCAGTTTATTTTCTCATGACCTTACACAATAATCTGAGTAGACCTTGATTTGGGCTGCTAATGGATGGCTACAGTTGTACCCAGCATGCAATGGGGCTAACAAGCGGGTGATGCCTTCATGGTGTTTAGTTCTCTAAGGGAAATAAGAACCCTGACTCAAATATATCTCTCATTGCCTCCCAGTGGGTTTATGTGAAAGAGTTCTAGAATTGTATTTGCATTGAATAGGATCTTTTCCATTGTGTCTCATAGCAGTTTAAGAGCACTTTGAATATATAATTGACATGTGACCCTTTAAACATGTGGGGCCTGCTTGTTCCAGATTAATGACAGTCTCCACTTGGACGTCTTCATTCCAGTTGAGCAGAGCTCAAAGTGATCTGGTAGTGCAAAGGCTGGGTGTATTGTAGAACTGTAGCTAAACACTCAGCAACCACAGTTGAGGTGACGACTCCAAGACCCCCATAATCGCTTACAGTGAGCCCCCATGCACTTTGCTTGCCATCACCTGCATCCAGTGACTTTTCCCTTCCCCTTGTCTTTCAGCCAAACAGTCTTCTCTTATTATGAAAACACAAACATGAAACAGAGATTCATAAAAAGAAAAAAATCCCTTTAAAATAAATCCCTCCCTTGGCCGTTTCCCATGATGCATTCCTAGATCTGCGAGTAACTGCAGCCGTTTCACTTCTAGATATTTTCAGGAACTTCTTTGTGTTGTTTTCCTTGCGGGGTTGGGGGTGGGTTTTTTTTCAGGAGGCTAAGTATGCAGTCACCTGCAAATCATATTATTTTGGTCCGTTCTTTTCCAATATTGATCCATTTCTTGCCTTATTACATTGGAGTGTAAAAGGATTGACAGCCATTTTGCATGAGAACCTTTGCAATGGCCTCAGAATATCTAGCCTGGCACGTAAGGGAATTACCATCTGGGCCCTGCTTCCTGTTGCAAGCTTCCTGTGGGTTTGGTGAGGAGAGCACTCTTGGGAAGAGCCTGACAGCGTCAGTGGTGTGTCCTGACAACTTGGGATGAGTGCGGACCCAGGAAGCCCTGGTGGACTCCCCGCCTTCCTTCACCTGATGGTATAATTTTCTGAATTCTAGTGTTCCTATCATGCTTGGCAGAGCTTGTTTGGAGCCGATCGGTGCTCTGTGGTGCGTCCACTCACCAGTGAGTTTTGTTTGGCCATCTCAGCTTTTGACTAGTAGCTTGTGAAGTCCTAGATTTCTGTTGTCTTGAGAATCTGAGAGATCCACTGGGCTTGTGTCCCTGGGATTGGAAGTGAGCAGGGATGGAGTCCTCTAGAAGGGTCCAGTGGCCCCTGGCACTGCAATCTCCACTCTTCCTTATAATCACGCTGCCCATTTCTGCATTCATTCCCTGTTCAGTCCCAGGCTAAGCACCTGAGGGTTTTCTCTTACATTGAGATAGGTGCCCTGTGCCTTTTAGAGCTGTGGTTTCTCACTCTCCCCTTCCTCCTTCCTGCCCAAGATTTCAGTTTATGGACTGTCATCTCCCGCATGCCTCTGTGCACTGAAGTTAGCCTTGGGTCTGCTGCAATGCGTATGCTTGAGTCTGCCTCCTTCCCTCACTGGTGGACATGGCTATTTGTCATTTGTGAAAGGTAAAAGTTGAGTGCAAACCGCTGTGGTGGGTGACAGACGAAGATTCGATGAGGTAAGACCCACAGCTAGCACTCAGTACCAACAGCCTTTGTCACCGCAAGGTAATATTTTCCTCCCGGCGCTAGGAGAGGGAACAAAGCGTGAAAGTAACTGGAAGCATGCAGAATGCAGCAAGGATATTCATCACTTTGGAGGGCTTTATGGGCGGGGCTTGGGCTGAGCGTGGGTTGAAGAGGCAGGGCTGGGGGAGGGGCAACAGCCAGGAGAGAATGCTGTCTCTGCCCCAGACCATAATCGGCCTGGGGACTCACTGCCAGATGAGGCCATGACTCTTCTGAAATGGAATTCCTGGGTCAGAGTAAGGAGAGCAGATGTTTACTGGAAGACGCCAAGGACGGCTGACATCACCCAGGGCCCCCAGGACACGGAAAGAGGCCGGGGTCCTCCATCCCTCCTCGCCAAGGAGCATTTCTGGGGCGGGTGCCAGGGCTGGGGGTGGACACACACACAGATGTAGGCACCACAGAGCAGTCCTCGCCACCTGAACACAATTAGTCAAGATGTGGAAACGATTTCCATCTTGAAAGGAGAGAAGAGTGGCTGGCCGACCGACTCCTTGGTGTGGATTGGTTCTTTGCAGAATTGTAGGAGCTGCTTTTGTGGCTGGTGAGCTATCCGGAGTCCCTGGCCACGGATGGAGCCGACCATTGTCATGCTCCTCTGTTATGCCCCATGAACATAAGCCATCCTTTAATATCTACTTTTGAGGTGGGTTTGGAGGAGGGGTTGCTTCCATTCTTTCTCTTACACCTCTGCAGCCTGTCTCACCAAAAGCTGTCCCCAGGCCCAGATTTGTGTGACAACAAGCAACAGAAAATCTAGTGTAAATCAGCTCAGGCCAAAAGCCTCCATCATGTATTACTTTGCCTTCTCCCCTGTGTGGCCTGCCTCAACAGCTCACCTGTGCCATTTGGCACCAACCAGGCCACCAGAGCACAGAGAAGCTGGCCTTTTCCATGAGGTTGCACTTAGACGCTAAGGCTTTTCTCATGGATTGAGTTTGAGTCATCGGTAGATGTTTGGGCATCAACACTCCAGCTGAGGCAGGGAGCAGAGCTTTGATTGGTCAAATAGGTCACATGACTGCTTCGGGTGGAGGCTGCTATCTGAACTTCTGGGAGCTGAGGCAAGGCAGTTCTGATGAGGGTGGCCTGCGTGTGCACGTGCATGGGCGTGTGCACATGCGCATGCGCACGTGCGTGGTGGTGTCCAGATCCTCCTTGTGGGTATCCGGGGCTTCTACACACTTCCCTTCAGGGCGCCTCCTCTCTTCCTCCCATTCTGGGCCCCAGACAGAGAAAATAGTCCTTCTGTATGGTGCATAGTTTGTGGGCTGAGGCTACATGACTGGACTCTTACTCCATGTACTTAAGGCCCTGTGCATCTTCTGTCTTTTTAGTGTGTATGTGTGTGTGTGTGTGTGTGTGTGTGTGTGTAGGCCATGCATGTGTCATTTTCAAGCTCTGCCCACGTTTGGGTGGAAAGAACGCTGACTTTTTCTCTGGCCCATTTCTAGTGGACACTGGGACCCCAGAACCTCCCTATCCCTGCCTCCCAGATGCTGAGATTACATCCCCCGTCACCACTAACTTTTTTTTCACGTGGGTTTTGGGGGATTGGAACTCAGGTCCTCATGATTGCAAGGCAATCATTTTGTCAATTGAGCCATCCTAAGCCCATATTTCTGTGCACCGGTGCATCAAGTCTAGCGACCGATCTAGACTGTCCAGGTGTGTGGAGGGGAAGTCTGAAAGATGCATTTCACAAGGTGTCCCGTCCCTGAGCACAAGCTTCGCGGGCTTTTAAGTTGTACTGAGTGGAAACATAATTAGGTTGCATCTTCAACAGGTGGCGGGAGGCAGTGACACACAGCTGTGGTTGGGGCTGCACCCGGCACAGGTGCTGCTGACTGCTGGGGTTGCCTAGCTCCAGCCTCTTCTCCCCATTTGCTTATAAGTTCTCCAGGAAGCTTCCTGAGCCAGTAATAGAAAGTCTGGTCCCTGGAGACTGTGATGGGTGCTGTGGCCTATGGTTGGACTCAGTGTTCAGGTGAAGGCACCGGCTATTGTAATGATGACTGCTGCCAGCCAGCCTTTCCTTTCTAAATTCTTACTTGGAGAAAGTGGGGTGCCTGAGCTCCCTCGACAGCTGGGGACCCCCCCCCATTCTTTCTTTCCGCCAGGCCAGGCCATTTCCCTTCACAGCTACTTAGGAGGGAAGGCAGCCAAAGGCCTGTTAGCAGGGGGGGGGGCTCGGGGGAGGAGGAGCTGATGAGCAGGGGGCGGGAGAGAGGGGCTGGTGGATTTTAGTCAGACTCAGACCCAGCTCTCTGCCACTGCTGGCCGCTGGCCGGTGCTTGCCTCTGGAGGGCACCAGGCTTCTTTCACTTCCTGAGCAGCCCCTGGCAGCCATGGTGCTGGTCAGGCATCCCAGCTTCGCAGAGGCAATAGGTTTCCACCCTGAGGTATGTTCTGCCCAGAAGCCTCGGGTCTCAGGTCCCAGTCTCTGGCCCCAGGTAGGTATGGGACTCTGAACATCTAGGCTGAGAAGATTGTTTGATGGGCACCTCTCCTTGGGGACCCCTGTAGTAGGGTTGGGTCCCAGCATTTAGATAAGATACAAGCTTCTCTTAGCACTCCTGATCACACCCTCCCCCGAAAAGGAGCCACAGCCCAGGAACAGCGGCCTCACTGCCTTTGAGCTCTCCTCAGCTATCCTTGGGCTGCTCCTCGCTGGCCTGTCCCCCTCCCCCTGTACAGAAGCTGCCAAGGCCTTTGTCTGGTGTTCTCCCCTCCTGTCCTGCTTCTTGGATTTCAGAGGCAGAGGCTTTCCTGATGCTGGCGGCAGCCTTGCTTCGCAGTTCTAGAATTGGCTCCCAGCCTCCTCACGTCTCCTGGGTGTCTTATGTGGCAATGTGGCTCTATTTCAGGGTCTGTGGGAGCACCTAGCATTACCTCAGGGTCTGCACTGAATGGAGGAGGCGGCTCACAGCCTGCTTCACGGTTCCTGGGTAGTGGAGGGAAAATTGGATCAAGACTTCTGTGTGACCTTGGGCAGATTCTATTACCTCTCTGGACCTGAGGTTTCCACTGAGGACTAATGCAAGAAGGTATGGGTGGATGTCATCCAGTGCCCCTGCCTCCCATGCTGGATCCCTGCACATCCTGAGACCCCAGCAGATTTATCCTGGGGTGGCTTTACAATGCCTCACAGTGTTCTATCTTTCTTAAATCATGAGATGCCTTAAATTAAATGTCTTTGTGGAAAATAAAACACAGACATAAACCAAAAGGAGCAAATTGAAATTCTATCACCTACATTTTAGCCCATAACTCGCGCATCTTGCATGTTTGTGCAAATACTCTTATAGAAAAGGGTCATGCTGTACGTTTTCTTTGAGATTGTTTTTGCTATCTATCTATCTATCTATCTATCTATCACCTATCTATCATGTAACATCCAATGTTCTTGTACCAGCATAATCAACTTGGGATATGTGTAGAGGTCAGAATCCTCAGCTTCTGCAAATTCCTGGGCCCACGGGTGAGGTGGAAGTTGTAGGTGGGGATGAAGGTATAAGAGGAGAGAAGCTTGGAGAGAGACAGTGTGTGGCTGGGGCCTCTCCCAGGAGGCTGTGAGGCATTGGGAAGTGAGGCTGTTTGAATGCAGGGGCTACAGTCAAGAGCATGCTCAGTGAAGGGCTGTGGACAGAAGGAAAAGGGTACTGGAAGAAGCACTCCCTGGTCCCCACCATGTGGGGAGTCAGCAGACTAGCGGTTTTCAATCTATGGGTTGTGACCCTTTCAGAGGGGTTACCTAAGACTATTGGGAAACACAGATATTTACATTATGATCCATAACAGTAGCAAGGCTACAGTTATGAAGTAGCAACAGAAATAATTCTATGGTTGGGGGTCGCCACAACATGAGGAACTATATTAAAGGGTCACAGTGGTAGGAAGGTTGAGAATCACTGCAACACACAAGGCAGTTCAGCCATATAAGAGAAAAAGCCAGGTTCTGTGCTGCCGAGTGAGTGAGACTGGGTGCAGACAGTCAGCGAATCAGGATTGCAGGGTGCATGGGGTCCCTCAGCCAAGAAGGGGCTTTAAAGACTTCAGGTTAGGAGCTGATGGAAGATGGTATTTCTGACTGATAAGGGAAGGTCCTGAAAGAAGGAAGGAAGAGGAGGAGAGGAGCACAATGTGACCACAAGCTGCAGCAGAGGGAGATGTCAGATTGGAGGAAATGTGTACTCCTTGCAAGGGCAGTGCGCATGTCTGTTTGTGGTATTAATGTGTGCACTTGTATGTATTTGTGTGTAAACTCAGCAACATTGCAAAAGAGAGTTTAGGTGGTTTGAGTTGGGAGAAAAAGAGTTTGATGCTATAAAAGAGAAAAGATATACTTTCCAGGGGTTATTCCCCAGCTGCCAGCATCCCTGTGAAAAGTTTTCTCAAGCAAAAATGAATTGATTGGTTAATTGAAGGAGAAGAAGAGGAAGAGGAAGAAGAAGAGGAGGAGGAGAAAGAAGAGGAGGAGGAGAAAGAAGAGGAGGAGGAAGAAGAGGAGAAAGAGGAGGAGGAGGAGGAAGAAGAAGTAGAAGAAGAGGAGGTGGAGGAGGAGGAGGAGGAGGAAGAGGAAGAGGAAGAGGAAGAGGAAGAGGAAGAGGAAGAGGAAGAAGAAGAAGAAGAAGAAGAAGAAGAAGAAGAACAACAACAACAACAACAACAACTAGGAGGAGGAAGAGGATTACGACAACTGGAGAGATGGCTTAGCAGTTAAGAGCACTTGCTGCTTTTGTAGGAAATATGAGTTCATTTCCCAGTACCCAAGTCAGACGATTCACAATCACCTAACTCTCATGATCTGCTTCCTTCTTCTTGCCTCTTTGGGTGCCTTCATTCACGTGCGTACACACTTAGTTAAGAATACAAATGAAATTGTTTTTAAAAGAATAAAAAAAAAAAAGAGAGAGAGCTCAGAGATTTCTGCTTCCAGGCATGGCAGGACCAAGAGTTCAAATCTATGCTCAGTCTCTTCTCTTTCACTTTCTTAGACTCTTGGCTCAGTGTTCTGTGATGATTTCCTTCTCAGGCTTGCTCAGTGAGTGAGAAAGTAATGGCGGAGCCAGCCAGTCATTCCACAGTCTCACAGTTTTGCCTTCAGAGGAAACAGCTTTTCCAACAACACCAGCAATAGTTCCTGGATGTAAAGCATTAATGTCTTAATCTGTTTTGTGTTATCGTAACAAAACACCGGAGACTGCATGATCTACAAAAAAGGGTGTGTGTGGGGTTATTTAGTCTCTTAGTTCTGGAGACCCAAGAAATCCAAGATCAGATGATGGCTGCATCCGAGAATGTTTTTGCTGCTTCCCTTCACTGTGAAGAGTGGAAGGCAAACACAGAAGTTACTCCCTAACCTGTGCTCCTGACCCTGTCCGCAGGCCTCATGTCCCAGCACCATGGACACCATGATCTCAGCCTCAGCTGCAGGTTGGGAGTAGATATTCAAATCATAACAACTGATTTGTGCCTGCTGTAATTGGATTTGAGCCATTCTGCTGGGCCCCGGCAGGGTTCTGGCTCTTTCCTCCTTGTGACAGAGGAGTGTGGAAAGGTGGTTCCTGAGGCCTCAGAGGAGGGCTGGGGTCACGGCTACTGAGGAGGAGGCTAGGGCGGAGATCAGCAGCTGAGAGGGAGGAGAGAGAGAGAGAGAGGAGCAGAGGTAGGTGGGGGCAAAGGGCCTTTCTTAGCAGCCCTCCCCCATTCCAAGGCTGGGCAGGGTGGTGAGGTGGTTGGCCAGCTCTTACAGGGGTTGGCTGGCTCTAAAAGGAGAGTCGGGAGTGAGGATGGTCAGGGGTGGGAAGGGTGAGGGATGGGAAGAGTCAGGTGTGGAGGGTCAGGAATGGGGAGGGTGGCTGAATACTTTTGCCCGAGAGCCCTTAGGCTGGGAAGCAAGATGTAGAAAGGCCTCAGGGGCCAGAGGCCAGGACTTCTTCTCATCTGGGGAGGCTAGAAGCATGGCAGGTGAGGAAGGAATGTGTGTGGCTCCAGAGCCACAGGGAGAGCCGTGGGGAGCCCCAGGGCTGGTGAGTCCGTGCATGGGAACAGCGGTCTAGTATTGAGATATGCTTTGTGTGGTATGTGGATGAAAGAGGCCGCAGGCTGGCCATGGCAGGGGATGGGGATTCCATTCTACTGGGTGAGTGTGGCTAGATGGGGTGGGGTAGGATGAAGGAAGAGACCATAATCAAGGATAAAATAAACACCCTTTTAGATAGTGGTAAGAACGGGGCAAAATGCCCAAAGGTAATGAGGCCACACACAGCCAACAGTGAGCGCGCGCATGCGTGCGCGTGTGTGTGTGTGTGTGTGTGTGTGTGTGTGTGTGTATGTGTGTGTGTGTGTCCGTGTGTGTGGATGATGCATGTGTTACTGTGAGCAACACACTGTGTACAACGGATGCCAGCATGCATAAGTGAGGCTGGTGGTTGACATTTATTCACAAATGTGTACACACGAGTAAAAATACACAGTAAGCTAGGTATGGTGGCTCTCACCTTTACTCCCAGAACTCAAGAGACAGAGGCAGGCAGATCTCTGAGTCTGAGGCTAGCCTGGTCTACAAAGCAAGTCCTGGGACAACCAGGGCTACACAGAGAAACCTTGTTTCAAAACAAACAAACAAACAAACAAACACACACCAACCCTCAAAACCTAAAACAACAACTCCAAAAAGAAATATCCATGTACATGTGTGAATGTTTTGTATGTGCAGCTCATGTTTCCACAGGATGCCGGGGGTGTGTACATAAGAATGATCACTTTTGAGCACATGTGTGGTACATGCATGTCTGTTCACATACACATGTGATGGTTGTGTGTACATTGGTGTCTGAGTGCTTGGATGCTGTGTGGGGAGTCCACTTGAGTGTACCTCAGTGTGGCTGGGCTCCTGTGTTGAGGCACAGCCATCAGACACTTGCTCATAACTGGGACTCATCCTGGCCTTCAGTGCCTTTCCCATGGCTAGGGGAGAGCAGAAGAGAAGCATGCAGTTTTGGGGTCTGCAAAGTTAAGCCAGCAGATGGATGGCTCTCTTGATGTTCAGAGGGCTTTTCCGCCTAGTGCTCAGCCCCCTCAACACCCTGTCTTCTGCTTGGAGTTAGGGGTTTAGCTTTCCTGGAAGGCCCTTCAGCATCCTGCTCACAAAACCAGGGATGCAAACCTGTCGTCCCTCCAGAGGGGAAGGGCTTGGCATTTCTCCTCTTCACTGGTCCTTAGCCTCAGACCTTGGCAATCAATTGCTAGCTGCCTGAGCATAGCCCGTGTCTTCTAATCACCAAGATCATCAAGATCCCTGTGGGCCCAGCGTCTGCCTGGTACCAACTGTGTATGGTTCCCCCAACCCCCGCTTCCTAGTGGAAAGCTTTGCGTTGCAGGATCAGTTATCAGAAGATGCTGACCTTCCTGTGGCCTTCCTCAGGCATGGGTCTCTAGGTGCACAATACCTGGGCCACCTTCCCTCCTCTCCCTGTCTCTGGCTCCTCTCACAGCTCCTCCCTCTGCTCCTCCCGCTCTGCTTCAGCCTCCTGGGGTTTTAATGAGGGCTCAGCCTCCTGTGCTTGCAGCTCAGCGGCTGTACGTTTAATTAATAATCCTTCACTGCAGCTTCTCAGTGGAAATGCTGCCATTTTCACTCACTAATTGGAAGAGCTGGTTAAGCTCCAAGATGAATGACCCTATTTGCTGGGGTATCTTTGCCTGGAGTCTCCATCAGGGTGGCCAGGTTTGGCCAGGAGCTGCTGGTTTGCCTGAGCAAGGGTGTTGGGCTCAAAGGCCGGGAGGCCAACTTACCCCATCCTAGAAGTACAGGGATAGCCCTTTCAGGGCAGAGACCTGTCCCAGTCTTGAACTGATTCCTGACCTTTGGTGAGGACAATGCTTATGGTAAAACTGATGAGCAGCAGAGCCTCACACTGGCCAGTGCCCAATCCTAGCAGCACTGCTCCACCCAGATTCAGGAAACACCAGTGTGGACTTCTGGAACCTTCTCTTGACCTAGCCCATATAACCCCCTGTGGGGAAAATTTAAGAAGGCCGCCAGAGCGGCGCAAGCCCCGGAGGGGCTTCCGCCGCCATGGTGGGTCCCACATTAGGGAAGAAGATCCTATGGTTCCAGCAGCCTGAGGTCCTTGGCAGCGGCAGGCCCCAGTAACACGAGGAAGTCCTTGGTTCCAAAAAGGTTTATTGTCATGGCGGATGATAGATGGATCTAGGTGTACCCCCCAAAAACTCAGGACAGTCCCAAGTTATATAGGGAGGGAGAAAGGGAGAGGATTGGGGGAGGATTTGGGGGAGGCATGTTTAATTTGCTCTGCCCTCTGGCCTTCATTAGTATGTAAATCCCTAGGGCCTGAGGCCTATAGCCTGGCCTATGTGACTCTATGGAGATCTATGTGACTGCTTTTCAGGGTCCTGGATGATGGGAGGGACCGAACTCCTGCCAGTTCTCACGCAGAATTCCACGGAGAATCTCGGGGTTCTAGGCACCTGCTCAACCATGACCCAGGATACCCTTATGCAGTCCCACAACCCCCCATACACTATACCTCAGGTCCATCTTGGCCTGCACTACTCTCCTTCCTTTGCACAGTCTACTTGGCCTTGGTCTTACGACAGGTCCTTAGTGAGATGTGTGCTCACAAGGAACTGTGAACACAGTTCTTGCCTCTCAGACAAGCAAGGGAACCTAAATTACACTGTACTATAGTTGCTGGTCATTCAGGGGTTGGGCCTGACTAGGATTACTGACAATATCCTGCTTACTCTTGGTTGTCAATTTGATGGCATTTAGAATAGCCATGGAAACACATCTCTCGGTATGTCTAAGAGGGCATTTCACAAAGGTTTAACCAAGGTGGCAAGATCCATCCTGAATGTGGTGCTGTGATTCTGTGATCTGGGGCCTAGACTGGAAAAAGAGGAGAAAAAGAGAATATCTCTCCCTCTCCCTCTCTCTCTCTCTCTCTTTCCCTTTTCCCTCCCTCTCCCTCTCCCCCTCACTCTCTCCCTCCCTCCCTCTGACTATGAATACAATGTGATTCCACTGCCAATTCTTCTCTAGACTATGGGCTGTATGTCCTTAAACTATGAGCCCAGATAAAACCTCATTTCTTTATGTTGTTGGGGTTACGTGTTTTGTTATGTCAATGAGACAGGAGCTAATACAGGCAGCAACTGGCACATCCCCTATGGAATGTTAACAGGCACACCTGCCTGCTCCATGGAGAGGGATCTCAGTGTCTCCACTAGATGTGACTGTTCAGGCCTCTGTATTACATGGCACATGCTGGTAATCAGCTGTTTGTCCCAGAGAGAAAGATGAATGAACCATGATGGCCAGAATTCGAGCTGTGGGCTTCTGGGGCCTTCATGTTCCTTCCTTGCAGTGTTAGCGACAGTCAGAATCAAAGATGTGGTATCTGAACAGGACTGATGTGCGCTGTGACATCATGTCCTCTGCCAGCTGACTTGGGTCCTTGGGATCAGAATGCCTTTGGTCTGAGCACCATTGTGGATTGATGAAGTCCTAATGGGGAATGCCAAAAGGAGAGATGCTGAGAGCTCAGGTAGGAGGCTATCACCCTACAGTATGCTCTTCAGCAGAGCTGGTAGGAAGGTGGGGGAGCAGGTATCCAACAGCATAGACTGGGTGGGTGGGGCTTGCTGAGAATTACCTGGAATCCTTCCCCCCTTCTCTCCTTCCTTTTGTTTCTCACTCCCTCCTTTCCTGTGTCAAGTGTTAAGCCTGGAATGAAACCTGGGCATCATTCCATCTACAAGTCCCACCCACAAGCCTCTTTTCTTTGTTTTTCTTCACTCTCCCCCTCCTTCCTCTGTCCCAGGTTTGGGACACACCGTGATGATGCGCAGTAGGTAGCACTGCCCTGTTCTCTGGAAGCCCATGCATTCCTGGTGAGACACATCTAAAGGGTCCAATATGCCATCTGGGAGTAAGGAAGGCATCTTTTGGGAATAGTGACCTCTCAAAGGAGGTAATCCAGAGCCAGACATACCCACACATTGTGAGGTTGTTCTTGATTCTACAGCTGAGACTTACCCTGCCACCAGGTCCCCTAACCTCAGGATGCCATACCACTGGGTGGGTTTAGCCAATATCCCTGCGGAGAGAACACAGCTGTCTTCCAATGGCAGCCTCTGTCAGTGACCTCAGGGAATAGGACGACTTCTTCCCCCTTTTATCTCTCCACAGGTGTCACTTGGGTCTAGTTCTTTTCTCTTCTGGGCAGCCTGACTACCTCCCCACAAGGGGTGTCCCCTCTCCAGATCCTAGACGTTAGCATACATCTGATACTCTTTTTAGGAACCTGGTCTTTCCCTCTGGGAGCCTCTAGAACATTGTCTTTGACAATGTCCCTGGGTTTGATTACAGTTTAGGTAGAGTCCAGGCATGGTCATTTTCTTAGCAATTGGGAGGATCCCTGAAGTCCACTGAGGTTGAAATATTTCAAACAGTCTTGGAACCTTCTTGGCCATGATTTTTTTTTTTAAATGCTTCCTCCCCATTACCTCATCCGTTCTAGTGCTCTTCCGTCTTGCTTAACTTTCTCCTTGTACCTTCTGTGTGTCGACACTTTCCTAAAGCACTCGCAAGCTTTGTCTTCAAATCTTGTGTCTCCCAGGCTCTTGCTTAGACTACTGTGTTCTACTGTCTCATTCAGCCGTCGAACACTTTTTCTCTGGTAATAACCGGTTCTTGGTCTCCTTGAGATTCCACATCCAGTTTGCCTTAAGTTTCTTCTTCTGTACTGGGTGCTTTGGGTTTGGTCTTTGATTCTGGGGGGCTACCATGGCCATCCATGGCAGATCCGAGTAGGCTGGAAGGATCCCCCCAGCTTCCAGCTCATATCTCTTCTCCTGGTGAGCCAGACACAGAGGATGGCAGGAAAGTCCCCTGAGCTGGCTTCCCTCCAACCCTGCATAGGCAGTGATCTGAGCTTGGTGGTCCCAACCCAGCATCCTAGCGCCATGGCTAATGACATCGAGAGACAAACTCTCTTTGGGACGCCCCTATGTCACCCGTGGACAGAGGTCCATTGGGCTGTAGCATCCTGATTCTACCTTCTGTCTTTTATATGTTACAAGGGTGATCCTTCCATTTCGCCCTTGGTTGCCATGTGGCATATGGTTTAGGGAT
>NW_021604703.1:5493492-5530019 GCF_004785775.1 Grammomys surdaster | reverse complement strand
GAGAGGGGAGAGGGGAGAGGGCAGAGGGGAGAGGGGAGAGGGGAGAGGGGAGAGGGGAGAGGAGAGAAGGGGGAGGAGAGAGGAAAGAGGAGAGAAGGGGGAGGAGTGAGGCCTCTGAGGGATCTGAGCAGGTCTGGAAGCTGGAGGTAACAGTAGATAGTAGGTAGGGTTAGGGTTGAGGCTGAGGGAAAGGGGTAACCTCCAGTCTCTGGCAGAAATAACTAGGAAGTCAGGGTGGGGGAGGGTGGGTAGAGTTGACTGTGAGTAGGCTTTTGGGGAGCAGAACAGGCTTCAGTTGGACAGAAGGTTCCTAACTACAGAGTCTCTGGGCCTTGGGCTCCCAGGCAGTGCTGAAGGCCAACTGTGTCCCTTTTGGCTCTTGGTTGGCCCTGCTACAGGAGAGTGTCTAAGCTTGGGACTTTCTGCTGGCATGAGGGTTGAGAATGGTACTTCTGGAAACATGGAAGCTACAGGGACAGGGACTCTTTAGAAGAGAGTACTCTTCCAGAGTCCAGGGCTTGTCATTCTGTCCTGGGTCACCTATGCTGAGCTCTGCTACACATGACAGCTTTGGCAGACTTTGTTATCCTCGTGTGCAAAATGGACATAGTCTAGTGATGACCTGGCCATGTCCAGCTGATGGAGGAGGGACAGTGCCTGGGGTATCACAGAGAGATGTACAGGCCGGGGTGGTGAGCAGGAGGGTTTGTGAGGAGTGCCGGACTCTCAGTGGAGCCCAGTGGATTCACTACTCTTGTTTCAGAAAGAAAGGGAAAAGAGTGTGTGCTTGGCTGCTCTGTGGGTTGGGGGAGGAGCCTCACCCTGACCCACTCCCTGCACACCCACCTCCTGCACTCACTTAGCTCAGAGCTGGCAGCCACCCAGCTCCAAGTGAGACGTGGCAGCCAGGATGCTGAGGCCCAGCCAAGCCCCAGATGGCTGGCGTGAGGTGCTTCCCCCAAGCTGAGCAAGACAAGGACAGGGCCTGACCTGGTGGGAGGGGCAGGAAGGGGACAGCAGTCTGTGGGATGCCATCTCTGGCTTTGGCTCTGGCCCAGCCCTGCACCCGATCTGAGGTCTCTATGTAGATGCAGGGGCCCGAAGCGTGGAGTTTGGCTTACTGGGGTCCACATGGCAAAGGAAGGCTTAGAGGTTCTTGCTCAGATTCTGCCTGGGAGCACTTATGCTGTGAACCCCACACCCTGGCCCCTTCCAGGCCATCCTCTGACCCTACGTGTGAGTGTGCATGTGTATTATGTCTGTGTATATAGGCAATGTGCATGAACATACACATTTTTAAATACTCCAGTTATTACTGAACTTACAATGGACTTCCATCCTAATCAGCCAATCATAAATAAAACTCTGTTTGTGGAGCCTTGAAGAAATCACACAATCATGAGGGCTAGCGTTGGAATCCAAGCACTCAGATAACAAGCTGGGACTACTGTGGATGGCCAGAAGGAGGGTGGACACAGTACTGTTGAGGCTCTTTGGTCTCCAGCCTAGAGGAGACAACAAAAGTATCAGTAGGCTTAGAGAGAGACTCTGTCTCAAAGTAAAAGTCAGGAGTGACAAAGGGGGACGCTGGCATTCTCTTCTGGCCTTCAGACTCATGCACAGGTGCATATACACACACATCAGACACACATGCACATACATAAACACATCTTAAAAAAAAAAGAAAACTACTCATGAGCTAGGAACCATCACATCTCAGCTTAGCTTGCCTCAAACATACTCAGAACTCTTACAGGGCCCTACCAGAGCAGGCCCTACACAGTCACCCAACACTGCCCATCTCATGCAGTTAGAGTTCTCCTTGTGGTCACATGATTGTCAGCTGTAGCTCACTGTGCTGTCCAGCACTACACAAGAGGAGATTCCTACACAGAGCCTACCTGGGAGAAGATCCAACCTGGAAGTTCAGGAAGTTCTGATCCTGCTGGATGCGTGTTAATTTCGCACCATTGTACAGTAAAACATTTGTTAAATCATAAAGAGAACCATTGTGAGTTTGGTGCTGCTTTTAAAATAATTATTTAAAATAATTACAATGATTTGCATAGATGTATATTGGTATGTGTGTGTATGAGAGAGATAGAGATAGAGAGATAGAGACAGAGACAGAGACAGAGATAGATAGAGAGATAGATAGATAAATATGTGGTCAGTATGCACATGCATGGCTCATACGTGTAGGTCAGAGGACAACTCTGTGGACTTAGGTCTCTTCTTCCACCTTCCTGTGGCCTGGAGACTAATACTCACCTTGTCAGGCTTTACCTGATGTTTCAGGTAAAGATGGTGTTGTTTCTTGACAACCTGGCCAGGTTTCCACACAATCTCTTGACTTCCTGTTAGGGGTGATGAGACAGATCCACTGTCCGTCCCTCTTCCATCTATTCAAAATATTTCTGTCCTCACTCTTAGTCCTGGTTGCACCCGTTTCCTGTGGCCACTGTAAAACAACAGAGGTTTATTTCTTGCTCACAGTTCTGGATATGCAAATTTCAACAAGACAGAACTGAGGTGCGAATGGTCTCATGTTCTCCATAGGTTCTGGGTGAGAAGCTGTTTCATGCCTCCTTTGTCTTCTGGTGGCTGCCAGCCTTTCTTGGCTTGCTGGCACATCATCAACCTTGGAAGCTAATTTGTTCAATATCTCCCTGCTGTCTTATGGCCCTCTCTGTATCCATCTACCCTTCTTTGGCCTCTTTAATGACTGACTGAGTTCAGGTTGATATAGCAAGAAGCCATTAGGCAGAAACAGAACTGAGTGGGATTCTGGTTAAACCCACTGTGCTAGATTGTGACAGATACCTGAGAGAAACAATATAAAAGAGGTTTATTTTGACTCCTGGTGTCAGAGGTATCAGTCTGTGCTTGGCTGGCTCCATTGCTGTGGACCTGTGGCAAGGCAGAGGTATCGTGGCAGAAGGGCATTGTGGGAGAAAGCTGCTTATTTCTTAGCAGCCAGAAAATAGACAGGGGGAGGGTAAAGAGAGGGAAAGAGGGAGAAAGGAGAGGGAGAAAAATACCCTTTAAAGGCCTTCCCTCAGTGACCCACTTCCTTTCAGCCCCCACCTCCTGATAGCCCATTCAGTATGACCTCATCATTGATGAGCGTCTCCAGCTGGAAACAAAGTCTCCAGCACGTGAACCATTTGGAGGGAGGGGCACCTCATATTTGAACTGTATTACTGACCTAATGGGACACTTGCTGAATTCAGGCAAGGTGAGCAGACATCACATCCTAGAGGACCAGGATCCTGCTCAGGTACAGAAGGTGGTACTCTTGCTAACCTGATTTGCAGAGTTCTAGGCCCAGATGATTTTTACCGGGATATGAACTGAAAGACTGGGTCCTGATGGAAGTTTGACCCAATAGAGAGTTTCTGACACTGTCTCCTGTTCATGTTTCTTGTTGTCACAGGTCTCAGGCTGTTGCGATGCTTTGCATGAGCCTCACAGCTGTTTGACCCTGGTTATTTGCTGAGCAAGCAGTTGAGCTACACTGAGCCTGCCCAGTGAGATTCCAAAGGATGGTATGGGGTTGGGAGAAGGGCTTGATCTGTAGCCCAGGACAGGGCAGATGTTGGACAAGGCCCTTCCAGAAAAATGCCAGAGGCAGCTCCTTTTGAGCTGAGAGAGCCATGCCCTGGGTTAGTACAGCATTTCTAGTTGCAAGGGGCTGGGGAACAAACATCTGTTGAACATACACATAGATCATCTCTCTTATATAATTTACTTGGGGGAGTAGTTTTGAGAAATTCTTTCCTGTTGTTGAGCCAGTGGACACCAAAGCTCTGCTCTGCCATTGGGGGTGGTTCTGGCTTGGACCTCAGAGGGAAAGGGGAGAAGGCCGGAGAGAGTTGGTAGGTGGGCTACAGCAGGCTGGGGGAAGAGTGCTCACACAGCTGGGCTACAGCTGCTGTGCTAGGCATGGTTTTCCTGGTCCCAGCAGGGTGGCCTTGGCCTTTCACTGTCCCCAGGAGGTGGACCAAGACCCAGTTGCCTCTGTTTCCCCAGGGTTTCCCATCTATTTATTTTGTCCATATCTTTGTGAGTCCATGATCTGCTTTCCATTTTACAAAGGGGAGTGTCAGGCTCAGGGAATGAGAGAAGAGCTTTTCCCCACAGGTTACAGACTCTTGATGTTGGGGGACAGGTTGGAAGGTGCTTAAGCAACTTGGGTTTCTTCTGCTAGCTCTCTGGGGTAAAGGTCAGGCCTAGGTCACTGATGCCACTGGAATAAGAAGTGTCTGCAAATATCTGACTCAGATTTGCTTTGGGGGACATCTTATGACATGGAATTGAAATATATAGCCTTTCTCCAGCCCCCTCTACAGACCTACGGCCCTGGGTCTTTAGCTGCTGGAGACTGTGGACCATGGGGCTGTGCGGCCTCTCTGGATGGCTCGACTGGGCTCTCTCTACAGCACTACATGTATATTGGCTCTTAGTTGGTGTAAGGTAGGGGAATGTTGAGTTTATAGTCCTTATACTTCCCTTCTGGGTTTGTCTTTTCTCTTGCACATCCCTATAGGCAAGGAAACCACAGAATTCCTGCCTATAACCATGTCAGAGTACTCTAGGAGGGGGACAGAAAACTCTGAGAGCTAAGGACAGAAACCTGCTACTCTCTAGTTCTCTTTGTATCTCCCTCAGGGTCAGGAGCCTTGCCTGTGTGTACACCCATAGAAAGATTAATGGACATCTGAATTAAAGAGCAGAAATGATGCCTCCAGGTTCTGGCATAGGTAAAGGTAGCAGAGCCCTTGGGGAGGCAGGAAGTGAGGTGAGGGGCCTTCAGGAGGAGAGGGGCCCCTGCAGCCAGCATCCCATGGATTCACTCAGAATTCAGCTGGGGCTAGATTCAGTTGATAAAGTGCTTGCTCAAGGGCCTGAATTTGATCCTCAGAATCCATGTAAAAAGGTCAGATGTGAAAAACAAAACAAAAAAACAACAAAAATGTTAGCTTGGGCACACTTGCAGTCTCAGTACTGGAGAGGTAAAGACAGGCAGGTCTCTGGGGTTTGCTAGCTAGCCAGTTCAGATGGATTGGTGAGTTCCAGACAACTGATAGACCCTATTTTAAAAAACAAGAGTTATACCCTGAGGAATGACAACCCAGGTGCATCTCCATATGCATGTACACATAGGCACCTGCATACATACACACACATACACACACACACACACACACACACACACACACACACACACGTATGCAAGCACACAGACTTTGAAAAGCCAGCAGGATATATCTGTCAGACTTACCATCATAATGAAAAGGCACTTCCCTGAGTACTCTCAGGCTTGAGTCCCCTCCGTTGAACATGTAGTTACCACTTGGGTAGATCTTACAAATACAGTTTAAAGGAATTCCTCTACACATCTTGACCTAGAAAAAGAAGATGAGATGCACACTGGAGGATTGCCCTGTGGGGCGGTTATCATGTGGTACTCTTGCTTCCCTTACCCACTCTTACCCTTCCTCTATGAGCAGGGGTGGCCCCTTCTGTCTGTCCTCCACCTGCTTGTGGGCCATGCAGCTCTCCTTCCAGCTGGTGTGCACGACCTTTCCAGCTGGCATTTTGAGTGTTCTCTCTTGGCGCCTCTGAGTTCTGCGGATCCCGAGGCGGTCATTTGTCAGATGGTCCCGACATCCCTTCAGAGTCTCCTGCTGGGAAAACAATTGTGTCAGACAATCTCAGTGGCTTTCTTCCCCCGCCCTACCCCCCAAAGCAGGCAACCCAAATGCTCTAAACCAGGGAGAAATCAGAGCCCTAGTGTTCTCAGGATGGATACTTTATTCTTAAGCTTTTCTTGTAGGCTGTAAACTGTGCGTGCCAGAGACCTAAGAGAGAAACCCTAAGTCATTCTAAAGTAGGGGAAACAGAGGCTTCAAAAGCCTAGCAATTTTCTTACTTGCTGTGTGTTTGAAGGAACAAATGTCAGGCACTGGTTTGGCATTTGTTAGGATTATGCTAACTTTCTGTTGCCAGTAACTCAAAGACACAGATTGGGTGAGGTATGTAGAAAAGATGTTCGTTTGACTCCATGATGTAGAAGTTCAAGCTCAAGGGGTCTACATCATAAGGCCAAAGTCACATACCCATATGTATATATGGGTGTCTGTTAGTTTCTTTCCCTCTTTACGTGAAACTACCAGGATTCCCCTCATCCTAATCACCTTCAAAAGACCCTGCTTCTAAACACCTTGGTTGGATTAAAGTTGCATCCTCTTACACAGTGTCCTTGCTTCATTTCTGTGGTGATAAAGTATCCTGGCAAAATCAACTTAAGGGCTTATAGTCCATCATGCAGGGAAATTATAGTGGGAGGAGCTTGAGGGAGCTGGTCACATTGCATTTGTAGTCAAGAAGTAATGAGTGGTGGGTTAATGAATGCACTATCTGCTTGCCTTTTCATCCTTTGACATTCTGAATCCCCTGCCTAGGGAATAGTGCCACCCAAAGTGGTTACATCTTCTTACCTCAATTAATATAATCAAGACCTACCAGTCAGGAATTTTACCAGACACTCTAATCTAGATAATCTTTCATCAAAACTCATTCCCTAGGTGATTATTTATTGTGCCATGTTGATAAATTACAACTGGCTATCATACACAACGGGGCTCCAACTCCATCCTAAGATTGCAGGGAACAAGCCACACACAGATCCAACATGGAAGCCTCCTGAGATCAGATCAGCGGGGCAGTGACCCAATAAGGCCATCTTGACTGGGAAATATTATCACGAAGAAACAGAACAGGATGGCAGAGCATGATGGGGGAAGAGGTACTTGTAAGCCAAGTCTTTCTGAAGAGGAGACATCTGCGGAGACCTGGCCTTCTGGGAGATGCTTGTCCCAGATGGAACTGACTGCAGGTGCAAAGGCCCAGAGGCAGGAGCTAAGCTGAAGTGTGCCAAGGACATAAGGAAGACCTCTGTGACCAGACTGAGAAAGAGATGGATAGTGACGAGGGTGGTCACATGGTAGGAAGCCACCGGAGGGTTCTGAGCAGGCGGGTGACAGTTCTGATTCCTGTTTTAGCGATTCTCTTGCGTAGCCATGCAGAGAACAGAGAACGAGGTCACAGAGGCTCCGTTACCCTGGCTGCTAGCCTGGCATGCTCACGGCACTGTGGGCAGATGGTACAGCCTGGCTCGGGAAGCCCCTGCAATGGTGAGCCTCCAAGTCCTGGCTGTCATAAACTCATAGGTAGAGTTTCTGTCCCTCGTCATGGAGATCCTGGTGGGATAAATGCCTGCCTTTGGGTTGGTTGGGTGCAAGATCCTTGAGAGGGCCAGAGGGACTCATGGACCCCAAGCTCTGAGTTTCTGTAGAGAAGCTCACAGCCTCTCTGTTGGCGTGGTTGCCAGTACACAATGGGAGGGGGTTGCTGAGGGCAGGAATCTACATCCGTAGTGTGGGTGGCTGCTTGCCCATGCCAGCAGAGCAGGGGTCTGTGCTGGGCTTAGGTTGGGTGGCCACAGGCTTTATATTCCATTCTCTCTTACCTGGTGGGGGACTTCCTTCTAGGTGCTGGGTTTACACCAAGGATTCAGGTCCAAGGGTGATACCGATTAGAACTCTGCCTAGCAGCTAACCAACCCCTACTCTCCTGTACTGTCTCTCACAGGGGTTCATTCCTCAGGCCCAGGACACTGGCTCCTGTCCGATTTATGTTGACACAAATGTTTGGCTGTCAGTGCCCATAAAAGTGCATGGTGATGGGAGATGGATGGTCTCACAGATGCTGTCTTCTGGGGTTGCTGTTTGGTTGTCAGGAGCATCTGCCTGGCACTGGGTACCAGAGCTTTAGTAAGATTGACGGACAGAGAACACATCTTCCCTTGTTGTGTTTAAGGGAAGCTACCTTCCCCAGCCGTCCTTTGCCTGGACCATGGGGAGCACTCAGGAGACTCTACTTGTTCACACTCTGCACTGGCCGTGAGGATGTATGCAGAATTCTGAATGTGTGACTATGTGAATGTGTGCTCTGTGAGTATATGCAAATGTGTGCTTGTGCGTCAGTGTGAGTGTGCATTCAAATAGTGGGCGTGACTGTGTATTTGTATGTGTATTGAGCTGTATGTGAGTGAGATTGCGTGATTATATTTGAATGTTTTAAGCGGTGTTTGTTCTGTATGTGAGTTGTATGTGAGTGTGTGTTCATATGGTATGTCTGTGTGTAAATATACATTTGTGTATATGTCTATCTTAGTTTTCTATTGCTTTAACAAAATACCTGAGGTTGGGTAGTTTATATAAGAAGGCATTTATTTGATTTGGCCTTTTGGAGGCTGGGACATTGAAGAGCATAGCAGCAGTACCTGGCCAGCTTCTGGTGAGGACCTTCATGCTGTATCATCACATAGAGAGCAAGCATCCTAACTCAACCCTCTTCCTTTTCAGATAAAGCCACTAATGCTGTGGTGTGCTCTTCCCCCCCATGAACCTTTACTGCCCTCCCAAAGGTTCACCTCTTGATGCCATTAGCAAATGACTTTGAGAATTAACTTTCCAACATGTGAACTTTGGGGTGTACATTCAATATACCTGGGGGAGCCCCACCTAGGATCTCTTGGCTTCTCATTCTGGGATTGGTGACTATTTGTGGGTATCATATAGATGCATGGTTCTGAGTGTGTGTGTGTGTGTGTGTGCTGTGGGTACACGTTCATGAATGTGTTTCCAGCCATCAGTTGGTTCATTCCCAGACAAATGAGCTCGGGAAGAGGTGTTGCCTTTGGGTCCCTCTCTCTTAAGCTCCAGTGACATTGCTCCCTTTGGTCCCAGATCCAGGGTAGGATTGGACTCTTGTACATGTGTACTACCAGGTGGCTCCTCCCCAACATCTGCCTGTCTCTCTTCAGGCCTCTTCTTCCACCACGATCAGTTTCAAAGATTTCACAGAAGAGTCTCCATTTCTGAAAAAGAAAAGTCTAATTTTAATGGTTCCATCAGTTTCGTACAATTTATGTGGTCATTTGAATATATTCTTCTTGCATGAACTGCACTTTAGGCAAAGTCCGGGCCTGAGCCTCCTCTGAGCCTCCACCCCTCTGTGGAGGTGGTGAATATAAAAAAAAAAATACCCCATTTAGACCTCACTTCCTGTGTTGATATGAACTTCAATGCTCTTAGAGAAAAAGTATAAAGCAATGTTTGTATATTCCTTCCCTGTCTTTAAAAATGTTACATATGTGTCTTTGAAACACACACTGTAATTACCACCCTATAATTTGCATAGTTCACTCAAAACACATCTTGGAGTCCTAACTGTGTTGATGTGTAGAGGCTGGGCTTGTGTTGTAAGTCCCGGCCCAGCATCGCTTCATATAGAGACCACACAGACTACTTAACAATCCCCTACAGCTGAGAATGTGGGTTGTTTTCAGTTGTTTGACCTCAAAAGCAAACTCAGTGAGTCTACTTTCTGCTTAACTTGGTGGTGGTGTTAGTGATGGTGCTGGTGGTGATTATGGAGGAGGTGGTGATTGTGTGCATACTCTGGAGTGGACCACGTAGGGAACATGGGCATTTTCGATGGTGAGAAATGAGAATGTCTCAAGGCTGATTTCAGCTCGACTGGCTTCTGAGTACAAAGGGCTTGAGATAGAGCCATGCATGTAGGTCTCTTTACCGTCTCCAGACTCCCGACAGACATACGACTTTCACACTGATTTTTCTCACCACAGCCCCCCTCTCCGATCTTTTCACCAGGCTTTGAAAGTTTTCCCTTAGATTCATTTATTTTTATTTTATGTGTATGTGTGTTTGCCAGCATGTGTGTCTGTGTACCATGTGTATGTCGTGCCTGAGGAGACCAGAAGAACAGGGGGTTGGCTCCTGTGGGCCTGCTGTTTAGAACAGAGTTCATTGAAGTTGGGCTGGAAAGATTGATTAAGAGTTTTCCAAGCAGGGAGTCCCAGGATCCATGCAGAGGCAGCTGGAAGGCTGCAGAACTTGAGGGAGCTCAGGAAGCAGAGGCTGGGTGTTCGGATGCTGAGAGCTGTGCCTGTCCTTGCTCTCCATTGGCTTCAGCCCCCTTGTCTCTGGTGGACACGTGATGCTCACAGGCAAGTTCCACCCGTGGATGTTTGTGAGTATGGCTTGTCTATCCCTCATGCTACTCTGGGTAGCACCTAGAAAAAGCCAGAGAGTGGGTTGGTGGCACTCTCAGGACATCCTGACAGCTCTTTACTTGTCCCTAATCAAGGCTGGCAGTTCCTCTGACAGCCAGCCACGTCCACCTTGGGGTCCCCAGCTGTGCCAGGTACACTCACCTGGGCTATGTTTGCTGTCCACAGAGCCCTGTCAACACCACACAGCTTGGTCTCTAGAGTTATGTATTTTCAGCAGTGACTCCCGTCACTTTTTATTCTTCAAAATTATCATTATAAATGCATAGTTATTCTAGTTCCTTTAATGTGGCATATACATCTTAGAATAACTGAAAACAACCCAAGTTCCTACCTATGGGAGTGTTTAATAATCTATGTGGTCTCAATAGGAAGCAGTACATGGTTTTTAATATTCATCCCATGTCTCTAAAAGATCACTCTGATCATTGAATTAAACTTGCTTTATACCCACAGACCAGTCTGTGGAGAACTGACATTTTTGCAGTGTTGAGTTTTTGAATCCATGAATATGGTATTCCTGTCATTTAATTTCATTTTCTTTTACTTCTTTTTTTCAGAATGTTATACATTTTGGTGTACAAGTTCAGTACATGTATTTTAGATTTGTACTCAAAAATATATATTTAAGAAAATTTAAATCACATGTATATATTTGGAGAGAGAGATGGAGAAAGAGAGAGAGAGGGAAGAGAGAGAGAGAAGGGGAGAGAGAGAGAGAGAGAATGATAGAATGCTTGTGGTGGTCAGAGGACAACCTGTGAGAAACAGTTCTCTCCTTCTATCATGTAGATTCCAGGGATCAAACTCAGGTCACCAAGTTTGGCGGCAAGTGTCTTTACCTACTGAGCCACCTCACTGGTCCCCAAGTGTATTGTTTTTGTTTCAGGTTTATAAATAGTTTAGAAATTCACTCCCTTATAAATAGTTTATAAATAGCTTCACTTTCCAAGATGTGATCTCAAGAACTGGTTGAGTTTTTGTGTTTTGACCTTACAGAACCTAATTTAACAGTTCTAGGAATCCTGCACATTGCACAATCAGGCTGGTGGTGAGCAGCGATTGTCTTACATTTCTTATCTTGCATGTTTATTTTTCTTATTGTACTTTCCAAGACTGTCAGTAGGATTTCCAATATTTATTTGTGATGGACACATTCCCAGTCTTGCAAAACCTTTTTCCTGAGGTTTCACAAAGGTTTAGTAGTTTTTGTAGAATCTCTTTATTAAGTTGACATAATTCCTTTCTATATTAGTAAACTGAAATTTTACATTATAAGTCATGAATGAATATTGTTTTTTAAATCATATTTCTCTACAGCATTGTATCCAGTGCCTACTTGTGTTATTTGAATTATCTTATGAGCAATACTGGAGGATGAAACATTAAACTTGGGTCTGGACAGATGGCTCAGTGGTAAGAGCAGTTGTAGCTCTTCCAGAGGAGCAGAGTTCAGTTCCCAACATTGCATTAGGCAGCTTACACCCATGTGTAACTCTAGTATCACTGGGTCTGACTCCCTCTTCTGGCCTCTGAAGGCAACTGCACACACTTATGACCACACACACACACACACACACACACACAAACAAACACATACCGGGAAAGAGAGAGACAGAGAGACAGAGAGAGAGAAAGACAGAGAGAGACAGAGAGAGAGACAGAGAAAGAGAGAGTAAAATAAATCTTAAATCTTAAAATATTATTGAATTCAACATGATCCACTGAACCAACTAATCAGGGCTCACATGGATTCACAGAGACTAAAGCAGAAAGCACAAGGCCTGCCTTGGTCTGTACCAGGTTCTCTGTGAATATGTTACGGAAGCTAGCTTGGTGTTTTTGTGTGACTAACAGGGAATGGGTGTGTCTCGGGCTCTTCTGACTGCTCTTGGGACTCTTTCCCTCCTACTGGGTTGCCTTGTTCCGCATCAATATGAGATGAGGGCTTTTGCCTTGTCTTGTTGTATCTTATTTTGCCATGTCTCTTGGAGGTTTGCTTTTTTCTGAAGGGAAACAGAGGAGGAGTGGATCTGGAGAACAGAGGAGCTGGGGAGCTGGGAGGAGTGGAGGAAGGGGACACAGTTGTAAAACTGTATCGTATGAGAAGAAGAGTATTTTCAATAAATAAATATTTATTGACTTCATTGCTGAGTTGTTTTTTCTGAGGATTCTGGTCTTCAGTCACTGTGTGATTGGCTCCAGAGTCCTCTACTAGCTGCCCTGCATGTTCAGTTCACACTGCATACCTGGACTCAGTGTCTGCATGCTCAGTCCTTACTGCATAGCTGGACTCAGTGCCCTGCATGCTCAGTCTACACTGCATAGCTGGACTCAGTGTCCTGCATGCTCAGTCTACACTGCATATCTGGACTCAGTGCCCTGCATGCTCAGTCTACACTGCATAGCTGGATTCAGTGCCCTGCATGCTCAGTCTACACTGCACATCTGGACTCAGTGCCCTGCATGCTCAGTCTACACTGCATAGCTGGATTCAGTGCCCTGCATGCTCAGTCTACACTGCATGGCTGGATTCAGTGCCCTGCATGCTCAGTCCTTATTGCATAGCTGGGCTTAGTGCCCCATACACTCTGGGAACTCCCCCATGCCTGTATGGGGCCTTGATAGATTCCCACTTTGGGACCAACTGACTGGGTCACCTAACCCTTAGGTGTCGGATCTCGGATGAGTGATATAATCAATGGCATTGATCCTGAGCTTCACAATCTGTAAAATTACGACAGTGACAATGTCCTCCTATTGTCTTCATTTGATTTTCATTCCTTAATAACTCCATAAAGCAGCCATACCCTGCCTAATTTATCCCCAAATATAATCATTTCAATCTGTAGCAATATTTCAGATATTTTGTGAAATATCTTCTCTTAAAAAGCATTTTATGCGGATGGGTGTTTTGCTTGTGCACCATGTATGTGCCTGGTGTCCCTGGAGGCCAGAAAAGGATACTCTGGAACTGGAGTTACAGAGGGTTGTGAGCCTCCGTGTGGGTGCTGGGGAAGAGCAGCCAGGGCTCTGAACCACTAGGCCATCTCTCCAGCCCCATTTTCCTTCTTTTCTGCCCTCTTCTTTTTCTTTGCTTTTGGTGTCGGGTCTTTGAGATCCTGTTGTGTATTTCACACACAGAGCATCTTTCAGTTCAGAGCAGTCACATGTCAAGCTCCCAACAGCCTCCCCTGCTCATCGCTAATACAGTAGACAACACAGCTCCCAAGCACCCGACACTTTGACATTTCTGCTTTGAAGCTCTACCAATAAACAAGGGTTAGCCTAGTCAAGAACACCCAGCCAGAAACAATAGAATTTATCTGTGGTGCTGCCTAATATGAGGTTTCCTTTACAACTAACTGGAAATAATTTGTGGTGTAATCCATAAAGAAACACACACACACACACACACACACGCATACACATGCACACCCACAGTTGTAAACTATATAGTGACATTTTAATTACGGTTAGATTACATATACAACAATGGTCCCATTAGATTCTGTCACCTAGTGATATTGTGGCCATCTGGAATGCACAATAAATAGCATGCTTGCCTAAGGATGCATTTGTCAGAATGTGTGTCATTGAGTAACATATGACTGCTTGGTGCTGCTTTATAGGTGAAAAACAGGCTGGGAAAGGCCACATAGCCTCAGAGTAACAGAGTAGCAGAGCAGAGATAATTTCAAAGGAATGGTAAGCTGTAATGATGCTGGCTAAGCTAATTGGTTTGACTCTTTTCACAACCTATGTGTATTTAAAAATACCACATCATTTTCCACAAATATGCATGACTGTATGTGTGTGTGTCAGTTGGGTCTAATTCTTTCCTTCAGCCCATGAGATTCAAGGATGGTGCATAGTTAATATGATTGTCAATTTGTTGGCTTTAGAACCACCTAGAACACCTACCTCAGAATGAGTCAGTCTGTGAGGGTACTTCTACAGAGCTGTAACCCCGAGTGTGGGTGGAACCAAGGTGAGCTGAGCATCAGAACTGACCTCTCTGCCTCCTGGCTGCAGATACACTGTGACCTGTTGCTTCATGTGCCTGTTGCCACGCCTTCCCCACCGTGGTGGACTGTACACCCTCAGACTGTGAGCCAAGCCAAACTGTTCCATCCTTAGGTTGTTCTGGTCAAATGTTTTGTCAGGACAGTGAGAAGGGAAGATAACTTGGGTTGATAAGACGGCTCAGCAGGTGAGGGCCCCGACTGCTGAGCATAGCAGCCTCAGTTGGATCCCTGGAGCCCACAGGGAAAAGGAGAGAATGATTCCCACAGGCTGTCCTCTGATGCTACATGTGCACTGCGGCACCCATGCACATGAGCAGACACACGAGAATGAATAAACATGATAAACAAAATAACAAAAGCAATCTAGAAGATAAAGCCACTGGGTCTCTCATCAATGCCCTTTGCTTTCTTATTTCTTTCTGGAAGGAAAGGGCAGGCAAGGTTCCTAGAGCTTCTACCCACATCTCAGCGTGATGTTCTTGTAGCAGGGACCAGTTTATCCTCCTCAGCCAGGGTGATGGGCTTGAGTCTAAGCCCAACAGGGAGGTCTAGTCAGAGGCAGCTGCTGTCTGTAGCCTGGGGAGGCCCCTGTGTGGAGCTGGCACTCAGCCTCTGCAGAACACGCTCCTGCCTCTGGCTTGTGGGGCCAGTCCAACTTCTCACATCCTTCTTCTGGCTCTGTACAGATGAAGGGTTCTCTCCAGGGCCAGAGCAATAACACTTTATCTGTCTGCTGGCTTACAATTCCCAGACTGTTTCCGAATTAGGTTTTATGTATGAGGATGCTTAAATAATATCATTGTGTTGATTTGGATTTCAGTTTTAAAGTGCATATTTGAGCATGCACATCATTCTTCCAGAACCAGGGCCCCTTTGTAAAGGGCTTTGTCCTAAGTGAGAAGTATTTTCGAAAGCTTATTATGCCAAAAGCGCTGTGCTCAGTGTTAGGGACACAGACATGAAGGGGGTCTGTCTTGTCCTCAAGCAGGTCACAGACAAGAGGCCAAGGAAGAAAGACAAGTGAAAAAAAAAACAGTGATAAAAGCAAACCAACAGGTAGCTGGAAAGGATACTGTGCCCTTTGAAATCTCTCAGTCCATAATTAAACATGTGTTTGCCCAGCATACAAAATACTTATAAGAAAATCACTTATAAGAAAATACACCTATAAGAAAAATCACTCTGGGAAAGCAGAAAAGAAGCACAGGAAGAATGAATTCTGCCCTTTTGGTGTTCGACACTGTGGGGGTCAATAGTCTGCCCACAAGGATGCTCAGGCCCTTGACCCTGGAATCCTCAAATGTGCTTTGTTAGACAGTGTTGGGGAATGAGGATGGCCCATGAAGTACAGTCATTTATTATTTGACTTTAAGAGAGGGGATTATCCTGAATCATTCATTCAGGTGAGCTCAGTGATTCTTAAAAGTGGAGGTCAGAGTCAAGGAGAGGCTGAAAGATGTCAGCTTTGAAGGAGATGGAAGAGGCTAGGAGCCAAGTAATACAAGAAGAAAGTCACTGGAAGCTACAAAAGAAAAGGAAACCAGTACTCCTTATAGCTTCCAGAAGGATCTCAGTCCACTCCTGCCCTTCCTTAAGCTTTACTGTAGCTGAAGAAGACTTAATTTGAACTTTTGAGCTCTTGAACAACTTGTGTTGTTTTAAACCAGAAAGTTTATGGCTGTTGCATCAGCAATGTAAACTGAGAAGCTACCACTGGTTATGTCGGTGACCATTTTCCATCTGTGACATACATAAATAAAATGTATCATCACCACCACCACCACCACCACCACCACCACCACCATCACCATCTGGGAGATAGGACACATGTGGAGATCGGAGGATAGCTTCACAGAGTAGTTTTTCTACTCTCACCTTTACATGTGTCTCAGGGATCAGATTCAGGTCACAAGGCTTGCATCATTGAGTGGCAAACACTTTTAGCCACTGAGCCATCTCTCTTGTCCAAAGACACCTATAAATATTTTATAATTGATATCCTGTTATTATCTCTTATCATCTTAGATACTTTAGATATATTTTGGCCTCTTTCTGTCTTCTTGATGTGAATGTTCCATTATTTTTGTTCGGTTTTACAATCATGAAACATTGAGGCTATGAATTTGCTTCTGGTGACAGCTTTGGTTATCACCTAGACTTGCTGATATGTTGGCTTCTCAATATCAGCATATTAAAAAGCACTTGTGATTGTGATTCTACTGATTAGGGAACTGTTTATGGGACAGTTTAAAAAATACCCAAGTGGTGGAGTTTTATTGTATTAACCTGTCATACTTGTTTCTTGTGAGTCCTCAATATCTTTTCAAGTTGAGATCGGACTTGTCAGTTTTTATATTCAAATTTCACTGTTGCAGTGACTGACTTTCCTCTCCTTTTTTTTTGTTTGTTTGTTTGTTTATTTTTCGAGACAGGGTTTCTCTGTGTAGCCTTAGCTGTCCTGGAACTCACTCTGTAGACCAGGCTGGCCTCGAACTCAGAAATCCTCCTGCCTCTGCCTCCCAAGTGCTGGGATTAAAGGCGTGTGCCACCACTGCCCGGCCTGACTTTCCTCTCCTAACCAGCACAGATTTCCTGAAAGAATCTCTTTTCCCCATCACTTTAGCCTTCCCATCAAATATTTCTAGATGTTTTGAGACTACATCTTAGTTCTATATTTTCTCTTTACCCCTCTGAGTAATGAATATCTTCTTGTCAGCATCCAGAGCTCTCTGAGGCTGTCTTGGCCCATCTGGGCTGTTGTACAGCAGGACTTCTTCTTTCCCAGATTTGGAGTCTGCGCTCAGATCAAGGTATCAACTGGTTCAGTCATCTCCTAGTTCATAGTGACATCTCCTCACTTTGTTCTCATAGAGCAGATGGGACAAGCAAACTCTGTTGGGTCTCTCTTCATGAGGGCAGGACTCTCAGCATCTCATCATCTCTCAAAGGCTAACGTTCCTCATATCATCTCATATTAACTTCAGAAGGGAGACACACATTCAGATCCATAGCAAAAGGACTTCAGTCATCTTCCACAGTTGCCAGGCTCTGACAAGAAAGGAAGAGTTAGTCTCCATGGAGACTTGGCAGGGATATCCTGGTCCAGACCAAACACCCTGAATTATGAGCACAGAGGCCACCTGGGTGCTCTGAGACTTGGAGAATTCTGAAACTGCTTCATTTGCTGGTGTTTGCTCAGCTTCTGTAAATGTTAAGTGGGCTTTTGAAGGGAACACGTAGTCTGTGTTGTAGGGTCAATGGAGTATGAGGAAACTGGTTGTCTCTGATGCTATGGAAACGGAGTGGGCTTCAGAGAGAAGCCAAAAGAAAGGGATATGAAGGTACCCAGTGGCCTTTGGGAAGATAGGCAGAAGATGTGGATCCAGGGATGGGGAGCGACGGCAGTGGAAGCCAGCCAGCAGAGAAGGGCATGTGGCGGGAAGGGGGCTTTATTGGCTCTTGGAAGGGGAACACAGGCTTGTAGGATTGGAAGATGAGGCTTGTGGTTGGATGGAGAAAATGGACTCTGGTAGGAGGTAGCTGAAGGTTCAGCATATGGAGAGCGTTCACCTTTTCTGCTTAGGGGACTTAGTGAGCCAGAAGAAGGCATTAGCTGCCTGTGTTTCTGGGCTCTCAGGTCTGACTCTAGCTTCTTTTGATGGCTTGAATAGGGAATTATTTACCCAACTCCCCTTCTACCTCCTGCCTATACACTGAGCTCATATACTGACAGCTTGCTTCCCAGCTAATGACAGTACTTTAGAAGGTGTTGCCTAGCTGGAGAAAGGAGACCACTGGATAGACCTTTGAAGGTTACACTTGTTGCCTGGCCCTTTCTTCTCAACTCTGTCTGTTTCCTGGTTGTCATGAGGTGAGCAACTGTGGAGCTTCTTAACTTTCTCTGCTTCATCTTAGGCTCAGAGACATGCAGGAAACTGACCATGAATGAAAACCTTTGAATCCATGAGCCAAGATGAATATTTATCCCCTTAAAACACGTCTATTGGGCTGGCCATGGTGGTGCATGCATGCAGTACCAACACTCAGGAGCTTGAAGTGAGAGAATCGGAAGTTCAAAGTCATCCTCAGCTAGATAGTGAGTTCAAGGCCAGCTAGGCTCCATATAACCTTGTCTCTAAATAAGCAATAAACTTAAAACATGGTACCTCTCATGTATTTGTCACAGTAATGAGAGGTCTTGCCAATGCAATGTCCCACACTCTGTCAGCATAGAAATATACCAACAGCAGAGAAAAAGATCAATTCCTTGGTAGCCAATTCCTGCACCCGCTCTAAGCTGGGATCTCTCAGGCTATTGGCATGTTCTCAACCATGATGATGGCAAGCTAATGTCCTTGTGTGTCCTGTCCTATGATCTGGTGCCATAGACACATCCCTGTTTATGGTAATGGGCAGTCCTTTCTCTGGACTGTGATCTGGCAGCCACTGACATGTTGTTATCCTTAATAACAGAAAGCGGGGGTGGAGAGTGGAGTCTGAGCTTGTCTTGTGTTTTGCTTTCTCAGGACATTGGTACATCCATGTCCACACTAATGGAAAGCTGATGTTCTTGTGTGTCCTGAGCTGGGCTCTGTTAGCCATTGGCACCTTCTTGTCTGTGGTAATAAAAACCCAATGTCTTTCTTTGTCCAGGGCTGTGATCTGGTGCCAGTGGCATCTTCATGTCCATGGTAACAGAAGGTGGGGCTCCATGCTTGCCCTGGGCTATGACCTATCATCCAGTTATTTTGTTGTCCTTGGTGATAGGTAGGCGATGTTCCATGTGTCTCCCGGGCTGATAGTCACCAGCTGCTGGCTCATTCCAGTCCATGGTGAGGGCAGACTGTGTTGTGCATTTGCCTAAGTCTAAGGTCCCATGCCACTGAAGGTAAAAGGGAGGACTGCTCTATGCTGAGATGCCAGTGTCTGCTTCACGTCTAATCTTGATCAGTAAACAAAGCCTCCCGAAATAAGAACCCTAATGTGCGAGTCGGAACACTCATCTGACTTACTTCGAGGACTGAGTAGTGCGCCAGTCCCTCTGGTGAGGATTAGCACTTTGTAAGCAGGTGTGAGCCTGTCAGGACAAAGCAACACAATAACGTGTCCCTTCTTTGGCAGAAGCAAAGGAAAGCAGGGCCAGACTGTCTCCCTGAGAACAGGAGGGAGGCTTTGGGCTAGCACTTACAGGGAGTGCTGTGAGTGAGAAGCCATCGGTGTTACCAAAAGGACATCCTGGGACTGCAGGATGGACAGCTCTCGTCACCCAGGGAAGATGTCATGGGCCTGAGGGACAGAGTGAGGATAAGCTGATTGGCTGAGCTCACAATCTCTAGAAACATAGGAAGATTTTTTCTTGTTTTTTAAAAATGTGTGTGTGTGTGCACATATGCATGTGTGTGCATGTGTGTATGTGGAGGTCAGAGGTTAACCTCTGTATTGTTGCTTAGGAAACACCTACATTATTTTTATTATTATTAATTATTATTATTATTATTTTAAGACAGTCATTGACTGAACTGAGAGCTTACAAATTCACCCAGTCCCAGGGTTCTACATGTCTTCACCTCTCCAGCCCTGGGGTTGCAAGCCACCATTGACATGCCTAAGGGGTGTGTGTGTGTGTGTGTGTGTGTGTGTGTGTTTGGTGTACTGCAGGGATTCCTCTTACATAGACACTTTGGTTAAAAGATGCACAGCATGATTCACAAGCCAAGTTGTTATAGCAACATGGATCAATGGAGATTCTGAGGGCAGAGGAGGAGGGGATGTGCTGACATTCCTATTTACTGCCCAGTCATCGCCACGAAGGTCCTTGTTAGTGTGCAGGTCCAGGAACTGTCTCATCTTGTCCTGTAGTGTTGAGTGTGCTGTTCCTGGCTAATTTCACAATCATATCTCCCAGAACTGGGGCTGTGCTGGGAGGAGGAAAACAATGCTATTAATTCTCCACTGGGGATAACTCTCTGGAATCTGTTTGTATGGAGATGCGGTAGATAGCATTTGCCACTGTGGTCCCTAACTTTGTGTACATAGTGCTGGTCGCTGCCTTCCCTATTGTTCATTCATTGAGCCCATGCCTGGAGCACTGGCATCTGTGGCGCCCTCAAAGAATATTCCTGAACTTTGATAGTGATAGCTACCAGTGCAGATCATACCTAGAGGATTCAGGAAAGAGTGAGCCATCATTCATTCATTATTTGGAACTTTCTACCATACAGGAGAGTGATAAATTTTTCTGCTGCCTCTTTCTTGCGGTCCTTAGGATACCACCGCTGTCCTCCTAGAATGTATCCCTATCTAAGGCTCAGCACACCCTTGCCATCCACACACCAACAACAGTAGCTTGAGCAAAATGAGAGACACTCCCACACACATTGTTAGAGGTCTAACCTTCTGTGGCCCAGCCTGATGATGGTCCCCACAACCCCCCTAAACATTGTGTGAACAGTCTAATCTTCTGCAGCCCAGCCTGATGATGGTGCCCACCCCACCCCACACACACATTGTGTGAGTGGTCTAACCTTCTGCAGCCCAGCCTGATTATGGTGTCCACTATCCCTTGGGGCCAAAGAGGACACAGGGAGAATTGGTGGCATTGTTTTACAGTAGCTCTGAAAGCTCCCTTGGCAGATGGATCCAACCAGTGTAGGGCCGACTACCTTGGAGCCAAGGGCAGAGGAATACAGAGGACATGTGCTAGCTGCTATCAGCCTGTGTCTACATGGCAGAGTCTGGGGATGGCACTGAAACAGGAACAGAGATGAAGGAGAGCTGGTGTTCTCATGTATGGTACACAGACGTAGCCTCTCTTCAAGACTTGGGCAACTGTAGCCCAGTATACTGAACTCATTCTGTACCCACTGCAAGCAAGAGTCACCAAAATCCTGTGTCAGCACCTCCTGGTGGCCCGGTCCCACCCATGGTCATGAAAGAAGCGCTGGTCGTCAGAAGCAGATTGCTTATAATGCTGCTTGCTCAGGATTTGGGGAGAATTTTATAGTCATGAGCTCTCTTGAAATTGGAAGGAGGAGGAGTGGGGGTCACATGCAGGCATTGTATTAATTTTTCTGGAGAACACAAACAAATGTCTGCTCAGCACAGAGAGGGTGCTAATGTCCAAAGTCCCAGTTCCACCCAAGTCTAGCTTGCCCAAGCTGTTCATTTATTGGGCTGGGTTACAGGAACATGGGGGAGAGGTTCCTTCTAGGAGTGTAGGTGACCCCAAACATCTGTGTCACCACAAAGTCCCACCCTGTTATAGATGACGTCCGCCTGAAGCTACATCATGGAGTCCAGCCTTTAGTTAGTCTTCTACTTCCTGTTGACTCTATCTCTCTCCTCTCCCCAAGACCACAGGCTCCCAGGAGGAGTCTAGAGGGAATGGTGGGTGGAGTTCCAGGTGAGGGTTTGGTGACTCTCTTCACCTTGTAGGGAATATTAGTAGTCAGACATATGATTATTAATGTGACTGTTAATAATAATTGGCTATTATTGTTTTGTAGCTATTACTATGTTGATCTGCTTATTTGGTTGCTGTGACTATGGACTAATGTCTCTGCTTCATGGTGGCTATGGTAAGGTCATTTTATGTGCAAGGAAAAAGCTGTACAATAGGAGGGTAGACGGGCAAAGGAGAGGAGTTATGGGGCAGGTGAGGACCCTCTGCCTAAGATCACTGCTTTGCCTATATTATTACTGGTGTGTGTGTGTGTGTGTGTGTGTATGTGTGTATGTGTGCATGTCTGTCTATTTTTATATATATATATATATATATACACATGATCTGTCTACCTTACTTGTTTGAGGCAGTTTCTCACTGGTTTGGAGCTTACCAAGTAGGCTGGGCTGGTTGGCTAGCCAGCCCCAGGGATCCACCTCCCCAGTACTGGGATTTATAAGTAAAAACTTCCATGCCTGGGGTTTTCAAATGTGTTCTGGGATCAGATTCAGGTGCTTATGGGATAAGCGCTTTATGACTGAAGTGTCTCTCTGGGGCTCTGGACTCTCAAAGAGGACTTTAGCTCTTTTGTAAAATTGGGCCTTTGCATGGGGGCCATGCTGTGCCACGGGTGTCCATGTGAGTGGTGGTGGGAGGGATGTAGCCACCAAGGACTTGCTCCTGGTACAACTTTTCATATCCCGGGACTTGCCTCTGTCTCCCAGTATGATGCCTGGCGGCCTGCCCCCTGCGAGGGGCAGGATTCCATGCCACACCTATTCCAAAGGGCAGTCTCCCTGCATCTTCAACATTGTCTAGTGATACGGGATGTGCCCAAGCCTGCAATATTCTGGATGTGATGCTGTTGGTCAGGTGACCAAGACTGCTCAGTCTCCAACTAGGCCCAGATGATCCGAAGAGAGCTTTGGTCCATGTGTATTGCTCTTCTCCCTCTAGGATGAAGAAACACCCTAGTGTTACCAGTGGGGACTCTGTGGTGCTTGGAGGTCCTGTGTTCTCACATTCTTCCCAGATCACCACACACCAGACAAGGACACACAATGGACAGCCTCTAAAGGCCCACAGAGCAGCCTGGCTCCAGCCCAGACAGCCTGGCCCTGACAGTCCCGTCTCTTCCCATAAATAAACCAGACGAGTTCTTCTGTCAGATGGCATGGCCTGGTTTTTGTTTTGGGAGATCTGGACAAGAAGGGGCAGCAGACAGCCTCGGGTCCTGGCAGGGCTTCCCGGCCGGAGAATGGCAGCTGGGCAGGCGGGCAGAGGACAGTTGGTGGTCAGCTTGCCCCGGATACCACAGAGGCCCCCAAGACCAGAGCAGGAAGGGTGGATCAGAAGGGAATTGGGCATGGCACCAGGCTCTTGGGCATGTGTGTGAGAGATGCCTTACAGAGAGACCCAAGCCTCAGAAACCTAGGGAAGTGACAGTCCATGGTGACAAATGGACGTTGAGAACATGTCCAGACTTGGGTACCCTCGCTCACTGAACACAGAAGGCATATCTCCTCTGTATCTCAGAATTACCCTCTAAAAGGCTTCTTTCTGTCTCTGGGGAGACTGAGGCTTAGGGAGAGGGATGGCCAATCCCATACCCCACAGTAGAATGGCAGATGTGTTCCTGTATGCACTCTCTGCAGGGTTTGTGTATTTGTTCTTGCCTCTGTGGAACACGTTTCCTAGGCAGCATTTTTTCTCCTCTTTACTGTGGGCCCAGGACAGCATCCCCACCTCATTCTGGGACCTGGAGTACTCATCACCTTTTCTTACATTAAGGAAATTCTGGGCTGGGGACAAGGCTTCAACCTCCCTATCCTTCAGCTAGCCTTTGTCCACCAACCAGACCACTGGACCCTCTGTGCATACAGCCTTTCTGACCACTGGGACCTCTGTGCACACAGCCTTTCTGACCACTGGGACCTCTGAGCACTCAGCCTTTCTGACCACTGGGACCTCTGAGCACTCAGCCTTTCTGACCACTGGGCTCTCTGTGCACACAACCTTTCTGACCATTGGGCCCTCTGTGCACACAGCCTTTCTGACCACTGGGACCTCCTGGAGGAGCCTACATGGGAAGCACCAGGGCCTGACCACCTGCTCCCCCACCCCCATCACTGAGTGCTTTCTCTGGTTCTACCATTTAGAGACAAGATCCCATGTAGGACAAGCTGTGTCTTTAAAGGTACAAGCCATGGCTTCCAGCAACTATGTAGACTCTGCCTTGAGATCACTTGGAAAATTCTGGAGTGTATGTATATGTAGGAAATGTCTTAGCAGGAGCCCTAGACACCTCTAGAGACAAAGCTATCTCCTTACAGTGGTGGAGGGGGCCCCAGGCATGGATTCTGGAGCAGGGTTCTGGCATGTAGTCCTAGAAAGTGGAGTGAGGCTGGTCCTGGCACCTGCTGACTGCCCATTGGCCACACAGTGTTTGGGACTTTGTCTACTGTTCTGTGCTCTGCCGATGAGAATGCCTATTCCAAAGGGATGGAGTTCTGTGTGACCATCCCTGGGAATGTTCAGATCTTATTAGAGTTGTAGCTATTTTATATGTCTGATTTTGACCCCTTCTTGCTGTTAAAGCTTAGCTTTGTTCTGGTGCTATCTCCAGCAATCAGCATGGATTCTGTGTGTTTTGTGTGTGGCTTTTGTGTGTTGTGTGTATCTTCTGTGTATCGTGTATGGCTTCTGTGTATTATATATGTTTTCTGTATGTTGTGTGTGGCTTCTGTGTGTTGTGTGATGGAGTCTGTGCAGGGTGACTGTGTGGGCTCAATCTTGCCTCCCCTTTAACTTCATCTGCTGCAAAAACCCCTACCTCTCTTTAGAATATGATCTCACTTTAAAAAGGATCCTTAAGAAGGTGATTAAAATGAGAAGCTGCTAATCAATAAGGCCAGTGTCCTAATATGAAAAGATAAGGACACATATACCATGAGGGAAGACAAAGGCGATGTACAAGCCCGGTAGAGGGAACTCACAGAAAGAGCCAGCATGCTGGTACTGGGGCCTTACACTTCAGCTTTTGGAGTTTTGAGGCTGAGTTTGTTCCACTTAAGCTACCCATTGGTGGCACTTTGGAATGGCAGCACAGACATACCAATACAGAGGTGCTCTAGAGGCAGTCAATGCGGAGTCTATTGGGGGACGGGTGTCCCACATGGTATAGGTAATGTCTGTAGATCTTTGGACCCTGTAGATGAAGGTGGCTGATGACACTTTGGCTCCATTTCCTGGCCATCTGTATGCTGGTTTGAGGTACCTAGACTCCTATAAACCTTGCTGAGTCCTCCAAATAGCACACATGTAGGGAATGTGTTGGCACATTTACACAAAGGCCCACGCCAGCCCAGCCCACTGACCAGACTATGCAGCACGGGGTCAGACATATTTTGGCCTCCAGGATACAATGAGAAAAAAAAAGCTTGTACAGGCTTTCAGAGAAGATGGCTACACAGAGATTTTTGGATTGAACCAGCATGGGCTGCCCCAGCCAAGTGTCAGCCCAGAGAAGGGCCTGTGGAACTGTCCTGTGCATGTTTCTGTACCCTGCATCTCAAGGCCATGGTCTACTGTGGCCCAGCTGGTGAAATGTGGTAGTTCAGAAGGAAAATTTGCACTCTTTGATAGTGTGGCAAATGTTCCCGCAGCGAGGCTCATTTTTCTTCTTTAGTGGCGGGCACTCCGTTATTTATGTGAATGGTAATTTGCAACTGGGGACATTCCCTGACGTGGTCCTCATGCTGATTGAGACCTGGGAAATGTCAGCAGAAACATCTGGCAGGAACAAGTGTCAGCTCTTGTGATGGATCCGCAGGCCTATTGTGGTCCCAGTGTCTGAGCCTGACCTGCTGACCTCTCTGTCCTGGTTGGGGGTGGCAGCCTGGCTGTCCTTCCTGTAGGTATCTGTCCCTGGCTCTGAGCTGTGGGGATGAGGGAGCTGGCTGGGTGGTACCCTAATCGGCGTCTCTATCCCATTTTCTGTCTTCTCTTTCTGTCCTTACCCATTCACACCCCTCTCTTTTCTTTTTTTTTTTTAAAGTTATCTGTTTGATATTTATGCCCTTTATAAAAAGTTCAAAACTAGAACATAGGGCCAGGGAGATAACCCAGTGGGTACAGCATTTGTCCCACAATCACGAATTCCTGAGTTTGAGTCCTCAAGATCCACGTAAAACTGGATGTGCTAGCTCACACCTGTAATCTCAGAGCTCCTACAGTGAGATTGGAGACAACGGGATGTCCAGAAGCTCACGGGTACATGCAGCAGTGGACTGTAAGAGAATAAACAAGGTGGAAGGAAAGGGCCAACATCTAAGGGTTCACCACTGTGTGTGTGTGTGTGTGTGTGAGTGTGTGAGTGTGTGTGCGCGCGCGCGCATTCACATAGAACCAATATGCACACATGTGTAAGGTGCACACACAGACACAGACACACACAGACACATACATACACACCTCGGGGTGGGGGAAGAGAGATTACAAAAATAGAATACAAAAAAAAATCAAGCAACTCACCTCAAGCCTTAACACTACTCCTTCCGAGTGCCCAAGCAGGTCCACATCACTGTTGCGGTATTGCTAGTGAGAACTGGCTATTTTGTGAGTATGTCCTTCTAAGTACTTCAGACATGACATCTTCATTTACCCTCACTTAACTGTGTAAATTGACCCTATTTCACTCCAACACCACCGAGGCTGAGAGGCTTCACAGTCAGCCAGGGATGAGGCCAGCGCTTGAGTTGATAGAGAGTGAGCCAGAGGCCGCAGTCTCTGTTGTCAGCTACAGGGTTATTAGGTACGGAGCTAGATGTGATTTTAGTCTCCACAGATGGGAGCTGCCTTCTCAGACACCCAAAGGTCACAGACATTTGTTTCTGGTGTAACACCCAGAAAGCCCTGTGGCTTAGCACATATTTATAAATTTAGTGACACTCTCTTGCAAGGCATAGGTTCTTATTTTTAAAAACAATTTCACCATTTATATTTATCATGATAGAGGGTGTTGTTTTGATCATGTAACTTTTGAATTCTGATGAATGGTTTTTGTTTTATCGGTCTCTTGTCGTCTTTACTATCCAGCCTGGTTTCAGTAATTTGGAGGGTTTGTATTAGTTTACTAGTGTTGATTTTTGTGACTTTAAAAAAAATATTTGCTTTGCTTTTGAGACGTAGACTCATGTAGCCCAGGCTGGCTTTGAGTTCTCTATAGCTAAGGATGGCCTTGAACTCGTGATCCTTCTGCCTCTGTCTCCCAAATGCTGGGGTTACAGGCTTATAGTACCAAACCAATCTTATTTTTCCTTTCTTTTAAATAAGCATATATTTATTGACATTAGTAACTTTCTGCTCGCTGTAAACTTATCCATGGGAAACGGAGGCATCAAGATGATTGTGCACTCCTGTATCCCTTCTTTGTTTCTGTGGGGTTTTCATTTTTGGGGGGCAGGCACATCCCACTCCTTTCACTTATTAAATTAACTAAAATAAAGTTGAATGATTTTTATGTTCCGTGGCTTTCCTTTCCAGACTTCTGGTCTGTGATCCTAGTTATCACAGTGACACGGATCAGTTCCTGTCCTTCGATCCTGTGATTTTCCCTTTCAGAGAACTGATTTTGAGAGACTAGAGAGAGGGCTCAGGGGTGAAGAGCATTTCCTGCTCCTCCAGAGAACTGGACCCGCCCCCAGCACCCAGGTCAGGTGGCTCACAGCCACCCGTCACTCCAGCTCCAGAGGATCCAGTGCCTTCTTAGACACCTGCAGCCATGTACACATACACAGAGACAGACAGACAGACAGACAGGCAGGCAGGCAGGTGTGCGTGCATACACACACACACACACACACACACACAAAAATCATGTCTGGGCTTCATAAAATAGAAGTGAGGAGTGGAACCTCTGGGAAAACCTTACAGCAACCAGGGAGAAACAAGTTCCTTGTGTCCCACAGTCCAAGACTCTCACTTGCACAAGGTTCCACACTCAGATGGGAGAGGAAGGACACCCGCCTGAAACCCTAGCTTTCTAAACTGGAAACAGCCCAAATGTCCATTATGTGGTGGATGGACACATAAAATGTAGCACATCCATGTGGCAGAATTATTGTCTGGCTGTAAAAAGGAACAAAACACTGATTATTCTATGGTATGAGTCGACCTTACAAACGTCATACAAAGTGAGTGAGTGTATCCATAAACTCATATTGCACAACTTCATTTTTGGGAAATATCCAAAATAGGAGTATTCACAGATGCAGAAAGTAGACTAATGGTTGCCAAGGTAACTAAAGGCTGATGGAGTAAGAGAAATTGGGGTGAAGGCAGTGGAATGACTGCCAACACATGTGGGCTCCTTTGGGGTGAGGGCGAGGTGCGGGTGTTGATAGCAGAAATGGCTTATTTGTACACACTCGATGTACTGTTTAAATGCATGAGTTGTGCGATTTGTGAGTTGGAGTCCCATAAAGCTGTCGTGATAAACAATATCGGAACCTACGTGAAGTCATTCTCTCTACACTTGTGCTTTAAGCTTTCTGTTTAAGTCAGGGGAGTCTCATTTAGCGTGGATGAAAAGTTAACATGACTCGGATATTTTCTCTCTCTCTCTCTCTCTCTCTCTCTCTCTCTCTCTCTCTGTGTGTGTGTGTGTGTGTGCTGGTGCCCAGGCCCGTGTCTATGTGTGCACAGAAGCCAGAGGAAGACTTTGGGTGTCCTGCTCTTTGCTTTATCCCTTTGAGTTTATCACTGAGCCCAGGGCTCATCTGGTGGTTACCAAACTCTATTCATCCATCTCTCTAGGGACACAGAGATGTACACAGCCATTCTTGGCTTTTTATGTAAATTCTTAGGATTGGAACTCAGGTCCTCAAGCTGAGCCACCTCCCCAGTCACTAAAATATCTCTCCCTCTTCCTCCCTCCCTCTCCCTCTCCTTCCCTCCCTCCCTCCTACCCTCCTCTCCCTTTCTCTCCTTCCTCACTCCCTCTCCCTCTCTCTCATCCCTCCCTCTTTCTCCCTCTCCCTCCTCTCCCCCACCTCTTCTAAGTGGCAATCACAATTCAGACTTGAGGTCTTAGTAGATAAAGGTATTTGGCTGGAATTTAATAAAATTGGCTAAGACAGAGATCACGGTGATGCTGAGGAGAGGGTGTACTCAATGACCTTCTTACCTATCCATACTGGTTCTCCTCAGGGTGGGAGAAGCAGGCCTGTGTCTCAGCTTGGCTATTCCCTGTGGGGAAATTTGTATTTGTGGCTTAACTTCTTGGAGCCTGAGAGGCCTCTATAAATGAGGCATTCTGCCTGCTTGTAGGATTCCAGTGGCATCTGAACTTCCATCACCATGTCTGGCTCACAGAGGTCCCTTCAGTAATACCAAGTACCTTGGGAATGGGGAGCACTGCCACTAGCATTGAGGTACAAAAGAAGGCCAAGTATAGAGGGGCAGCGGGAGTGGCTGCCGTGGTTCTGTTGAGAAACCTTGTACTCCTGGGATGAACTTAGCCTTCATCTCGCAGGTAGCAGGAACATTGGGAATGTTTCTGGATTTCAGTTTGCTGATTTCCTGTGCACTCCCTCCATGCACCCTGGAGCTGGGCTTGGTCCTGTTGGGCTCACAGAGTGATACAGGCACATAGTTCAGGGGTCACTGACCTGGCCCCTCACTTTGCAGAAGAGGTGAAAGGCATGATCCATGACAGGTGTTTGAGACTGGTCACCTGGCTCTATATCCAGTTCTCTCTGCCTGTGGATCTCTCCACATGGCCCTTCAAAGAGCATGCATCTGGTTGGGCACTAGATGAAGCGCTGGGGGGCTTATGACTTTTGTAGCTTCTTTATCTGAGTTACAGAAACTGACTGGGCCAGTTTAGATCAATAGAAGAGTAAAAGTCCCATAGGATGTGAGTTAGGTCCAGAGAAGGAACAATGTCTGACTGTCTTCAGGGCTCCGTGGAGGTCAGGCAGCCCTGTCTGAGTCTCTCCATTCCAGTCAGCCCTGGGAAGCTCAGGTCTAGCCACAGCTCCTCACTTCCTGGGATATAGAGACATAAACAGGATTCTCTCCATGGGAAGGAGAGTAGCTGGCACTTGACAAGGACTACACCACCCATTTACTCCAAATGCTCAGGGTGGGCCAGCGAGAGGGCTCAGCCGGTGCTTGCTGCACAAGCCTGATGAGCTGAGGTTAATCCCTTGAACTGACTCCACAAAGTTGTCCCCTGGCCTGTGCATGTGTATTGTGACACACGCACATCCCTCAAACGAACCAACCAATGACAAACAAATACATTTTTTAAAGAAATGCTAAGAGATCTGGGCAAGCATGGGGCCAAGTACAAGGATGCTCTACAGATAGATCTTTCCAGAAGGAGTCTCTCCAGAAGGCACAAAGCAGGAGTTGTTAGAGGTATATGGGAGGGGGTGAGGGGAGTTAATTGTCTCTGACCCCACGGATTGTGCTTGTCCACCCCTCTGTCACTTCTGCACAGTGCTGGCCCACTCCTTGCCCCCCACAGCTGTCACCTATGGGGGGGAGATTGATGTACAAAACCGCTGCCTATGAAGCAGAGCTGGTTTCAAGAGGAGAGCGGCTCAAAGCAGATGCAGCCCTGTTATGATTTGAACAGGAAACATTTCTCAGGAGCCCACAGGTTAAGTGCTGAACCTCAGCCAGTGGTGTTAGTTTGGAAGGTTCTGGAAATTTTAATTAGGCACTGCCTGGAAGTGCACCTCTGGAGGCTTTACTTGGTTCTCAGCTCCTTCCTTACTCTTTGTTTTCTGTCCCCTTCCAGTTGAGGATGCTCTTCTGTCTCATACTCCTGCCAACCTGAGGTTCTATGTAAACACACAGGGACAAGCAGTATGCGTTGAACCATTCAGAACCGTGAGCTAAAATAGGTCTTTTCTCCCTTGAAGTTGCTCTGTAAGGTAATTTGATCACAATTTTGTGACTAGTCGGGGAAGTCCCTTTCCCATACCCCCCCCCCCCCCAGAGTTGCTCTGCTCTTACCCCAGACTCTGAGAGGGCAAGCTGTGTCAGACTGAGCAAGCAGCCTTTGTTAAGAGGTGCCCCAGGAGTGGCAGGTCTGTGTGCTGCTCCCTCTGTATCTGTTTCAGTGTAAGGGAGTGGCAGGCGAAGTAGGCAAGTGTGCCAACATGCCAGTGTGCATAGTTGTGTGTATACATGTGAAGGTTAAAGTAGGACATCAAGTGAGCTGTTGGGAGCACCTGTTCCCTCCTCCTCAATCCTGGGATTACAGGATTTGAACTCAGGACGTCTTGCTTGCAGAGCGAGCACTCTTATCTACTAAGCTGTATCCCAGTTGTTCTCTCTTGTCAGCAGGACAACTCAGATAGATGCATGATAGCCTTTGTGCTGGAAGCTGCAGAAGTGAGTGTAAGCCACAGATCCGGTTGCATTTATGTATGCACAGGAGGCAACTGCAGCCTCTGGCTCCCATTAGGGGAGATGCTGAGGGCAAGCAGCCAGCTCTATCAACGTGAGTAAGATGCCTACATGCGTTTCCTATGACACTCCAGCTTTGAACATCAGAATTTTAAACGCTTTAGAGTTCAGAGTAGCAGAGCATAGTCTTTGGATTGTGATACATTTTGAACTTTTAATTTCCAACTCCAGTGACCGGTTCACCGTCCATCACATAGCAAAGGAGCTGGACATAGAGGAAAGGAGGTCAGGTCTCATTGTGTAACTTGCTGAGATCTGAACACCGGCAACTCGCCTTGGTGTTTCAAGTATGGCTGGGCTTAGGGAACTTGCAGTGTCACTGAGGCATGGGACTGAGTCCTCTCTGGAAGCTTCTTTTTGCCCCAGAGTAGAAAGCCTGGTTGGATTTGACCAACAATCATGGCCTTGCTGAATGAGAATTGGGGCCAGGGTACCAGGCCTTCTGCAAGACACCAGGCTGGACAGACATGGAGTAGGACATAGCAGACTCCTAAGAGAGGGCTCCTCAGGCTGGCGTGTTTGAGAGAACTTTTAAATATTTATTGAGTTGGGAGAGGGGACGGATTTTTATTAATAAAAATTACATGTAAACACAGATACACTTGCCACTGGCAGCAGGAAATCAAAGTCCTGGGGGGGGGCGGAATTTAAAAATTAGCTCATAGTGTGGGCCTTGTTCCCTTGTCAATTTTCTGCTGCAGGATTTTAGACAGTTGCCTCTGGGGGTGCATACTAAGCTGTCGATCCTCTGATGTTCTGTTAGTGAACACTGCTCTCTTTGGGATGAGCCCCTTGTATGGTGTTATTCAGGTCAGCGGAGGATGGTCGGCTGATGACCTCAGGATGATCAGTGAGTAGCCTCAGGCTGGTCACATGTCAGTTTGGCCCTTCGTTTTGGAGGTTGAAGGCCTTCAGATTCAGGATGGTTAGTGTATTAGTTACTTGCATCTTTGCTGTAACTAAACACCTGACCAAATCAACTTAAGTAAAGAAAGGTTTATTTTGTCTCACAGTTTGAGGGTACAGTCCATCATGGCAGGGAAGCCATGGCAGAAGGAGCTTGAGGCAGATGGTCCTCAAGTCACCTCAGGGCATCGCATCTGCACAGTGGTGTGTCCTCAGTCAGGGAGCAGAGAGCAGTGAGAGCACTCAGCTCTTTCTCCTTTTCACTCGGGTCAGGACTCCAGTGTGAGACATGGTGGCACCCATGTTTGAGGTGGGGCTGCCTGTATCACTTAACCTAACCTAGATCCCCGCCCCCACAGACCAGCATAAAGATTCATTTCCATGGTAGTTCTAAACCCCATCAAGTTGACAAGATCAGTTGTCACCATCAATCTCTGGTCTTGGGTGGTCATCTATCTCTAGAGATTGTCATCTGTTGGTCTTCAGGATGGTAATGAGCCATTCTTGGGTGGTCATTCATTGGCCATGGGGATGGTTATCCTTTGTCATCAGGTGGAATCTTGCATTGGTGTTGGAATGGCTACCCATTGGTCTTGGAATGGCCACCCTTGGTCTTGGAAACACTTTCCCATTGTGTTCACACATTGCTCTTAGAGTTAGTCATTCATTGACTTAGGAAATGGTCATTCGTTGACTTTGGAAATGAGTAACTACTTACCTTGTGAATGACCATGGTGCCCAGGTGATGGTCTCCTAGTGGCCATCCACTAGTTTTGGAATGGGTGGGTAAGTGCCACACAGGTTCATCAATATGATGTATGTGTACATTTCACGGTACCAAACAGAGATGGTTTGTAGGACCCCAGTAGTTAAGGAACATGTCGAATACCTCCATCCAAGAACACTGTCAACTTGCGGTCTCTGGTCCCATAATAAAACCTTAGCAAACTGACTTCACACTTCATACTTATTTTAGATTTATTTCTGGGTTCCCTGTACCCTTTCTGTCTGGCTATCTGACCTTAGGCCAGATGGCAATGCTCCCCGTGTCTCCAGTTCCTTGGTTGTTAAGTGGATCAGTTGCATTTCCCTTGTACAATTGCTGAAGGAGCATATGAACCCAGGGACATGCCCAGGACCAGGTCACCCAGGCTTCTAGTGGCCTTCATGTAGGTAACTGTAGGGTTCTGTCTCTTGATCATGACAACAAGTGGACACTGTACCTCAATTCATCCTTGTGACCTTCCACTAAGAGTCTTGTTGAAAAAGAGTCTGACCTATGATATGAAGGGAGACCTCAACCTGTCCTTTGATATCCATCAGCCAAACATGGCTAGGTCATCAGCAGGTCAGGCATGGTCCTCAGGGCTGGGGGGTTCACTACACATGTCTCCCAGCCTGGGATACAAAGATCTTTCCAGAAGTGGAGGCTACTCTGTGGGGATATGATGCCCTAGTGTTCCTGTCTTATTGCTTCAATAGGATTCATCTTTCTTAGGATTTTACCTATGAGAAACCCCTCCCAGGAGGCCTGAGCTCAGATTCCCAGACTCTGTGTCCTTGGAAGGCCTCTTAATCCTCTGAGCTTTAGTCTCCTTACTGGAAACCAAGTACAGATGAAATACTTGACTTGAGGCTCTTCAACAATGTGTGCCCTGGTTCTAAGGATATCCCAGGCCTCATGTGCTTCCATAATAATTGTGGTGGGGAAGAATGACAGACCTACCCCATTTACAGTTGAGGAACTAGAGACCTAGAGAGCTTTGGCATCCTGTTTGAAGTTATCCATCCAGGAAAAGGATACTAGGAACCCAGTAAGCCAGATTCCCAGGTTAGCTTGTCCTCTGTTAACCCCACAGGGGTTGATTCCCATGCTCATTCAAAGGCTTCTATTAATAAAGATGGATTTGAGATGCTTGTCTCCCCTAAAACCACATACATGGGAACCATCCATGGAAAGAACTCTTGCTGTCATAAACATTCTCGGCATGCACCAGTGGATGGGGACTGCCCCCCTGTCCTTACCACCATGAGTCTCTCAGAGGACATGTCCTGATGCTTGGAGGTCAACTGTTCACTCAGCCTGTAAGCATTTTCTCTGTCCTTCCATCAGGGCTTGTAGTGCCCTGGGACCCGTGAGTCATAAGTGGGGGGGGGGGGGGGGCTGAAGAGTTCCCACCAAGCCCTCACCCCTCACAGTCTGTTGGCTTCATACCACTTCTGTGGCCTCCTGGCTTTCCTCCCTGCCACGTACACAGTGGATCCCTGAGGGTCCTCTCCTTTTCCTCTTTCTATGTCTTTCAGAATGACTCCTCTTCTTCACCAGGCCACCCACTTGACCCTAGTATTTCTTAATGCTGCTGCTGTAACAAATGACATGAAAAGATCAAAACTCATTCTCTCTTAGCTCTGGTGGCTGAAGTCTATAGTTAGCATGGCTTGCTTAAGCTCCAGGTGTCTGCCGGGCTGACCACTCCCCTCTTCCAGTTCTGTATGGCTGCTAGCATTCCTTGTAGCTGCAACGTGTTTACCTTTCTCCAGGGCCACATGGGCGTTTCCTCTTCTGTGTCCTATCTTCCTTCCTCTGCCTCCTCTTACCTGATGGGAGGCTTGAGATAGGGCTGCACTGATCATCAGGGCAATCTCCCAAGCTGAAGCGCCTCAGTTTAGTCCCACCTACAGAGTCCCCTTTCCTTCATAAGTGCTACTTTGTGATTAGGACCTGGATGGATGGGGTAGGAGGACTATGTAATCAACTCCAGACCTGGAAGTACTTCTGGCCCTGACATCTGTCTCCTAGTAGAACTGGATACGTTCCCAAGTCTTGTACCAAATTTGACTTCTTCATTTTCTGGGAATCTATATGCCTCATCCAGGCCTTGCTCCCAGACCCCCAGGCACCTGCAGCTTGCTCTCAGCTCTCCTTACCCTCTCACGCTCTTCTAGTCTCTTTTGTTCACAGCAGCTGTGAGTCACATGGAGGTCTGCCCTGCCCAGAAACTTTCAGGCTGCTGACTGTCCTCCCCATAGAAACCTACTCTGCATTACATGCTATGAGCTGTACCCCAGGTTCCCAACCACCTAAATGGTGAACGTGTTCTACTAATAGTGGTCCCCCTCTTTAGGCCTTTCTATGTGCTGTTTCCCTCATCTACCTGTGGCTTTCCCGTCTAACTTTTCTGGCTAATAGGAAAGGTTGGGGCAGGTTTTGGCTAGACGTTATCCTTGTTTCTTGAGTCTGGGGTTGATGCTATCCTCTGCATAGCTGACTCTTCTACCAGCTCTTGCCTGTGATGGAACTACTCTTCCCCAGTGAGCATCACCCTCTGATACCCAGGCTCTCCCAAGGTGAAGGCAGCAGGTGTATTGCTACATCTAGCATCCTGCACTAGACTCATACTGATGGCAAATGCTTAGCAGGCCCCACCAGAGTGCCAACTGCACCTTTGTCTGCATAGCTCTTAGCTGGCAACAGCATAGGCTCCACAGAGCACCCTGAAGTCAGGGAGAAGGAACATGACCTATACAGCTACTCTGTCCTTCTTGGTCAGGGGGGGTGATGTGACAGCCATTTGGGTTATTTGCGGGGGGGATGAGTAGTTTCTGAACATTTGGATACCAGCCCTTTTGATTGGGAAAATCTGAAGCTCTGTCATTGGTGTGGACTCCCCTGCTTATTAAATCTGAATAACAGAGGAATAAGCTCTGTAAATCTCCTGTGGGTCGTCATTGTGTGATGGGGAGAAATTGGGTGCCCAGGCTGGACAGTGTGAAACTTTTGGCTTCTAGATGACAAACCAAGGAAGCAAAGTGTGGGACCTGGAGTGGCTGTGAGGTCAGTGAGCTCAGTGGCACCAGTTGCCTGCATCAGAGAGAGGATCTTTGGGAGGCTCTGAGCCTGATGTGACAGGGAGAATATGGGTTTATTACCAGGTGGCTGTGGTGGGAGGTGGGAGCAGGGACTCCTACACTAGTGTATGGCAAGTTTGGGGGCCAGTGGCTCAGCTGTGTTCATACACAACCTTGTGACCATTGTGAGGTTCAGAACAGGTGAAGGCTGAAGAGCCTGGAGTGACACAGAGCACATCTGAATGCAGACAGACAGGTCCGGCAGGAAGCCCCGGGCAACCAATGCTTGTTATAGAAGTCTGACTTTAGGGCAAAAGTGGATGGAGGGAGGGAAGAGGGTTGTGGCCAGCCACAGAGGTGTATGTCTGTCTGAGGTGTCTGTGGCTAGAAAGTATATAGTTTTATTTAGTCAGAGCTATGTTTTCCAAGAAAAGTTGTAGTTTCCTTTCCTTTAAGATCACATTTTATAATTTTGGTTGCGAGCCATGTCTTTAGCCAGGCACTGGTGGCACACACTTTCAATCCCAGCACTTGGGAGACAGAGGCAGGATTATCCATGAATTTGAGGCTATCCTGGTCTACAGAGAGACAGAGGGGAAGAGAAAGGGAGAAAGAGGAAAGGAGGGAGGGAGGGAGGGAGGGAGGGAGGGAGGGAGGG
>NW_021604703.1:5464241-5493092 GCF_004785775.1 Grammomys surdaster | reverse complement strand
GTTGAGGTGTATACTTAGTTGTGTGTAAGCAGGTATCTGTGCTGGATATGATGATGAGAATTGGGTTTCCATGGAGACCAGAAGTCATCCGCTCCCCTGGGGCTGCAGCTCCTGGATGCTGTGAGAAGTCTTCTGAAATGAGTGCTGGGAACTGTACTTGGGACTCTGAAAGATCAGGGGGCAGTCTTAACCACTGAGCCACCTCTCCAGTTTCTGCAATTTCATTTTAAAAGGTGAAATCTTGTCATTTTAGTGGTTGGATTTACAGCATTAAAAAGTATTATTTGAAGATTTAGTGGTGGCTCACCGAGTTAAAAACACTTCCTGTGCAAAGCACGAGAGCTTGACTTCAAATCTCCAGAATGCACAAACAGATCGGTGTGGTTGTGTGAGCGTCTATACCCCTCTCATCCTATGGGCAGGTGGGAGGAGAAGACAGGAGAATCCCCAAAAGTTCATAGGCCAGCTAGCATGACACTCTCAGTGGAAAGACAACAAAGAGACCCAGTTTAAACAGATGGGGAGGCACTGGTCCTTTGCCACCAACATTTGTGCTGTGACATGCTCTGGTGCTGTCACTCAGTTGGAAAAAAGCTTGCCTAGGCTGTGTAAAGACTTGGGGTTTACTCTCCAGAATAGGGCATGGTAGCATACGTCTCTAATTTAGCACTCAAGAAGTAGAGGCAGAGGGTTAGAAGTTCAAGGTCAACCTAGGCTACATAATCAGTCCGAGAGTCCCCATTCCTCTCTCTTAAGGAAGTCTTGTCTGGGCTGAACTAAACCTATCTGTAGGTAGATTGAGTTCTTAGCTGATAGTTTTGACTTGTGTCTTGGAGCACCTCTGTTCCTGAGGCATCACTGTTTCCTCCTAGGTCCACACTGCAGCTATACTTGAACTCCTTCGGGTTGTTCTTCACATTTTGGGCTTTAGGAAGACTTTTCTGGAAGGAGTATGGAGATGTGGGGTAGGGATGACAGAGGAGCTGAATCTCTCTCCCAAGATGTGGCTCAACACCTTTCTATGGCTTAGGCCTCCGAGTGGGGTCTGAGCAGATGAGGACTCCCCTGCCTGTGTTCTCTAGCTATCAAGATATTCCAGAGGGCAATACTACCCCCAGAGGGCTCTCCTTGCTGATCTTCCTCCTCTATCTGTGCATGGGTAGTCTGAACTTATATACTTTGGCTCTGCAGGCTGGTCTGATCCGGATGGAAGAGGAGGAGTTCTTTATCGAGCCTCTGGAGAAGGGGCAGATGGATCAGGAGGCTGAACAAGGCCGAGTTCATGTGGTATATCGCCGACCGCCCACTCCCAAGCCCCCTCCTGTGAGTGGACCACAGGTTCTGGACACAGGTAAGGCTTCTGCAGAAGGGTAGGCTAGGTGGGGAACATTGGATGTCTCCTGACTTTCTGTTCCTGGTTCCCAGGGAAACATCTGGGGAAACTCAGTCCCCCTCTGCAGGCCCAATTGGAGGCTGAAGCTGAGCTCCAGTCTTACTGGCTTAGGAAGGAGTCAGCTGCCTTCCAGGTTGAATACATGTCATATGGGGGTGCTAGGGTGTTGAGGCAGAGGCCTCCAATAGTGCTTACAGATCTAGGGTCCTCACAGAGAGAAGAAAAGGCTGTCTAGCAATCTGCCTTCTGTGAATACTGGGGAAGAGAGCTGTGTCAATACAGACAGCATCATGTGACCTCCAGACAGTCTGTCTCGGCTCCTGTACTACCACAGTCTCTGTAGTGGTGCCTGCTTCTATCCCAGAGTGTCCCTGGTCACTCCGTAGAAAAGGCCCTAAGCATTCTTTCTGTACATCTCCCACCCCAGGACACTCCTTGAAAAGACTCCAGCGTAACCCACACAACCTCAATGTCTTCCACACGAATTCATGAGGTCTTATCTTTTTCAAGTTAGAATCACAGGGTGCTTTGGGTCCTGAAACATGGGAGGAGCTTCTTAGTGACCTGAGTGACTGACTGCCCACCTGGCCCCACAAATCTTGCCAAGACAATCTGACCCTCCCCAGAGGTCTCTAGATTTGTGGTACTAGATTGTGCAAAGGCCCAGGTCAGGACCTGAAGCGCTCTTGCAGGTTCCAGGGTCTCAGTATGTGGATGAGCCCTCCTTGCCTGGGCCTGGCTTTTGCCAGTCAGCTGGGCAGCCGGATGCTTAGCTCTCGGCCTTGGACCTGGACTCAAGGCTGAGGAAACCCATGAGAGGTGGCAGCAGCCATGGGCAGGAGGCCCATTCGCAGGCACATTCGCAGGCATCTCGTTAGTAGCCTGGATACCCCTGACTGGCGAGGCCCTCCCTGTGCTGTGATTTATTGAAATCGTCCCCCTACTCTAAGACAGGCCCAGCTCATTTATTTTGGTTCCCTCTCACACTCTGGTTTGACAGATCAATTGGGCACAGCCTGGCAGGGCACCATTCTAATTTTAAGGCACCATGTCAGGTACCTCGGTAAACGAATTGCTCATTGGTACACTGGTGTTCCCTGGAGATAATCAATATTTCTAGCTGTCCCTTCTTCCCTGGTAATGAATAGCCATCTACCTCAGCTGTCAAGCTGGGCTTCTGGGGGCTACCTGCTCTGCCTTCCCCAACCTTTGCCTTACTCTCATCCTTTTGATTTCTGTATGAGAGTAACCCTGGAGGGCTTGAGGGGAAAATGGGCACAAGAAGTACCCCTGACCTGGAGGAAGGCCTCCCCTGGTCTTGTTCTCTTGCCAGCCAACTGCTTTTGGACAAAGTTGGCTTTTGTTTTTTTGTAACAACTCACAGGGGTTAGAAAAGTCTGTCTCTCAGAGAGCTCAAGGCTGGCCACTTTGGCCTTGATATTACTTCCAGTAGGGCTGGCCTCTACTGGAAGAGTCTGGATGGTTCTGGCCTTATTCTTCCTATTCCTGGGCTCAGGCAGGGTGAGGTGGAGCTGGCATCGTGGAGCTGGCTGAGGGCCCTTGGCTGTGTCTCCAAACCCAGATTCCGTATGAGGCTTATCTGCCTGCCCTAGAGCCCTTCCCCCAATGGTCTAGCTGGCTTGGGTTTGTTTTTTGGACTGTGCTTAACATTTTGGCATCTTCTGTTGAATCATCCCCCCTGCCTCTCCATCCCATACACACATCCCTAATGAGAACTTGGAACTGAGAACACAGGAGAGGAATTTCAAACTCAGAATCAGCCCAGAAACTACTGACCCCAGATGGTGCTGGATACAGCCAACTACCCAGGTCAGGATGAAGCTGAGCTGGAAGGTGGGGTGGGTGGGGCTTGGCCATCAGTCATCAGAGGAGAAGAGCCTCTGTCCAAGGCTGAATGCAAGGCAATAGTCTCAGGCTGCAAGCCCAGGCTCCCCAGCTGGAAGGAGCCCAGGCTCTGTGTGAGTGTAGGTGGGAGCTTTGGGCTGTAGCTTCAGATCACAGGACAGTACTCTGGGGGCTAAGCTTCCCTTCTGTGACTCCCTATCCAGTGTCAGCATGATGAGACCCTGTATCTCCTGAATGTGTCTGACGGTTCCCAAATGACCCATGGCTAAGTTTGACTCACTGGCTGGAGGGGGTCCAGACAGTTTAGGCCAGAGCTGGGCCAAGGTCCCGGAGTGACCTCAGGCGGTTCAGCTTTCTGTCAACTTGGGCCATGACAAGGCACAGAGTGGCAGTTGGGGGACTTATAAAATCTGTGTCCCATGGCTGGGTATAGCAAATCAGCATAGCTTAGTGGGCCCAGGACCCTAGGGGCTCACTGCAAAGGCTTTACTTGTTCATGTATAGGAGAGGCATGCTGGAAGCTTGACCCCCCACTCCACCCCCGTTAGGAGGTGGGGCTAGCTTGTGGAGTCTCTCTGCTCTCATCAGGGGACTCATGGAGTTTGTTGGGACTCACAGGACTGAATTCCTTCTTCTAAGATTTTTATAAACTGAGCTCACTACACATGCTCCATCTCATTCACACAGCCCTCCTGCCTCTCCACTGTTGTGACTCATCCAAAGGGATTTGAGAGAAGATACTAGCACAATGCCAGTGAAAGTCACAAACCGAAAAAACCTCAGTTCCTACCTCATGTGTTTCATTGTAGCAGCGCACAGTAGACTCAGACACCAGGGGACTTCATTCATTAGTCCAGATTATGTTTTGGTTATTATAATAAAATACTTGAGTTAGAGTAACTTTATAAAGAAAAGGGTTTTACTTAACTGACACTTTTGGAGACTGAAAGTCAAGATCAGGTGATCCTATTGGTTGGGTCTCTGGAGAGTACTTGACGGGCAGTGGCAGGGTTGCACGCTGAAGTAAGAGATCACATCTTCAGGCAGAGAGTGACGCATGAAACCAAAGCAGAGCATTTGGTGGGATCCTGACGGATGCAGGCTGCAGAAGGCCAACTGCCCAGGCTACAGTGAAGCTGGGCTGGAGGGTGGAGTAGATAGAGGTCTTGTTGTTGAAGGAGATTAAACTGTCCAAAGGTAAACCCTAGGCCCCAGTCCTGAGCTGTAAGCCCATACTCTCCCAGCAAGAGCTCAGGCTGCTGAGTCTACCCCAAGGCAACCATGGGATACGGGTTCAAGACATCCCAATGAGTATTGATAGGGCAGTGGAAATCAAGTCTCCAGGGAAGAGAAAATCCATCTGTCAACAAAAATATGGGTTCTGGGTCCATTTTTGGATCTTGTCCCAGCTTCCAACTGTTGTCTTTGTCTGGGGTTCTTGACTATGGAGCCCGCACTGGTGAGGACAACAGCTGAAACCCTGGCTGGGCCAGAAGACCCACTCTGCACTTGGAACGGGGTGATCTTGGCATGTGACTCACCCTTTAGCATAAGACAGCTGTGGAGCCCTAGCTAGGTAGACACATATTATGTCATACTTTTGGGGACCAGAGGTCACTGTCACTGAGATGAAGTGGAGATGTGGGCCAGGTCACACTGCCTCTGGAGATGCTAGGAGGGAATGTGTTGACTGTCTCTTCAGATCCTTGGCCTGAGGGCACATCACTTCAGAGACCGCCAGAACTCACTTCTCTGTCTGTGTATATGTCTCCCTTTGTCTCCTCTCCCTCTTGGAAGGTTGATGCCATTTATGTTTCCTCTGGGTGACCCAGGCGCACCTCCCCCACATCAAGATTCTTGATCTAATCACATCTGCCGAGCGTTTGTTCTGTCCTGGAAGGTGCCGGAAGGTGCCGGCGACAGGTCACAGGAGTCAGAACTCCGTCTTCAGCAACTCCCTTTCAGTTACATGCAGGTGGAATCTGAGCCAGATAAGCAGTGTGCGGCGCCCCAGTGGAGCACCCCGCATAGGGGCAACTTGGTCTAGGCTCAGGCAGATGTCGTCCAACATCTGGGAAGGCCAGACAGATGAGGCCACATACACAGAGCAGCTGGCCTTGCTGTCGGCATCGAAGGCCATGTCTCCGCTTGGGATTCTGTGAATATCCCTGTGTCACAATCTAGATATTGCATCTCTCTTTCAACATAGAGCTGTCTGGACAGTGTCCCACTATCAAGACAAGAGCTGCAAATTCAGAGGCCTTCAATGAGACAGCAGCAAACAACATCCACTCTTGGCCTGGCTCCCATCCCCTTCCCCCACTCTTTCCCAGTGCTGTAGATTAAACTCAGGTCCTTGAGTGTGCTAGGCAAGCATGCTACCCCTGAACCACACCCCCAATCTCCTTTCTTTACTTCCAGTATAAGCACAGACAACAAAACATCTCTGTAAAGATAAAAGCAGCAGTATAGATGTGGCAATGTGTGGCAGGCATGTGGTCCCCGCCTTGCTTCTGGCATAGGGCGGAACCAGAGACCCCGTTTGAAGTGGTGGTTCTCCTTTACTTCTTAGCCTCATAGATCTTGGACAGCTGAATGTTTTAGTATCAAGAGAATTCAGATAATAATTTTTTATGAGAACTCTCCGGTATTTTAAAATGTGGCTTCAATAATTTCGAAAAAAGCACGGTATGGACCAAATAAAACAGACTCCTCCCATTGGCTGTGGCTTCTGAGACAGGGAGGCTGAAACAGCTTTAGTCTTCCCCATCGGGCTGCTTCCCTAGGGTACCCCTGGCTATACCTTGGAATGGAAATGAGGCAGGTGGTTCCCGCCCTGGGGACCTGCTTCTGGGTTGCTGTGCCCTCGAGCCAAGCTGTACACACTGCCCCAGGGCTGAAAGAAGTCAGACAGTCCTGTGCCGGTGACCTTGGCTGCCACCTCCTCTTCAGAAGCAGCGGGTGCCAAGCCTCTGCCCGCTGCTGTCAGGCTTGGGTGTCCTCCCTGATGGGCAGAAGTGGCTCCACACCACGGGAGCTGCTTTGCCCTAATGCTGCCAAGGCTGGCCTGCAGAGAGAGAAAGAGGATGAGGTACAGGCACCAACTGGCTCCTCCACGTGGCTGAGTGACCTGAGAAGGCTCCACCTGCTGGCTCACAGCCAGCCCTTCCTCTAGACAGGGAAGCCAACCCCTCCTGATATATTTCATAGTGTTACCTTTCCTTGAGTTCAGGTTGGAATTTCCAGGCTGCAGGGAGCCATGCAGGGTGAAGTGGGAGTGGGGTGGGGGGAGGGGCAGAGCTGATGCCCAGGGGCTTAGTAGGGTCTATGGCTGCAGCTCACCTAGGATCTAAACAATGTCCTGTATGCAGTGGACAGCCATAAAAGGTCTCTTGGGACCTGACCAAGCATCCTGCATGTTGGCAAGCCTGCTCAGGCCGCAGTGTGCTGTAGGTTGGAGGTAGGGATGCCACGGGGGTGAGGTAGCACTGAGGAGCTGGGGGAATTGAGCAGAGTCTATCTGGATAAGTTTCTGGATGGGAAGGGAGGTGTAGGGACTCCCAGACAGGGAGATCACCAGGACTCAGTTCCATATATATGTGAGGTATAGGTAGACTCACCACAGATGAGGTCTAGGTAGCGGGGACCATGGAAGGAGATTTGAGAGACCTGTGGGGAGGGGGGGTACTGACTTGCTTGAGAACCAGGTGAGGGAGCCATTTGGCCCTGCAGATAGATGTTCATACCACACTCAGCCTTTTGTGGAGTTTGCAATAACATCACAAACTCAGTGGCTTAAAACAGCACAGTGTAGTCTCCCAGAGCCCTGGGGGCCGGAATTAGAAGATGGGTCTTTGAGAGCTTTCCCCAGCCTCTCCCAGGATCTGCCTGGTGGCTGCCGGCCTCCCTTGGCTTGTGGCTGCATCATACTGATCTCTGTGACCACATAACATCCTCCTCTTCTGCTAGAGACAAGTCTCACTCTTTCTCACCATTATGAAGGCATTTGTGATGACTTTTAGGGCCTTCTAACATAATTTTGGACAGCCTCCCCATCCCAAGGTGCTCAGTCTAATCTCCTGTGGTAACAACAGTGGATTCTGGGAATAAGTTGTGGATACCCTGGGGCCAATGATTCAAGCCACGTGTGTCTAAGTGTTGAACCCTGGGGTTGCAGAGGAAGATAAAGAAAGGGATCCGGCTGGAGCTGGACTTAGGACTGAGATCTAGCCTTGGCTCATATATCCATACCAGGACCCTTCTTTGTGTCTGACTGAATTTCTTGACTTCTTGCCAGAGCCCTGGGTTCCAGCTCTTTTGTGTGCTGACCCTTTTTCTCCCATGCCCTGTCATGTCTGTGATCAGCTTACAGCACTGGATCTGGTACTCAGTGCCCTCTCCATCCCCACCCCCGTTCCTGCAGCCTGGGGACCCAAGGAAAGCACTGATTGTGAAACCTGAGGCAGCTGGCCTGGGCGCGGGGAGGCGTATTTCAGAGCTGAGCACACCCTTGGCAGAGGCAGCAGTGTGCCTGTCCTGAGGGCTAGGCCCTTGGGAAAACTTTGGGAGATGCCAGGGTGGTGACGTGGCCTCACGCTGGGAAGGGTGGGCGGGGGCTGGCTCTGGGAGAACCCGAGGCTGCACATTCCCTGAGGCCCTGAGTTGTCTAGGGCCAGAACTGTCAGCAGAGTTGGTGGGGCCCAGCCCCCTAGTCTGGCTGGCCTAGTGGGTTGGGGTCTGTGGTGTGGGAGTGCTGCCCTGTAGGTTCTTGTGAGGCTATAAAGGCAGTAGCCATGCATGGAACAGCTCAGGCCCCACCTCATCCCTCAACAGAGATAAGATAGGGGGAGGGAAGAGTCAGTCTTCATAGTAGTCTATGCCTGGCACCCTGCCTTACTGGTGCTGAAAGTCCTGTGTGCTAGGTTGTTCTCTCCAGCCTCCAGTTTAGATTTAGTCACTCCTGTGCCTCAGAATCCACCTCCCCCAACTCTTCCTTCTATGAGTCAGTGGGATCTGGTTAAGGGTTAAGGACCACCAGGAGACAGTGGCCTGGGGAAGTCTTGAATTGTTGGTTTGGTTTCTGAATAGATGGCCAATGTCATTTAGAGGATGACAATCTCAGTCCTGGCTTGGCTGTAGCCCCAACTCAGTTCTTAAAGATGACTGGCATCTTTTGAAGGAGCTGCCTTGCTTTTACAGCTGCTTCCAGCAAGCATGGGGGCAGTTTAGTGGAGGGCACGGCACTGTGTGGAAGCTAATTTGGTGTAGGGGAGAGTGTACATGGGTACATCCTGCCTGGCTGAGTGACCTTACCCACTACAGGGCCTTTGGTAAGGTGTCCAACTCCCCTGTGACTCAGTTTCTCCATCTCTAAATAGGTATAGCATTGAGTTGTTGAGTTGAGTCAAGATAATTCTTATCTTTGTCCCGAACCGCTGCTTTGTTCTAGTGTTAGGATTCCAGGGACATTCTCCTGGAACCTCAGGCTCCCTCAGCCCTTGCTGTCTCTTTTCTATTGCTGTCTCTTCTCCAGACACAATGAATCGATGCTTTGCCTTACTTGCCCTGGATTTGGGTTGCAAATGTCCCCCGAAGAGCTTTTCTGGCGGTACACAGTGACCACGCTGGTTTCCAGACAGCACACAGCTCAGAAATGAAGTGGCGCTTGCCTCACAGGTGTGCCTGGAGTTTAATTAATAAGGCTAGCCGTGTCTAGTGGTTATGCTGGCCTTTGGCTCGCCAGGTCTGCTCTCTGCAGGTCTCCAATACAGCAATTGCAATTGCTGGAAGACATGTGATGTCTCTGGGGACCAGTCTGTGTGCGAATAACATTTGTGCTGGGGACAGAATTTTTTGGGTACGCAGACCACATCTTGGAGGGCTAGGAAGATGGCTAGATTAATAAAACATATGCCCCACAAGTGTGAGGAATGGGGTTCAGGGCCCAACACCTATATAAAACACAAGGTGGACCTGGCACCTGCCCTGTAATCAAGTGTTTCAGAGGTGGAGAAAAGGAATCCCTGAGGCAAGCTGGTGATAGACAAATTGACAAGCCGAATTGACAAGCTTCCAGTTCAGTGAGACCTTCTCTCTTAAGTAAAGTGGAGATGAATTGAGGAAGAAACCGATATGAAACTTAGGCCAACACCACACACACACACACACACACACACATACACACACACACGCACACATCTTAGAACTGGGCAGGGCTCCTTCCAAGGACCTGCTGGTGTTCCCTGTGGACAACTGTAAAAGACACCATGGGCTTTGTGTAGGCAGGGGTGTAGGCAGCACGCCACCTGTGGCCTGCTCCTGGACAAAGGCCTTTGGGAGACTCAGAGGGTCCCAACACCAGCCCTGAAGTGAGGCACCATGATGGCAAAAACAGAAGTGCACAGGCAGACACAGCTCAGAAAAAAGGACTAGGGGTTCAGAACATGAACCCATCTGAACCTGAACATGGCCCATCCAGAGACCTCTGAACACAGGCCCCATTCCTCCCCAGATTCTCAGCGGGACAGCAGGCACTTCAGGCAGCCCCAAGCCTAAAGTGTTTTCTATAAAAATTTCCAATTTTCCTTGACCCATTTCTCGTTGAAATGAATCCCAGCCAGCACTACGCACTTGGCTCCAAAGGATCTCTGAGCTGGGGAAAGGTCATGCACTGAGGTGGAAATGCTGGTGTCTGGTTCTCTCCTCCCCCTATCGGACTTTATTTTTCTTTTCTTTAATCACACCCTTCTTCTCTCCAGCCCAAGCTGGAGCATCGTGGAGTCATGAAAGGGTAAAGACGGGGAAATGGAGTTAGACCCCTCATCTGACTTCTGTACTTATTCTAGGTCTTGGAGCTCAGGGATCACGTGAGCCCCAAGGCTGTAGCCCCTACTGTTCCTTCTGCTTGCAACACTTGTCCTAGCACTGGGCCTCCTGCTTAGCTGTCACCACCCCTAACCTCAAGTGCCCCTCTCACCAGTCCTTCCTCAAGGTACTAGTCTTGCTCTGGTTAATTCCTTTGTAAATGCAGTTCACTGAGGAAGGACTTGGCAAGGTTTGCAGACTGCAGCGTGTGGTCCAGCTCACATAAACAGAGACCGGACATTAAGCAAAGTCAGACTACACTTTATCATCAGGACACCTCCACCAAAGTCCCAGGCTCAGCCTGCTCCTGGTCTTTGAGTGCTCATGTACCACTGCCATACATGTAACACTGTTTGTGGGTGGTAGGTCCTTTAAGAGGTGGGGCCTGGCAAGGGAAAATGAGATCACTGACTGTGTGTTCTTTTGGAAAGTACACTGGGACCCAGCCTCTCGGTCCTCCTTTCTTTTGCTTGGCCAACATGAAGTGAACAATCTGGGTTACAAATGTCTACTGTAATGTCCTGCATCCTCACAGGCCAGAAGTCACAGGCCTAAGGACTACAGGCAGAAGTTCCTAAAACCATGAGCTAAAATAGACCTTTCTTTCTATGACATCTACTGCCTCAAGTGTTTTGTCACAGTGATAGAAAAGTTAAATAGGCATCAGAAAACGTGTCCCAAGCTGGTGGGAAGAGTCCAGCTAGAGTGACTTCATGACAGAAGAGGTCCTGGTAAGGCAAGGGCTTGTAGGACAGGCCAAGTTTGTAGAAGCTGGGCTAGGACCTGGGAGGAACCTGTCTGGGAGGTGCGCTTGTATAGGGGGTATATAGTATGGGGGCCGTGGAGGGCTCAATAATGCCTAACAAGAATGTTGCTCCCCAAATTAACTGGTTAAGAGAAGTGGTAACACTCCTCAAACAGGAGCCTTGGATTTGCTGCCGCATATGCATTCTCACTCACTCATTCATTCATTCATTCATTCATTCTCTCAGCACCTCACCATTGTGTTCATCCTCCATGCTAGAGTAAAACTGCAGACAAATCCAAGCAAACCCCTCCTCTCCTGGAACAGTCTGGCAGGGGAGACACTGTGGGCAGAAGATTACAGAGCACAGATCCCTGTGGTCAAATTTCAAATGGGTCAAAGGAGAGAGGTAGGTAGGCAAAGGCTGTGTTCCTGATCTTGGGTGTGGACCTCTTGCTCATGATGTGACCTTGTCTGAAAATTGGAGTTGGGGACATCCTGGCAGATGGCCTTGGATTCTGTTCTCTGAATAGGAAACTGTGAAACTGTGACTGACCCCTCATAGGAGTGAGCTAAACCAGGCTGGTTGACTTCAGCTCTGACTGAGCATCAAACCCGTAGGCATTTGCTGAGTGACTGGCTTGTGAATCCAAGCTCTGAGTACCAGCTGATGCTCAGAAGAGGCCAGCCTATTCCCCAGGCCTAGTTTCTCTAGTCTCCTGCAGCACAAGTCTTGACATCCGGTGCCGACCCTTGCTTTAGCCTGTGAGTCTTTGATTACTGTTGATGATGAATGCTCCTCCCTGTCTGATGCCTCTGTAGATCCCTTCCACCAGTTAAGTTCCTTTCCGGTTTCTCTCCTGGGCTTGAGTATCAGGAGCCACCTTTTATCTGCTTGAGATACTGACTCTGTCAGGTTTGATAGGAACCTCTTCCCTGGGTTGCCATTCCTTGTTTCTGGTCTTGGTAGTGGATGTTAAACATGAGCTTGTTCTTTCCTTCTTCAGAAGTCTGGGTAATGTTCCTGTCTTCTGGAGCTGAGTTATCCAGTTCAGGGATGAGTGTGTGGTGTCAGGCTGTGCGTTCATCTGCAGGCTTGTCCTGGAAGCAGGGACTGAAACAAGGCTCAGGGCTATAGGTGGAGAAGGACCATAGCAGTGTTTGGTGAGCGCTTCCTTAAGTGATCCCCACACCTCAGGATTCTTGTAATGAGCCCTTGGGATTGGTCGGTGCTACAGATTTGTCTACTTTACAGATAGGAAACCGAGGCTCTGACAGTTGTTCAGGTCATAGGTCATAGGTTGTAGAGTCATAATGTAGACTGCAGCGCCAAGACATCCAACTGCTATATGGAGCATGGAAGAGTGGGCCTAGATGCAACCTCAAGGCTACTGAAGCCCTATGCAGAGCCCTCTTGGCCAGCTCTGAGCCTGGGCAGCTGAGAACTCAGCCGGCTCTCACCCAGCTGAAGGCCGGCCATGCCTGAAATGCTTCTTAGTACCAGGCCTGCTTCTCGGCTTCAGAGCTGCAGAGACTGAAGCCCAGTGAGGCTGAGTGAGGACATCTCTCCAGGTCATGGAGCACATTAGCTGTGGGGAGACGCTCTCGCTTGTTGGGAATTCCCAGCATTGCGCACAGTAGCTGGCGCTCAGTCGGGGCCTAAATACCCATGAAAAGAAAGAGTGACTGGAGCTGCCTAGAAAGCCTGGCCACACCATCCTGATTCCTGGAGCACAGTTGTCCCTCGTGGGCATCTGCAGGCTTACTGAAGAGGCTGGCTGTTGTCACAGTGATGCCAGGGTGCAGCCCGCACTTTTGTGGCTTCTGGGCTCCTGGCTGCAGGTCCCAAAGACTGCAGAGGTGGGATGTCACTGGTGCCATAGGATATGGGATGTTCACATACTTTATTGGTTCTATTTCCTCGTCCCTGACCAGGCTGGCTTCACAGATGTGCTATCAATCCCACAAGGCCCCAGACCAGCAGGGTCCCATGCATGCTTCGATACTCTCCTGCCATTGTCGTGGAATGCTTAATTGCTCTTTGCACAAGGTACTTTGCATTTTTCCTTTTGTAAACAATATAATTGGTTCTACTGATTACTCTGTTCTGTGTCAGCTTCGTCCTGTGGCCTCCTGAAGCTGTGATCTGGACTCTGAAGTTAAAGCTACTACTGGACACTATACAATGGTCAAAATTAGGGGTCCCAGTAAATGCTCCCTTCCTTCTGAGCCTGAGAACCCTGGGTTTCTGCAAGTTAGCTCTTAACCTTTGTTTGGGAATGGACATCACTGGCCTGTTGAGGACAAGAAAGGCAACTCAGATGATTCTCTTGTGACAGGCCTGTCAGAGATATGCCTGAGGATGACAGTGTTGTGAATCTTACCCTCCACCCTGTAGAACTGGGGAGACAAGCCAGGGAAGTAGTGGGAGGGGCTGGGAAGGTTGTCTTGCCTTCCCTAGCTAAACTTATCTCTACTCATCGTCTTTGAACATAGATGGTCCCATGAACACTATATTCCTTGTTCATTTGTTCATTCATTCATTCATTCATTCATTCAACTCATCAGACAAATATTCATGGAGCTCTCCTAACATGGCCCAGAACTGTTAGGCTCTAGTATCTGGGGGTATCCTTCTGTGGTTCCCCCCTCAGAATCATCCAGCTCACAGTGAAGACCCTAGGGCATTACAGTCTATACTAACAATTCTCAACCTGTAGGTCGTGACCTCTTTGGAGGTCGAATAACCCTTTCACAAGGGTCACATATCAGATAGCCTTCATATCAGATAGGTATATTTTGGTTCACAACAATAGTAAAATTCTAGTCATGAAATAGCAATGAGAATAATTTTATGGTTGGGGAGGTCACCACAACACGAGTGATTGAACTGTATTAAAGGGTTGTAGCATTAGGAAAGTTGAAGACCATTGGTCTACGGGATAATTCATGACAGGCAGGGCCATGCTGGTGTTGAGATCTGGTGTAGGTGGCGGTCACTAAGAGGGGGAAGGAGCTGGGAGCACAAGATGAGAGGGTTTTGCCGGGCGGTGGTGGCGCACACCTCTCATCCCAGCACTCGGGAAGCAGAGGCAGGTGGATCTCTGAGTTTGAGGCCAGCCTGGTCTTCAGAATGAGTTTCCAGGACAGCCAGGGCTACACAGAGAAGCCCTGTCTCAAAAGAAAAATGGTTCTGAGTAGGACTAAACTTTACTTGTTTGGGAATCCAGGGTAAGGGACAGGATGACGGATAGAGGGCGCAAAGGGCAGATCTCGGTGGTCCTTGTGGGTTCAGTCTTGGTCTAGGGCTTCCGTGCCTTGCTGTGACTGACACAATCTGATTTTCATAGAGGAGGGTGAGGGAAGAAGCAGTGGACCAGGAGGAGGCCACTCCGAGGAGCTGAGGGGCCATGGTAGCTATAGAAGGTGTGTGTGTGTGTGTAAGAGAGAGAGAGAGAGAAAGAGAGAGAGAGAGAGAGAGAGAGAGAGAGAGAGAGAGAGAGAGAGAGAGAGAGAGAGAGAGAGAGAAAGAAACATGGAGCAAGGCAAGCAGACCACTGCGAGTCCTGGCAGGTTGCTCCTACATTGTTCAGAGTCAGCACTGCCCACCAGGCAGCTTTCCATTCCCCTTCACCCAAGGTCAGGAAAGAGAGAGTTAGCTCAGCTTTCTCCCCAGTCTCAGGCCAGCCAAGGTGATGCTTGCAGGAATCCCCTCTTCGCTGCAGGGATGCAGCCCTGAGCAGGCCTTTGTGTAGCTGGCTATTTTCTCAAGGCTTCTGTGTGAGTCTATCTGCAGATCCCCAGCTGGCAGCCATGCTGCCCAGGGTGTGGAGCCTTTCTTTGGCATGACTAGAGGGACTCTGTGGGCTGTGCCATCGGGACCTGCATCCGGTCTTTTGATATGTAGCTTTTTGACAGTTCACGTGGCAAGGCTGGAGCCAGGGATGGAGTGGCCATTCTGGGTAGGACAAGTGAACTTGGCAAGTGTGGTGGGGTTAGGAGCAAAGAGCTCGGGTGGGTAAAGCTCTTGAATCCCCCGAGATTTCCAGGCATGCGCTTCCAGCTGTGTTTAAGGAATAGAATCCAGAGAATTGAACTGATTGGAGTTCAGTATACACTGACAAGTTCATGGGGACTCAGATCAGGAGCAAGAAGCATGATGGCTGTTGAATCTGTCCACTCAGCCAGGAGGCAGTGACCATGTCCTCTCGTGGCCATGAACAGTTATAGGCTGGGACACGTGGATCTGGGATACAACACCTGAGCTCAGAAGGAGTGCAGCTTTGGGAAAGTCAGCTCTCCCAATGACTGATCTGTCTCTCATGTCTTCCTTTTCCAGAGCCAAGGATCAGGCATCCACAGGGAGTAGAGGACATACATGTAGACATGGTGAGGGCTGGAGGGACAGTGGAGAGGGTGGGCTGGGCATAGGGGCACGGGTTGATATCGTGGGTTCATCAGAAAGACCTCTGAAGTTTTAAGAGAGGCTGGAAATCACAGTTTTACATAAAACTTCATTTTCAAATGTTGGCACTAATTTAAAATACATAAAGAAAAGCAATGGCAAGCCAAGCTACAGGAGGGTGTCTGTGATGTGGTGCTGGGGGACCTTTACCCAAGCCCACTGAGCTCAGGCAGCGGTCAGAGACCCATCCCCTTGAACGTGGCTGGTGCTGTCTCTAAGTCAAAATGTTCCTCAGGAATTTTTATTTCATTTTGGGATCATCATGAGAAATCTTTCCAGTGGTTCCGTTTCTGTGAAAAGAAATCTGCGGTTGTCTTGTTTTTCTTGGAGGCTGTGAAGGAAGCCCATCTGTGGAGCATTAGCTAGAAGCGGTGGGGGCGGGGCATGGGGACACTCCATCCAGGCTGGATAGAACCTTGGATGGAGACAGGAGGACTGGAGCGAGGGTGGCCGTTTGGTTTGGATAGGCCCCCAGCCCTGTGGAAATGAAAGACTGCCGTGCCCAGGGCGGCATGAGGCCACTCCATCACTCCGGCCAGGCTATGCAGGGCTGGGCAGACAGAGCCTGGGTTTGTTGCATTTGGCACTTGAGCCAAGGGGACTGAGTTTCACCTTCCCTGGATGCCTACTCATTCTAGACCCTTATGCCAGGACATTGTTCAGACCCTGCAGTGTGGGGAGTAAATAGTGCACTGCAGTCATAAGAGAATCCTGCCATATGTCAACCCCAAGGCCTGATGGGAAGGTCACACAACTGTCTCCCTTTGTTCTGAGCAGTGATCTGGAAGCTCTGTCCAGCTTTAGCCTTGATCAACAGAGCTGAGCTCAGATTTGTCCCATTTCTTGGACTTGGAAAAGACATGAGTTCTTCACATGTCCTGGATGCAACAAACCCTGAAGAAACCACTTTGAGTCCCTAAGAGAACGCATGTCTTAAACGCTCCATGGAGGGCAGGGTCTGACTCTAGTGTTTCTAGCATATGTGGGTACCCCACGAGCTACAGCAGGCAGTGGGGACTCATCTTGGCTTTAGCTTTTTGAGTCCTGGCTCTGGCTTGGCCTCAATTTACTCTTTTGGAAAATTGGGGGAGGGAAGTGGTAGATTGAAGCCAGGCTCCACCCACAACTCACAGGCTAAATTTCTGTGTCTTCCTTCCCTTTGCCTCCCCTTCCCTTCTCAACAAATTTTATTTGACTCATAAAATGTCTTCCGTACTTTTAAAACCAAGAGATTACATTAAAATTCCAGTGCTCATTGTCCCCAGAAAAATCAGAAAGCATGGCAACAGGACATGTGCCTGTGGGCTGCATCAAGATGGCAGCTCTTGCCTCTAGTAGGTAAAGCGGACACAGCCCCTCTCTTCCTGCCGTGTGTATGCTATGGCCGTCTCTCTGGTTGGAAATGGAGACTTAAGACTCCCAGACAAAGGTTACCTCTGATTTGCTAATCATACACACATTCTCCTTCTCTGTCTCCATCTCTGCTTTTCTTTTTTACATTGTGTTTGTGTATGTGTGTGTGTGTGTGCACGCGCATGCATGTGTGTGTGAGTGTGCATGTGCATGCACTTGCACGTGCATACACAAATATATGCACATGCTAGTGCACAGAGCAAAAACAATGATGTCTTCATCCATGTGGGAAATGCAGGTGTCAAGTATGCTGCTCTGACAAACTTCCCTGAGCTGAAGCTCCAGGACACTGAGGTCTGACCTGACTGGATAAATCCTGCTCCCCTTGAACCTCAGCCAGGGCCTCTGGCTCATAAAACATCCTTATAAGAAAGTCCCAAGACCCATCTCTATTACCCAATAACTCAAGAGGCAGGCCATAAGACTGGACACTTGAGACTGGCAGCTCACTGTGCTGTGAGCTATGCTGGCCACTGAGCCCGCCGAATGGGTAAAATCTACCCGTGTTCCTGTCTGAATGAACCCTGGGGCCATTATAATCAGGGAGTAGAAAGAGACTTTCAGGGTCTTCCTGGGGGAAGCTTCAGAGAGCAAAGCCTGAGCCACAGAAGAGCATGGCGGAAGTGAAGGGGAATGAAGGGTTGTTTGCCAGAGCTGGTGTGTATGGTGAGGGGTGGAGGCAGAACCCCTCCCCCAGACCCTGCAGACCACCTGGTAGGAGATCATCTAGTTCCCATGAACTTAGAAGTACCATGTAAAGAGGCTTCATGAGGCTCACCAGCCGGTGGGGTTGGGCTGTAGGGGACTGTGTCAGACACAAGGCAGCCTGACATCACTCCTGCTCCTGCAGGGCTACCTTCTTTCTATGCATGAAGATGTCCCATGAGAGGAGCGGGAACTTGCCACAGTCCAGCAGTGCTTGGATCTGTGTGACTCAACCGTGGCCACGGCTTAGCTCCTATTCCTCTACTCACCCACCCACCCACACACTTATCCTTCCACCCATCCATCCATCCATCCATCCATCCACCCATCCATCCATCCACCCATCCATCCACCCACCCACCCATCCATCCATCCATCATCCATCCACCCATCCATCCATCCATCCATCCATCCATCCTTTAATCACTCATCTAGCCAGTCATCCATTATCCATCTCTATCTATCCACCCAGTAACCCATCATCCACCCATTTAGCCTCCATTCAATCATTTGTTCATGAGTTGCTTGGCAAGCATTTGAGACAACCCTGTGCTACTCCTGTTCTGTACTGAGTATGTACAATCTGGGCTCTGCCCATGATAAGTGCAGGAAAGAAACAAGGGAATAAATCATGGTGCGTGCTGCTAAAGGTTGGGCAAGCCTACGGTGTGAGCTTTTTCTGGTTACAATAAATCCTAGGAGCCTCTTTAGAGCCAGTGATACCCTAGATAGACCTCAACTTGGCTGTTCCCTGGCCTAGGGCTAAGGCAGTGTGCTGGCTTCTAAGGCAAACTTGGAAGATCTTGTCACTTGGTTTAAATTTGAACTTCTCTAACCACTTCTTTATGCCTATTTCTTAGCCCGTTTTCTGCTACTGAAACACCATACCTGTCTTAGGTAGGGTTTTACTGCTGTGTACAGACACCATGACCAAGGTAACTCTTATAAAGGACAACATTTAACTGAGGCTGGTTTACAGGTTCAGAGGTTCAGTCCATTATCATCAAGGCAGGAACATGGTAGCATCTAGGCAGGCATGGTGCAGGAGGAGCTGAGAGTTCTACATCTTCATCTGAAGACTGCTAGCAGAGTATTGACTTCCAGGCAGCTAGGATGAGGGTCTTAAAGCCCACGGCCATGGTGACACACCTACTCCAACAGGGCTACTCTTTCTAATAGTGTCACTCTCTGGGCTGAGCATATACAAACCATCACAATATGCAAGACTGGTTCATTTATAATGAAGAATAAATAAAGGTTTGTTTTAACCTTGTTCCCAGCATCTGCTCAGCATCATGACAGAGGGCATTGTCATGCTGTGCTGAGCAAGGAGTCTAACCTTGACCCTTCACCTTCTCTTACAAGGCCACTAATGCCTCCTCATCTAATCATAACGTTCTCCAGAGGCCTTATGTCCCAACACCATTAGAATATTACATTGACAATTCTATGTTCTTTAAGGAGACACATTCAAATAATACTAGTGTAGGTAGAGACCCTTCTCAGAAAAATCTCTGCACCTAGAACTTTCTAGAGCTCAGAGGTCAGTGAGAACTGCCAGCTAAGAGCCTTATTCTATACCTTATTCTGTTTTCCTCACATGGATTAAAAAAAAAAAAAAACCAAAAAAAAAAAAAAAAAAACCAAAAAAGCCCATGGGGCCAGCATGATAGCTCAGGGCACAAAGGCCCTTGCCACTAAGTCTGGTGAACTGAGTTCAATCCCTGGACCCTTCTGGAGGAAGAAGAGAAGAACACAAATTGTTCTCTGACTTCCACATACATGTACCAGCAAGTGTGTGCCTACCTCATGTCACCACCTCCATAACTGTCCCCATCCAGCTCCCCATCTCTTACCCTCATCCCAGAGTGGAGCAGGGAAGAGAAATTTAAAACAAATCAAAAGGGCAAACAAAGCTGGTATTTAAGATTTCCCTGCTTTCTGTGAGAAATGGGGACCCTGGCAGCACTCGGCCTTCATTAGTCTCCTGGGTGGCCCCAACTAGGCCATTCTGAGCAGCTGTTTCTTGATAGGAAGAAACATGTGCTCTGTTCCAACAGACCCTGTGATCTCTACTGAGTGTTTGTCTTGGAATCTGGGGTTCTCTAACCATTTGTTGTGTTGTCCTGTTGTCTGTCTTTCAGCCAGTGAAGTTACTTCCTCAGGCCATTTTATATGATATGACTATATATAATTAATGTAGCCTGCGGTTAGACATGGTAGCTATTTAAACATGAGCCAGCACTGCCTTCTTCAGGGTGTCTATCCAGAATCACTCCTTAGTTCCAGAGTATTTTCACACTCCAGCAGAAGCCTCTTGGCCATTGAATAGTCACTCCCTACCCCTTCCCCAGACCCTGGCTACAAGCTATGTGTAGGCTTCTTGTTTACCCGTGTGATCATTCTGATAGGTTCTCTTTTTCCAGGCCAAGCCTGCTCAATCTCACCCCTCTCCTGTGGGTATCCTTCTTGCACACTTCTTTGTATCCCTAGCTCTGCATAGCAGTCGGCTATGCTGTCTCTCAGAGTGACATGCCTGTCTAGGTCCCTAGTTCCTTCTCCCAGTTTGTTCATGTGTCATATGCCCACTGCCATCCCAGTGGCAGAACTAAGATCAAGCCTATTAAGACCCTAAGTCTCTCCAGAATGGAGTTATATCTCACATATCTCCTGGGAGTATCAAGGGGTGTGAAGCAATCAGCAACACAGGAAACTCTGCCCTCAAACAATCCTGCTATGCTTCTGCCTAAGGGATAGCCTTCTCTAAGCTCCTGGAGTAAGATTATTGCTGGCTTGACATGACCGTTATAGCTCCCACAGAGAAGGCATGTTGGCAAGGGACCTAATTCCCTTGAGCATCTCCAGCTGGGACATGCAGAATCAATGTGAGGCTTAGTATCAGAAATCATTCTTCACATCCTTATCCCAAAGAGAAAGCATCTGACATGGACATCTGCACTGGCTGAACTGGAACAGGCGTGTACATTCTGGGTTCATATGGGTGTGCATGTGTGCACATGTGTGTGCATGAGACGCTGGGGCTACAGCCAAGATGGGGCAGCTAGCACAGTTAGCAGAAAGTATATTTGGGCCAATGAAGCCTTTTTCTTATCAGACAAGTGAGAAAGGGAAGCAAGAAAGCTGAAAATCTAAGACACACTGAAATCGTAGAATAAGATGGCAAAGACAAATGCAAATTTCTCAGTCGCCAGTACATGTGTGCACATGAAGCCCTGCAGGGCAAGACGGAGGTATTATATTAGATAAACAAGATGAAACCCAAACCAAGCAGCAATATGCCATCACCAGACACAGAACAAAGCTTAAAGACAAGAGAAGGTTGAAGGTGCAGGAATGAGGCAGAAATATCCAGCAGCTAGACCCGAGCCGTGTCGTTCTATCAATCCCAGACAACAGACTGGAGACAAGAGACGCAGCGAGGGAGAGACAGGTCAACATTTAATGAGGAAAGGTTCGTTTCTCCCAAGACGAGACGGTGGTTGCAGAAGTATATTCATTTGATAAAACGGCCTCCATGAGTCTGAGGTAAACTTTCCTTTCCTGAGGTGGAGAAAGAGCCAAGTCTATTATTCTTTTGCGGAGATGTCAGGCTCCCCTCCCCCTCTAATTAGTATTAAATTAAGTGGGTAAAAAAAAAAGAAAAGAGTCAACAAAGATAAGGAATTTCTGAATAACAGACACAACAGGCTTGCTTTAATGGGCACAAATGAATTTTGCATCTGCTAAAAAGTCTCTAGTTTCTCTCAAGCCTATGTTCACCATTGTGAAAAATCATATATACGGCATCGTGAAAATCATACATGTAGCACTGTGAAATTCATATAAGTAGCACTGTGAAACTCATATACACACCATTGCGAAAATCTCATACACATCATTGTGAAAATCTATTTCTCAGGTTCAAATCTCACGAACTTTCAATGAATAATTATGAGACAGCTCTTGCTTCCTGACCACTGTGCCTTGGAATTAGAAATTAATAAGATTTCTCCCCATCTCTCTGCCCAGGACAAATCCTCATTCTTTGGAAGTTTAGAGGAGATCTCTTAAATAATTTTCGGGTAAATGAAAAACCATCAAAGAAGCTCGGAAAATACCTAGGAAATCCAATAATCCTAAAAACACCGTACATCCAAACTTAGGTGAGAATTCCTTTGAGGAGAGACATCTGTAAGTAATAGATATCAGTCTCTGACTTCCAAGAACTTGAGGGTTAATCCAAAGGACTTAGAAGGCATTCTCTCTCAGGGCTGGAAAGATGGCTCAATGGGTAAGATCACTGGCTGCTCTTCCACATTACCCAGGTTCAAAGTCCAGCACCTACACAGTAGTTCACAACCATCATAACTCTGGTCCTAGGGGATCTATCACCCTCCTCTGGCCTCTGTGGGCATTGCATGCAAGTAATGTCCAGACATACATGCAGGCAAAACCACATAGACATATAATAATGATAATAATAATAATAATAATCTTTTTTTAACCCCGTGAAAACCTCCCCTCTGGCCAGCAGTATTGGCAGGAGGTTACTGGTCAGTGCTGACAGAACTTTTGTGGTTCTTTTCCAAAGAAAATGAAAAATACATCGTTGTGCAAGAAATTTCAGAAGTTTGTGGGTATGTGTGTGCACGAGCATGCGCTTGTGTGCAGTCCAGAGGACAGCCGTCCACTTTGTTTATGGAGAGAGGATCACTCCCTTGCTTGGGACTCACTAATTCGGCTAGACTGGCTGGCCAGCAAGCCCAGGGATCTGCCTGTCTCCTCTCTGGTGCTGAGACTTACAAGCATGTCCATGTGAGGCCTTTTGCATTTGTTCTGGGGATCTCACTCAGGTCCTCACACTAGCTAAGCAAGCACTTCACAACCGAGCTATCTCCCAGGCCCAAGAAATCTCAGAATTAAAAAACCATGATGAGAACTGTAAGGGATGGTCTGGAGGCTAGCTTCGGCCTCCGTACCTCTCTCAGGGCTCCTACCTCTTCTGAAGCAGCATAGGGTGGAACTGTTCACCTGGAGGTTTTGCTGGCAATGGCAAATGTGACTTGCTCAGAACACCAGACTCTTGGTGGAACTTGTCCAGCTCAGTTTTCAGCAGTGATGGACTTGGGGTCAGGCCTCTGTTCTCAGTTCCTGCTCCCTGGGACCCTGGTGCTACCTCTGTGCATAGTGTCTTCACCCTGGGCCATCTCCTCTCTGATTAGTGTCTAAGTCTGTTTTTTTGTTGTCACTAGAACAAACTGGATAAGTTCCAAGGGAAGAGGCTTATTCTGGCTGACAGTTCTTGTTCAAGGTCAAAGGGTTGCATCTGGCAATGCCCTTCTTGCTTGCAGTGTACCAGGGCAGCACAGGGAGCACATGGCAAGAGGCAGGGAGCACAAGCATGCCCCACTGTCTTCTGTCTCTGTTATAAAACCACCAGGGTTCTAACCTGAGGATCCACCCTGATGACATTATCTAATCTTAATCATCTCCCCAGGAGCCAGCTCGATACACTCAAGCCAGATGAAATGTCTACCTTCTTGTTTCTTCTCAATGGGGATTCAGCTGAAGCATGAACTTTGGGAGAACAGACAGAGCAGCTAGCTTCTCCTCAGAGGCCACTATGGACAAGTTTGTGTGTGACCATCTTCTTGCTTTATTCTGGAGCATATACTTAAGAGGAGGGTTGCTAGGGCCCAGGGTAAGTTCCTGATTAACCTCTAAGACATAATTCACTTTGGATTAAAAAAAAAAACTACTTCAGATTAGCATTGGCTTTAGTTTCTTTTCTGTTGCTGTGATAAAGGTGAGAAAGGGAGGTTTAGTTCAGCATACAATTCCAGGTTACAGTTCAACATTCTGGGAAAGTCAAGGCAGGAACATCAAGCAGCCAGTTACACCACATCTACAACCAATGGCAGAGAGAAACAAGTGCATAGGTACTCGTGGGCTTGCTTGCTTGCTTGTGCTCAGCTTGATTTCTCTGCTCAAACAGCTTGAGACTCCCTGCCTGGGGAATGGTGCCACTCACAGTGGGCTGGATCTTCCCACATCAGTTAAGATGATCTCAAACAGCTTGAGACTCCCTGCTTAGGGAATGGTGCCACCCACAGTGGGCTGGATCTTTCCACATCAGTTAAGATGATCCTGCACAGATATGCCCACACACCAACCCAGTGTAGATATTCCTCACTGAGATTCTCCTCCCAGATGATTCTAGGTTGTATCAAGCTTATGGTTAAAACTAACAATTACAGCATTAATATGTATAAATTGTACATAGCAGTGTATTACTGTGCAGCAAAATTGATGGGACAAAGAAGGCATGATGTGAAGTAAAACAGACTAAATAAATGCAGGGTATTTAACATTTTGAGAAATGTCAAGACTGATTTCCATAATGCCTTGAGTTTGGTGCCCCTGCCAGAGAGCCAAGCCTGGTGGTCAAGCACAGGTCATGGATGGATGCCTGGGAAGACCTGATACTTATTCCCTATTAGAAGAGACTCATCTCTCTCTGAGCATGGAGTTTCCACTTTTGTCTGCGGATTGAGTTCTCTCAGACCTGATCTACCTGCTTTATTCATAACGGAGGTGATCCAGGGGGAACCTGAATACCATTTCCTTGGGCTAAGTAGTCATTTCTCTATTAGCTGTGTACTGTCGTGGATCTCCTATGAAGTGGCCAGAAATGCAACAGATTCAAACCCTGCCTAGCTCTGGTATCATGTGGATGTTGTTTTCATAGTCATTGTCTCTCAAGGACTTGAGAGAGATAGAAGAACCCACATCTGTGAAAGGTTAGGAAATGAGACAGTTAGAATGTGGAGATACTGGGATTTGAACCTGGACCTCTCTGATGCCTTCTGACTTTCAGTGCTAGCTGACCCTCTATGAGGGATGGGTGGGAGAATGAATAAAACACCATCTCTACTGAAACAGGATGGTCAAGGAGTCTTTCCCATCTCCTGGTGTGAGCAAGAGTTCCCCTGGCCAGGACCATATGGGAAGAAGTCATGAATGGGGGCAATATGGAAGGTGTGTGTAGACTGTGGGGATATGAGCAGCAGCTATTCACAGAAATGAGTCCAGTGTAACATTTGTTTCTCCTCAAGCAGCGCACCTAGGAGCATTTGTGTAAGATCTGTTACTTAGCTCTTCCTCTCCTTCTTGATGACAAGACAACTAACTCAGTGGCCTCCTAGGGTCTTGTACCATGGAACACTGGACCTGGGGGCCAACAAAATGGCTCATCAGGTAAAGGCGGTTGGTGTACAAGCCTGGGTTTGATCCCCAGAATCCATATAAAAGTAGGAGAGACATAACTGCACAGAATTGTCACTTGACATTCATAAGGCCCTGAAACACACATACCCACAAAAATATCCCAAGTGTACACATGAGTGTACCCACCCACACATAGTCACACACACACACACACACAAACACACACGCAAACACAAAGTTAGTTAATAAATAATTTTTAAAACCAAAGAACTAGTCAATGTATGTATAGTTTTTTTTAAAAGCAACAAAAAAGACCTGAGTGATTTGTTATTTGGTGCTTAAAGTATGGGCAGCCACCCAGGTGACCCAGGAAATATTACCTGGGGCTGGAGGCTGACTGGAAATGGTTCTGAGGAATAAGAGATCAAGGGTAGGCCATTCTTTTCTTTTCCTTCTTCGATAGGTTTATTGAGCTGGACTTCACCTATGCTACAATCCTGACATTTGAGGTGCAAAATTTATGTTTTCCAGCATATAATCATCTTATGATAGCTGCAGGGCACTGGTCTCAGGACTCCTGAGAATTCCAAACAATGAGTCTCTCCTATAAAATTCTGAAGCATCTGCACACCACCCAGTTACATCTCTACACCTCAGACAATCTCTAGCGACTTCGGATACCTAGTACAGCACATTGCTGTGTCCACGGTTGCTATGCTAATGAGAAGCTGTAACATGTTTCAAATCTTCTTGATTGGTGAATAGATGAGGAAAGTGCTTATGTAATGGGTCGACTTTAAAACAATTTCATTGTCCCCCAAAGAAACACTGCACCCACGAGTCCTCTTCTCCCTCAGGTATTTTTGGTTTTGTGTGCCTCATGGCCTCAATACTGGGCAGGAACCTATGGCTCCCAGACCACAGGCTAGACTTTTCCCAAGACCTCTTGTTGTCCCCCAAGAACAGGACAAGGGGTATGACTGGTGTTTGTGCCCCAAGACTCCCTCTCTAAGTCGAACTTTCTGATCCAAGAAACATATGGGTAGCCAAGCTTTGGCTTCTGCACATGCCACCAGGCAGCTCTCGACTTCCATCCAATGCTACCCTGAGGTAGCCACTCCCTCCTGCACTCCTCTCAAGCCTTTAAATGCTTTGTGGTCCCACACCACTATGATGGGTCAGTAACACCAATGAGTTCCCATTCCTGCTCATCACCCCTGCTCGGCTCTGCAGAAGCTTCAGAAATAATAGCCATCCCTAATCAATGATTTGATCTTTCTGATATGGCATGGGAAATATGGGAGCAAAAGGCCCAAAATTTAAAAAAAATTTTTTTTCAGAATTGCCACACTTTAACAAATACTTTTCCAGCACGTGATGTTTTATGCTAACTCCCAGTGACCAATGCAACTCACCCAAATGGCCAGTCTCAATGAAGACAAATGGTGCTGTAGATCTTGCTACTTAATGCAAATCAAAACAACCCTGAGATTCCATCTCACACCAGTCAGAATGGCTAAGATTAAAAACTCAGGTGATAGTAGATGCTGGCGAGGGTGTGGAGAAAGAGGAACACTCCTCCATTGTTGGTGGGACTGCAAGATGGTGCAACCACTTTGGAAATCAGTGTGGCGGTTCCTCAGAAAATTGGACATAGCATTACCTGAGGATCCAGCTATACCACTCCTAGGCATATACCCAGAAGATGCTCGAACATATAACAAGGACATATGCTCAACTATGTTCATAGCAGCCTTATTTATAATAGCCAGGAGCTGGAAAGAACCCAGATGTCCTTCAACTGAGGAATGGATTCAAAAAATGTGGTATATTTACACAATGGAGTATTACTCAGCTATTAAAAACAATGAATTCGAGAGTTTCCTAGGTAAATGGATGGAACTAGAAATCATCATCCTGAGTGAAGTAAGCCAATCACAAAAGAACACACATGGTATTCACTCACTGATTATCGGATATTAGCCCAGAACCTTGAAATGCCCAAGATGCAACTCACAGGCCACATGAAGCTCATAAAAAAGGAAGACCAAGTGGGGGTGATTCAGTTCTTCTTAGAAGGAGCAACAAAATACTCAAGGGAGCAAATATGGAGACAAAGTGAGGGACAGAAACTGAAGGAGGGGCCATTTGAAGACCTTTCCACCTGAGTATCCATCCCATGTGCAGTCACCAAAGGTAGATGCTGATGTGGAAGTCAGGAAGTGCATGCTGATAAGAGCCTGATATGGATGTCTCCTCAGAGGCCTTCAAGAGTCTGACATATTCAGAGGCAGATGCTCACAACTAGCCATTGAACTGATCATGGGGTTCTCAATGGAGGAGTTAGAGTGAGGACTGAAGGAGCTGAAAGGGTTTGTGGCACCATGAGGAGAGCAACAATGCCAACCAACCACAGCTCCCAGGGTCTAAACCACCAGCCTGGGAGCACTTAGGGAGGGATCCAGGGCTTCAGCTGAATACGTAAGAGTGGAGGGCCCTGCCGGGCACAGGTGGAAGATGAGATCCTTGACGTCATGAAGCCTGGACGCCACAGGGGGTGGGAATTTTGAGGGTGGGAAAGTGGGGGTGGGGGGGGGTAGGTAGGGGTTACATCCACAGAGAAGAAGGATGAGGGGTAAGGGGATAGGGGGTTCACGGGTGGGTGGGGGATGGGGTAAGGGGACAACATATGAAATGTAAATAAAATATCCAATAAAAAAATAAAAAATAAAAAAAAATTAAAAAATAAAATAAAAAAATAAAAAAAAGAAATCAGTAAAAAAAAAGATATTTTTAAAAGTCAGTGTTTTGATTTCTTTTCTGTTGTTGTGATGAAAGCACTCTGACCAAAACAACTTATGAGAGGTAAGGATTTATTTGGCTTACACTTTTAGATTGCAGTTCATCGCTGAGGGAAGTCAAGGAAGGAACTCACTCACAGTCAAGGATACAGCAGAAACTGTAGAAGGATGTGGCCTGCTGGTTCACTCCAGGCTGAGACCACCTACCTAGGGAATGGTGCCACCCACAGTGGGATGGGTCTTCCGACATCAAAATTAACAGTCAGGACAACCCCCCACAGACATGACCATAGGCTACTCTGATTTGGGAAATTCCTCAATTGAGATTTCCTTTTCAGGTGACTCTGGGCTGTGTCAAGTTGACAGCTAAAGCTAATTGGAACAGTTAGCCAGTCCTCTCAGATACATGCCACACATAAATGGCTCGTGAGATGGGCTGAGTAACTTCCACTTCAACTGCAACAAACAAACAAACAAATCCTCTCAGGAATGTGGTCTTTCCTTCTAGAACTTGCTTGCTGTGGTTGTATTGTGGAGTATTTAACTAATTGTCTACTTTGAATTTTACAAGTGTTTCTTTTCCAGTTTGCATGCTTTTTAATTTCTTTCTAATTGCTCTGCCTATAACTTCCAGCAACATGTTTAATGGCTGTGTAAAAGTGGACTTTTTTAAAAAAATAAAAGTTCAGTTATCACCATTGAATGAAATGCTCCATTTGGACTCTTCTGGAATGCCCTTTGCCATACTAAGCAATTCTTGCCATGCCTAGTTTCTTTCTAATCATGAACCATGTTGAATGTGCTCAAATTTTTTTTCTGTATCAATTGAGGTGATCATACAGTTATTTTCTATGAATGTGGTATAATATGTGGACTGGTTTTTGTATGTTGAGTCATCCTTATATTCCAGTGATAAACTCTACTTGGTTACGATATATAATCCCTTTAATATGTTTCTGGATATTTTGCTAGTGTATTGCTAAAGATTTCTTATTTTATATTTACAAAGAAAGTTGGTTGGAGTTGTCTTACAGTATCTTTCTTAGTCAATCTCTTGTTCAATTTTTCTATTTCACCTTCAGTCAATCTTAATTGGTTCCTAGAAACTTCTTAACTTCATCCTGCATGGATTGTCAGTATATGATTATCCAGCCTATTCTCTGATAGTTCTTTTGTCTCTACAAGGTTGCTCATACTGTCTGCAGAATTTTTCTCTTTTTTGGAATTCAAGCTTTTATTATAGTAAATCTCATTGACTTTCTCAAAGAACTAACTTTTGATATTTCTTTATTGTTCTTTCGTTTGTCTTCTCCCTCCCTCCCTCCCTCCCTCCCTCTCCCCCCCCCCCCCCCCCCCCCCGGGGGGGGGGGGT
>NW_021604703.1:5424305-5464141 GCF_004785775.1 Grammomys surdaster | reverse complement strand
TCTTTCTTTCTTTCTTTCTTTCCTTTCTTTTTTTCTAGTTCTGAGTTTACTCTCCTAGCTTCTTACAGCGTGGAGCTATGTTTTGATGTAGCTCATCCTTATTTTTTAAGCGTAATGGTTTACAACTGTAAACTTTCCTCTGGGATCTGCCTTTGTATCATTCTCATGAGTTTTGGTTACTTTGTGGATTTGTTTTCATGATTGTCTCAATAGACTGTCTAATTCATCTCACAAGTTCTTTTTGTCTTAATTGTTTGAATAAACTATTCATTGAAATTCTACACATTTGTGAAGTTTCTCCTATTGTTAGTTTGTCGTTTTATTTCTCCCAGATTAGAAAAGATACTTCCGCCGGGCAGTGGTGGCGCACGCCTTTAATCCTAGCACTTGGGAGGCAGAGGCAGGCGGATTTCTGAGTTCGAGGCCAGCCTAGTCTACAGAGTGAGTTCCAGGACAGCCAGGGCTACACAGAGAGACCCTGTCTTGAAAACCAAAAAAAAAAAAAAAAAAAAAGAAAGAAAGAAAAAGATACTTTGTATGGTTTCAATACTTTAAAACTTGTTTTGTGACCTGACTCTAAGAATGACTTGTATTCAGGAAGATATTTCTTCTCCTCTGATAGTATGGGACATTCTACGTAACTTAGGTTTATTTGATTTATGATTTTTTTTGTTTTTTTGTTTGTTTGTTTTTTTGAGACAGGGTTTCTCTGTGTAGTTCTGGCTGTCCTGGAACTCACTCTGTAGACCAGGGTGACCTCGAACTCAGAAATCCGCCTGCCTCTGCCTCCCAGGTGCTGGGATTAAAGGCGTGCACCACCACTGCCTGGCTGATTTATGATTTTTAATCATTTTCTATATAAAGAGTCACTTATTTTTATTCTATATGCATTTGTGTTTTGCCTGTATGTATGTATGTGTGTGCATAGTGTGTGTGCCTGGTGCCTGTGGTGGCTAGAAGAGGGTGTTAGACCTCCTGGAACTGGGGTGAGCCATCATGTGGTTGCTGGGAACTGAGCTTGGATCCTCTGCAGGAGGATCTTAACTGTTGAGCCATCTCCCAGGCCCCAGTTTGTCATTTTCTATGTCTACACGTGTGTGACTTCCTAAATTCCCAGTCCACACAAGGAACTTTCCAAAGTTTCTGTTCTCCTCCAACCTCTTCTTCCCCAAACTTCTGGATTTGTTTATCACATTGCTTGTCTTATCTTTTGAACTTTGCCCCAATTGGCTGAAATACGTTTTTCTTTAAATTCATTAGACAAATATCAAAGAACTCACTTCAGCCCTAGTGAGAAACTACTAGTCAGGGGAAACAAATCAAGATTCTGCAGAAGCCCATGACTACGATGCTTGTTTTCTCTGGTACCGTTGACTGTGTTGATAACGTGGGATGCCATAGTTCTGGAACTCTTGTGTTGGAGAGTAGGGTGTGGCAAACAGGAATTAACACACACTGAAGGCCAGCGACTTCCTTATTTATCTGCATCCCTTGGCTTTTGTACATTTCTGACTAAATTTTGGCATTCCCCAAAAGTCGATTCTGACAGATTTGCCAGTTTGTTCTCTGCTTTTGTGGAAGGGCAGAGTTTTGTCATTTCCCATTCTGACATATTGGCAGCATCCTCTCCAATGTCACATTCACTTATCAGAATAGTACATATAAGAACGTAATACCAGTGAGGTAAAGGACGTTCCTCCTTCCTAGCGTGGCCACCATCCCTCTCTCTGAGATGGCTCTATGTCTTGTATTAGTTTTCTATCGCTGTTGTAACAAGTTGCTGTAAAGTTAATGGCTCGTAGAATATAATTTATGCAGCTTTTGAGGTCAGAAATCTGAAGTGGGTCTTGCTGACCTAGAATCCAGTTGGCAGGATTTTGCTCCTTCTGGGGACTCTACAGAGGATCTGTGTCCTTGGCCTTTTCGGTTTCTGGAGGCCATCTGCATTCCTTGGCTCATGAGGCTCTCTCTCTATATCTTCAAAGCCAAAAACATCAGGCCAAGGCTGTCTCCTGCTGCTGCTTGTCTACATCTTTCTTCTGTATCCTTCTTTTATCTCTAGGATCACTTGTGATTGTATTGGTCCTTCCTGGCTCATCTAGGAAACTTCTGCACCACAAAGTCAGCTGATTGACAACTTTAACTTTCTTTCACCATGAAATAATACATAGTCACAGAGTCTAGGGGTTATAACATTGGTGTCTGAAGGACCACAGTGCTACCTACTACATAAAACTTGCCCAAGAATGCATTTTATAATCATTACTTCACATTTGATACTTAAAGAATCTGAGAAAGAAAAGCAAGTTTGTGTTACTATGGTTAAATAAATATACTGTATCTCTATTTGATACAGGCCCAATGGTACATTTTTATAAGTATGTTTTGTATAATTACTTTCAAAGACAGTTGAAGAAAGAGGGGAGATGCATTTGTGCTATTTTTATAATTTATCATTAATTTGATTAATTATTATTAATATTGGATGTACAAATACATTGAAATTATTATTGTTGTCTGGGGTTACCTGTTTACAGTCTCAACTTTCTTTTAGGATTTTTAAAAAAAGATTAATTAATTAATTTTATGTCTAAGTACTCTACCTGCATGTACACCTGCATGCCAGAAGAGGGCATCAGATTGCATTATAGGTGGTTGTGAACCACCACTATGTGGTTGCTGGGAATTGAACTCAAAACCTCTGGGAGAGCAGCCAGTGCTCTCAACTGCTGAGCCATCTCTCCAGCCCCCTAAGCTTTCTTCTAATATGTCTTATAAAAGAGGTCTATTGACAACAATTTCTCTGTTTCTTTTTAACATTTGGAACAGCTATTTCACCTTTGAATGGCAGTTTTACTAGACATTGGATTCCTGGTGGACAGCCGTTCACACACTCATGGTCTTCTGTCTTCTATAATTTCTTATGAAAAATCAGTCTTAGCTGAATGTCTTTGTACACCACAAGTCACTCCATCCTGCTGTTCTATAACACTTCTGTACTTCAGGGTTTTTCTTTGATGGCTTGGGATCTCTGCATTTATTTGAAGTTTTTCGAGTTTCTTGGCTATGTACACTGATGTCTTCCTCAAGTTTAGTAAGTTTTCAGCAACTATGTCTCATATTTTTCTATTGTCATTCCCATTGATCTTTCTGATTCCTCAATCCCCCCAGTAATCTCCTATGTAAGCACCCTCATCCCCTATTCCATACTTTCCAAATCTCTCCCTTCCATCCTCCTCCCTATCCCTCTTCCATCTGCCTCTACCCCTTCTTCCTCCTATCCTCCCCTCTCACCCTCATCCCTCCCTTTAACCCTTCTTCCCCTCCCTCCTCCCATCCTCCCTTCTCATCCTCATCTCTCCCTCATCTTCCCCTTCCTCCTCCCCTCCTTCCTTCTCATCCTTCTCCAACAGATGGGACTTTCTCTAAGATGAACTGGTGAGAATTACAAAAAGAAAAGAAAGAACAAATTCCTGCTCAAGTACAAAAGCCTCACATTCTTCTTGAGATATTCTTACCAAAATTTAATTGATTTTCTTGAAGAAGTGGTGTTTCTTTGTCTGCTTTATTTCCTTAGTACAATTACTGCAGAGTTTAAATTGTTTCTTATAATTTTCTTTTCACCCATGGGGCTCCTTTGGCCACTGTTCCAGGAATGGAGCTCTTGGGTCCTCAGTGCTTGGAAACTCTTCTTAGGACCATGGCAATACACAAAGCAGGGACACTGTATCCATCAGGGTCTAATGAGGTACAGTTGTTGGAGACACAAATCCAGTTACACCATGGGCAGAGCTGTACTGGCACATGGATGAGACAGGAACCATAGCTGGCCCATACTATGTCACAGCCAAGACCTGTGTCTTCCCCATTCTAGTTAGCGTTAGCTGTCAACTTGAAAAAGCCTAGAATCATCTGAGAATGAAGTCTCCACTGAGGCATTTCCCAGATCAGATTGGCCTGTGGGCATGTCTATGGGGATTGTCTTGATTGGTGATTGATTTGGGAGGAACCAGCACACTGTGGGCAGCACCATTCCCTTGGCAGATGGACCTGGGCCATATGAGAAAGCTAGTTAAGTGTGAGCCTTTGAATGAGCCAGCAAACATCATCCTCCATGATTTCTGCTTCATGTTCCTGTTTGAGTTTCCTCAATGATTGATAGTGGCCTGGAAGTGTAAATCACATACATTCTTTCCTCTACTAAATTGCTGTTGGTCATAATATTTGTTACAATAATAGGATGAAGCTAAAATGTTTCTTCTCTCTTGAGATGGCTCTTTTTGGTGTAGACCTTCTCAGATAATCATAAGTCATTTCACATAAGTGACTCCAGGATTCCTGTACAAGCTTTCCAGGCCAGGAAGGAAGATTATGTTTCATGTGTTGGTTTTTTCATCATCCCGAGCTCATGGAAGACTATTGTCTCAGTTATGTTTTTGTAGCTCTGATAAAACACCCTGGCAAAAGCAGTTTAATAGAGAATGGGCTTACTCCAGCCCACAATTCAAGAGTACACTCTATTGTTGTGGACCAGTCATGGAGGCAGGAACTTAAAAGCAGCTCGACGCATGTGCATAACCAGGAAGTAGAGTGAGGATGAATGAATGGCTTCTGCTCAGTTCCCTTCCTTCACTTCTGTAGATCAGGAGCCCAGCCAGAGAATGGTGTCATCCACAGTGGGTAGGTCTTCCTACCTCAATTGATGACATCAAGAAAATCCCCCAAATGTTTGCACAGAGACCCATCTCTCAGGCGATTCTAGATTTTGTCGATTAATGCTAAATACCACACGCTCTGATTATGCCACATGTTCATTCCCTGGGTAAACCATTGTGGCTAGGGACATGGGTACCAGCTGTGGACTATGGGCCCTTCCCTGTAGCCCTGGGAGTGCAGACCATATGTGATGCACACATCCATCAAAGTCACACCAGGCCCCTAGGTGAGCAGAAGGAAGACTCAAGTCATCCCAATGGCCCCCATTTTTCCCTGTGAAAAACCATACATTAATGGAAAGATGACTCAGCTAACCACTGTTCTTGCCGAGGACCTGGGTTTACTTCCCAGGACCCACATGGTGGTTCACAACCGTTTGTAACTCCAGTTCTAGAGAATTGGATACCTCCTCCTGATCCCCTCAGGCTCCATGCACAAATGTGGTGCACATAGCATACATTTAGGCAGACCACTCATACATATAAAATAAAGTCATCTTTAAAAATACTTGTAGATAAGTACACGTGCAATTTTACACATCCGACAGTCCCTTCCTTACCGATGTCTTGATTTACGATATTTTTATGATGACATAAAAAGCAATACCCCTGGATAATTTTGTAGCTGAGGAATTGACTCCATGGGTAAAGAGCTCTTCATAAGCACAAGTATGAGGACCCGAGTTCATATTCTAGACACCCATAAAAAAGTGGGGCAGACAGAAGCCTGCCTGGAGCCCCAGTGCTCTGGATCCCTGGAACAAATTGGCTACATGACTAGCCACATAGCCAGTGATGAGTCCAAGTGAGAGACCCTCCTTCAAAATGTAAAATGGAGACATGATCAAGAGCATCAATGTCTGGCATCCACAGACACACAAAAACACATGTGCACTCACATACACACCATAAACAGGAAAAACGAAACAATGATAAATTTGCACTGGGCTCTTGTCCCAGATTAAGCAACAGTGAACCACGGTTCTCATCAGTCACATGATCACAGAGGGAAAGAACCTGCACTCCCGGCTGTTTGGTAGGCTTGATATATAGCTTCGTGACCTAGAGCAGTTTCAGAGGGGTTTGTGGGGCTCCACTGTGGGCAGAGGAACATCTGAAGCTAATCTGTGTGTGCTCTGAATATCACTGCCATACTCAGAACTTAGAATCACACATCCTAAGAGCCATCTCTTTGGACTGTGCTCCTCCTGCAAAAATGAATGAGCACTTCCCAAAAAACTAAAATAAAGTCAGATTATGCAAGTCAAAGAAAGAGCATATTTGAGTTGTGCCCAAGCAGTAAACTTCTCCAAGGAGACTGTGGTCATTGGACCTTCATAAACGGAAACTGCAGAGTGGCCTTCGACACGGCGATTTTCACATCACTTTTTGAGCGTCAGATTGATTTTGACTCTCTGGATGACACTGAGGCTGAAGACTCTGACTCACAGAGATGCAGAATAACAAACCCAACTCGCCAAGCCTTGCTGGACAATGTGAATCGTTTTGGGTTGACCTGATGCTACCTCATTTTCTTCAAGCCTGAGCAGCATGTGCCTGAAAAAGGCTGGCTGGGGCAGCTGGCATCAGCTGCTCATCTGTGTCACATGTAAATCCTGTGGTATTTCTACCTCACATGCTGTCCCTTTGGACACAATAACAATGTCTACAGTAGCACGTGGCCTCTGGTTTTACAGTGTTTATATCCTGAATTGAGTAAGAAAGCAGATTGAGCAAGCCAGTAAAAAGCACTCTTCCACAGCCTCTGCTTCAGTTCCTGCCTTGATTTCCCTCTTCGATGGACTTGTTACCTGGAAGTATAAGATGAAATAACCCCTTTCCCCCTCGAGTTGCTTTTGCTCATGGTGTTCCCTCACAGCAATAGAAACCTAACAAAGACAGGGGCCAATCAACACTCATGTCAAGTCTTTGTGTCACATTCTACTACAGTTGGGTTTCCTCTTCTACCTTAAAACTCTTCTGGGTTAATGAGTTACTTTCCCCATGGCTGTGACCAAATACCTGACAAGAAACAGCATAAGGGAAGGATAGGGAAGACTTACTTTGGCTTACAGTTTAAGGATATAGCCCATCGTGGTGGCAAAAGCATGAAGCAGGAGTATGAGATAGCCTGTCACCTTGCTAATGCCGTCAGGAGGCACAGAGTAGACAGGAAGTGATGTCAGGCTATAAACCTTAAGGCCTACCCACAATGATCCCCTTCCTCTACCAAGGACCCACCATGTAAAGCTTTGACAGCCTTCCAAAACAGCACTAGGGACCAGATGTTCAAATAAGCACCCGTGGGGGACTTTCACCCTGAAACCATGAGCAGTCACTAAGACTATCCTCTGCTTAACAGAGTAGAACCCTGTGTTGCTCTTTCCCTTCTGACAAAACTTACAGAAGTAGTGGGGAGCTCAGACTCCAAGTAGGACTAGTTTTCAAGTGTCCACAGCAGTGACCAAGGCCTCTGTTGGTGGCTGTACTGTCATTGCTTGCCAGGATCAAAGGTATCGAGGCTGACACTTTGAGGGATTCTTCCCTTACCAAAGCAGTGGACTCTACCCCTTGGCATATGCCACAAGGACTCCCTGGGGCATGGAATCATGGTCAAATCTCCCACCAGGGTGAGCATGGCAATGTCATTCAAGGTCTCTAGAGAAGACTCACTGACTGACTGTTTCTTTGATGATGCTATCCCCTCAATCCTTTGTCTTAATTTGTTTTCTGCTGCTGTAACAAAGCTACACAGGACTGGGAAGTTTGTGCAGGATAAAAGTTTAATTCCATCGCAGTTCTGGAGGCTGGGGAGTTCTAGATTATAATGCTGGTATCCACCAGTGTCTTGTGAGGGCTTGCAGCTGTAACATAATACAATGGGGTGTTGTATGGGGAGACAGCTGAGTGTGCCAGCTGAGGTGTCTCTTCTTTTAAAGCCAGTTACAGGTATTGGGGGACCACACTCATCACCTCACCTAATTCTAATGAAGGCCTCACCTCCCAATGTCATCAACATATGATTTGGGTAATTATGATTTATACACGTGAACTTATAGGGCCCATGTCCAAATGGCATGATCTTTGGCCAGCATTCTCTTTCAGCATAACACTCTCTGGCTCTCTTTCCCTAGGACCCATGTACCTCCCCTTCTGAACCCCCTCATCCCAGCTAGGACCTGCTCCATGTGGAAACCATCATCTTGCTAACCCTTGCTGATATCTCACCATCCTTTGCCCAGCTGTCTCATCTTGATTCAGACATCCATTCTTGCCAGTGCTCTGGCTTCATGATATTTGCAGGACAAGCTGTAGTCCTGGTGAAACTGAAACCTTCCACCAGCCACGTACCTGCTGCAGGGGACCCTTCAGTCCCTCTGTTGGTCACAATGGTGGCTAGTGACTTGCAGCAAGCACCTCACCCCATTTCCTGTCCGGGCAGTTTTCCCTGTCTTTCCTCTTTGCATTCCTCTAACATCTCGCTATCTTTGTCCGTACCGCTGACTTCCAGTTCCTATCAGCACAGACAAAACTCTGAGTGGTCACTGTCTCTGTTCATCTCCGTTCCTTGAATCCCATGAGTCTCAGCAGCATTTCTGCAGATATCACCCTGCCCAAGCCATCTTCTTCAAGGTCACTCATGACTCCACTGCTAATGAATCCACAGTCTGATCCTCACCCGTTATTCGTGGCATGCGACGAGGCCGCCTCTCTTGCCTCCCTGAGGCGCTCCACACTCATTACACTTTCTTGGTCTCTAACCACTGCACTCTTCATCTGACCTCAGTTTCCCGAGCCATCTCCCTTCTTCCCACCTTTGGAGTGTTGGCATACGCCTGGGCACGAGCCCCAGATTTCCACTTGTCACTCTGAGAATTATTTCAACCGGAAATGAAAGTTTGTAGTGACAGCTCTCCTAACATGAATACATTTGAGAATAATACACAAGAAATATGGCTACCCAAGCCTGAGGACTTGAATTTGAGTCCAGAATTCTGTGAGAAGGCCAGAACTGATGGTGTACATTTGGTCTCAGTGCTGGATGGGCAGGGGCAGTTGAATCTCTGGTACCCAGTGGTCAGCTAGCCTATGTGGTAGATTCTAGGCCAGTAAGAGGCCCTGTAGGCTGTACCCGAGGACTGATACTCAAGGTTGGTTTCTGACCTCTGACCTCTATAGACTTAATAAAGTGTACAAATATGCAAATGTATCAGCCTTTCAAAACTCATGAGAGCCTGACCCCCTCTCAGCAGCTCCACCTCTCTGCCACTGGGTCCAGCCACCACCATCATCTTTCCAAAGGCTCTTCCCTGCTTCTTCCTACCCATCCCTTCCCTTCTCTGCCCCTTTCCCCTCCCTGCCTATCCTTAGCAGTGATTCATTCCCTTTTTCTCTAACAGCCTTAGTAAGATATAATTCGCAGCCAATCAATTCGCCCATTGTATACAATTAATCAAAATATCAATGTCTTCTCAGAGTTTGTGACTGTCATTACGGTCACCTCAGTACTACTCTAAAAGTAACTCCCACATGGTAGCTGTCAGCCTTCATCCCTATCTCTCTATCCCCTAGGCAACCACCAAGCTATTTCCTGTCTCTGTGGATCTGTCTTTGCTGGGATTTGCTAGAAACAGGATCCTATATCATGGGCACTTAAGTCAGCGAGTCTTTGATGCCTTCCATGGATAACGTGTGCCCAAGCACTTCCCCTTAACGGCCTCTGCTTCGGTTTAGAAGACAGTGATTTTTTATCATCCACTAAACTGTGATGGTCAATGCTGTCAGCTTGACAGGCTCTAGAATACTAAAGAGGCACATCTGTGAGGGATTTCTTGATTAGGTCAGTTGGGGTGGGAAGACGCATCCTGAAGTGTGGGTGGGACCATTCTGCAGGCTGGGATTCAGGGCTGAACAAAAGGAAACAGCAGCGGAGCAGCCACACCGGTATTCTTCCCAAATGTGGATGCAGTGTGAGCAGACCCATCACGTTCCCGCTGCCACCCCCGTGACTTCCACTCAGAAGGTCTCTATTCAGGAACTCTGAGCCCAAATCAACCTTTAAGTTGTATTTGTCAGAGTATTTCATCACAATGATAGGAAAAGCAACGAACTCATGGACTCGGTGTGATCCAGCCCACTGCATCTCTGACCCTGGCCGGTTTCTCCTCACCTGCCCTCTTCTAACGTTCTAGGTTCTTCACCCTTCTTCCCACACCCCTGCAGAGGTTTCCCCTTCTGCCTGGTGTTTCTTTCCTCAGATTTCCCTAGGATCCCATCTCTCTGCTCTCAACCCCATCCCATGCAAATCTCTGAGCACCTGTCTGTCACCTTTTGGTGAGGTCTACCCTGAGCACTCCAGAAGCCTCCCAGCCTGCCTTTCCCCATCCTGTCCTGTCTCTGGTATTCACGGTTCCTCAGTTTTTCCCTTTCTTCCCTTCCAGACATCTCATGTGTGTTCTGTAAGTGAACTTGTGGGAAGAGCTTGAGTTTCACAGCCCAGCCCCACTTTCTGGTCTGCCCAAAAGTCAGCACAATCCCAGTGTCACAGCTGTGAGCTGCTTCTGCCCAGCACTTTTCCTGACATAATGGGTCATACCCTCAGACTGTGTGCCAGAATAAATCATTCCTCCCTTAAGTTACTTCTTCTCAGGTATTTGGTCACAGCAATGGGGGAGGTAATGAATTTAGAGTCCCTGATGAATGTCCCTGGTTATCATCCCTGGGGCATATTCAGCTCCCAGTCAATTTATTGTAGTAGTGATTACTGGGAGTGTGTCTGAGGAGGCCAAGCCAGCTTATCAAAAAGACATCTGTACTCTTATCTTCTTCACATCATTCACAGTTGAAAATCCAAAGTCAAGTCAGATGCCCATCAATGGGGAGGAGGGCTAAAGGAAGTACACAGATACGGCGGGAGGTTATCGCAACCATAAAACGAGTCTCATCGCTGTGACAACATGGATATAGAACAGTCCAGAGACTGAAACAAACCAGACTTGGAAAGGAAAAGATGAAATTCTGTCACTCAGGTGTGGCAGCTGAGAAGGCTGATTTCAGGTAGCTGGGCTTGGCTGTTCATCCCTGCAACCCCAGCACTGAGCCAGGAGGATCATGGGCTCAAAGCCAATCTGAGTTAGGTAGTAAGAAAGGGTCAAGGGGAGAAAGGAAAAAGGGAGGCGGGATGGAGAGTGAGAAAAGATAAGAATTCTAGAGTCTGGGAAAGGTGGGGAGGAAGAGAGCTAGGTGGGCAACAATTACCAAAATAGTCATGAGTATTCCTTTTTGGGTAATATTTACTTTTATTTTATGTATATGAGTATTTTGCCAGTATGCATATGTCTCATATGTGTGCAGTGCCCACAGAGGCCAGAAGATGTTAGCTCCTCTGGAACTAGACTTACAGCCAATGGTGAGCTGCCATGTGGGTGCTGGGAACTGAACCTGGGCTCTAGAAGAGCAACAGGAGATCTTAACTGTGGAGCCATCACTCCAGCCCCCTTTGTTCTCTTTGTTCTAGTATATTCTATAGCACAGGCCTGTAACTATAGTTTACAGCAACTTCTATAATCTCTTTATTTACTTCACTGAATTAGAGTCCTGCCAAACAGCCTAAGATGTTCTCAAATGTATGATCCGTCAGCCTCAGCTCCCTCAAGTGCTGGTAGTACAAGGCACGCACTACCATGTCCAACCATATTATATGGTACATAAAGAACTACAAGTTCACAGGTCCCCAGCCCAGAGAGATGAGGAATGTTCAAGGGGCTGGTGATTTTAATTTCTTTGATTAGACCGTGATTCATGGTACAAAGGATGGACAGAGAACAGCCCCTTAACCAGAAACACAATGTGTTCCATCAGCACACCATACCCACAAAGAGGTACAACACTTCCCTGTCAATTAAAAATAAACAGAACAAAACTGCAGTGTCAACATCCAAAGTAGATGGCTGATGAGTCACAGACTCCCAGCAGGGGAGGCCAGGACTGGGCTCCCAGAGGGACACCAGCTGCCTCACCTGCAGTGTGTTCCAGGGAACCAGCACTGCTCCAGTTCTCTTGGGGCCTGCTCCAGGCTTTCGAGGAATATCTTCGCCCTGGGTGGAAGGTCAGGTTCAGCTCCTCCATGCTGGTAAGTCTGTGACACATACAGCTCTACCAGGTCTCTCCATGCACCCAGGCTGGGGATGTTTGCTGTGGGGTGTTTGGAACCTCTGTGAGGTGAGAAGGAGGCCACTGGAGGGTCCGGGTAAAAATTTGTCCTTTAACATCTACAAGACTGTGAGTGCAGCCAGCTGTGCTGTCCCCTGGCTTTGGAGGGGCAGGTGCCTTCTGTGCTTCTCTTTTTCTTCACTTTTTTTTTTTTTTGTCAAACGCCTGGCATCTGTGCTTTGGCAATTTCAGAGATGAAGTTAAAACCGGAGGGCACAGATGTTCTAAGCTGCTTCCTTTCTCCTTGACATTTCCCCAACAAAGACTCTGGGCAGGGACACAGAGAGGGGTCCAGGAGCCCCTCACAGCCTTCACCTTCATTACTTCCGTCAGTAGAAAAGTCGAGCACCATGCCCCATGCTACCCTACACTTGCGAAGCCACACTTAACAGGTCTGGTTTGGCTCACAATTATTAAGACTTCAAAAGTAGCTGAAAGGATGGTATCTTAGTCAGCTCAAGCTCCCATGACAAAAATCCCCTGTCTGGGTAACTCCATCATGTACTTAGTCATGTACCTCGTAGTTTTGGAGATGGGCAAGTTGGTATGGAGGCATTGGTTGAAGAATGGTGAATAGGGTTCAGAGATGGGACCATCTCTGTTCTTATATCGTGGGAGGGAAAGCTTGTTGGGGGCTCGCTATGCAAGCACTCATTCAGTTCATGAGGCTTCTCCCCTAGTTATCTAATCACTTTCCAAAGGCCCCATCACTGACAGCCGGAGCTCTCCATGCTACTGCTGAAGCAGTACTTGCTGAAGCAGGAATTGTTTTTGGAGACTTCTAAACTCATGAGACACAGGGACTCTTGACTGTATCACAGAAAAGAATTTCAGGACAAGTCAGTAGAAAACACAACTGGAGTTTATCAAGAAAATATCTTTTTTAAAAAATGTAGTTACGTGTTTATGTTCGTAAGGGGACTGTGTGTACCTGAGTGGAGGTGGCTCAGAGCCCAGCTAGAGGGTGCTGGGAACTGAGCATGTGTCTGTGTGTCCTCCACAAAACCAGCAAGCACTCTTAATCCCTAAGTACTCTCTCCAGACCTAAGAAAAGGTTGAGATTTAAGCAAGGAAGAAGGAAGGGAGGGAGGGAGGGAAGGAAGGAGGAAGGGAGAGAGGGAAGAAGGGAGGGGGGAAGGGAGGGAGGGGGGGGGGGGGGGAGGGAGGGAGGGAGGGAAGAAGAGATCTGTACGTGACTTTGAGCAGCTGTTTTAAGCCAATTTTTAAAGGAAGGGAGGAGTATTCATGAGTTAAGGCGGGGAGTTCCAGGAACAGGTCTGGATTTTTCCAGACTAGGGTTATTCCCCTCCAATGTCTTCACATGGGCTTGTTTGTTGTAGCTTGGTGTCAGATGCATGATGGGAGCGGGCGGTTCTGCAAAGCTCATGAGCTGTAGGATAAGCAAAGGACAGTTGGCTTCATGTGGTTGGCTGTGTTGTTTCCAGCTTGTTTGAATTGGTCTTGTATCTGCTGTTGGAATGGTCTCATGGTGTTTTGTGTGTTGCAGCTCTGCGGTTGGTTGCATCAGACTTCAACCACCCAGCAGTTGGCCTGTTTGTCTAATTATCTTGCCTCAGCCCCACCCATCCCATCCCATTGAGGATCAGGCTTCTGCATATGAACCGGGGAGTTCACAGTAGATACCAAGGAAAGAGACCTTTGACCAGAGCCTTCACATCCAGCCCTATTCCTTGCTAGGGTCTCAGGGTCTCAGAAGGGTTCTGCAGCTGGATTTCTTGGTAGAACTGGCACACTAAGGGTTTTTTTGTGTGCATTTGAGGGAGTGGTTGGGACAATTGGGACTCATGTCCATCTTTTCCTGTCTTCATCTTCTTAGAAATAAGGTAGTGATGATTGGTCCTAAGCCTGGAGGGAGGGAGGATCCCAAAACCAGTATAGAGAGTCAGTATATAGAGGTTTGTGGCTCTTTGGGTGAGTGCATTCAATATCCTGCAGGAGGTTGTAAGCTGGAAGCCAGGGTGCAATTGGTCTCAAGGCTAAGCAGAATCTCTATCTGGGGACTCCTAATCCTCCTCCCTCTACCCGTTGAGTATTGGGATTACAGGTATTTGCCACCATGCCCTGATGCTTTATATAGTACTGGAGAGAAACCCAGGGCTTTATACAGGAGGCAGATACATGGTAGGGAGTAGATTTAAGCACATGCTGAACAACGGCTGAAGCAGGAGGGTATCTGAGGCCAGAATTATAGCCACAGTGGGAACAGGAGGTGGGAATGAGGCTTGAACACCTCAGAGAAGAGATGGGACCAGAGGAGAGAGTGATCTTTGTCTTGGGCAAGAGAAGGATGGTTGGAGTCATGCTGGTCCAACATGGATTCCTAAAATGAACTCTATCTGGGGCTCAACAGCTTCACCTGGGGAAGGGGAACCAGCAACAAACAGAACCAAACTGGTGAGTGTCAAAACTGGATTCTGTCTGTGCTCCAGTAATCTTTGTCTTGGGCAAGAGAAAGATGGTTAGAGCCATGCTGGTCCAAGCTTCTAGCCTCCTCTTGGACAGGACTCAAACCCAAAGGTCAGTCTGACCCATGTTTTTCCTTCTGAAGCTTGAGGTCTTGGTGACAGAGCATTTCAAGGAGGTGATGTGTAGTTCCCAGCATCCATGCTTTAGTGGAAGGGAATTAAATCCAGGTGCTGGAAGAATCTACACTGTAGATGCTACAGGAAAGCAACTGCAGGGGCCATGAGCCAGGGTTTCAAAGCTTGAATAAGAGTCTGCCAGTACATGTGGTTCATTATCTGTTACAGGTAGGATAATTTATTTAAAAAGAAAAAAAAAACAAGTTTATTTGCCCCATGGTTCTAGAGTCTAGGAAGTTCAACTCAGCATTGGTACCCGATGAGGACCTGCCTGCTTTACCGTAACATGGTGGGTGGAGCCACATGGTGGGATAGAGGAAGTGTGCTAGCTCTGTAGTGGTGGCAGGATAATTTCCTGCTACTGTTACATTATATTTGCAATAAAGCTCAGTAATTGGGGAGGAACTAATGTGGGAGGAGCAAAGAATGGGAAGGAGAAGGAAGAGGAGGAGACTAGCAATGAGGTTGGGGGGGCAAGATGGCTGTGGATGTCACCCTTGTGTTTCTAGCAGTCTCAGGCAGTTATTCATATCAAAAGGTTAGGTAATTGGGATAACAATTCTAATTGTGTGGGCTTCTTTCGGATTGAGTATTTGCTGATATATAAATCTGTGTGGAGAATCATTAAGCTTTAAGAATCTCATTCCTACCTGGTACCGTGGGCATAGCGGGAATGGTCTGGGCTCAGCAGAGCATTGTGGGACAGCATGGATTGGCAGAGCCAGCCGCCATACTGGCATCTCGTGGGTGCCAGGGCTGGTGTTTCTAGATAGCCAGAGCCGTGGACAGAGTGGAACAATGGAAACGTGGCAGCTGCCCAGGAACAAACAGGACTGGGCACCGTTTTCTAAAATCACCCCTACATCTCCTCTTATAAGATCACTGATGCTATCATAGGCAACTCCCTCCCAGTACCCCAAGTGACTTAATTACCCCAACAAAGGCCCCACCCCCAGACATTATCAACATACAGATTCAGGCACTAAATTCCCAATACCAGCGGCTGCATTCAAACCACAGCATCTAGGAAGGACAACATCTGGACACTCTGGGCAGAGCAAGTCACATTTCCCAGCATGCACAGGAGTTTGGGTAGTGTAGGGATCCACCAGTGTTTGAACAGGAGCTGAGCATGTCTTGGTAGGTGGGCTGGGCAGGTGATGTGAAGGGGCAGGCCCCTCAGGAGGCCACAGAGTGTCTCACATTGCAGCTGCTCTGGCAACCACTATGGGGGCTTTACTGATGAGGCAAGGTCTAGTGGAGGGTCCAGCCTCTGTGGAGAGAGGCCGGAGGCAAGAGACCACATACCGAGGTCTAGGCAGAAGCCTAACATCATGGCAGACAGGAGAGGAGCTACACATCAGAGAGTCAAAGCAGAAGATGTTGGATGTTACCAATTCCTTACATGTGTAGATGTGACACCTGCCAGGACTGGATTAGGGAAAGACACCAGGTCCCATGATAGAAGTTTCACTGCAGCAGTGTCGTGTAACATCTAAAGGTGACCACAGGCAGCTGGGTGGTATATCCCAGAAGGACATAGAGTGCTTTATTCGACTGAAACAGAGACTCCTAAACCTGGACCTTGGTTAGGAGGATAAAGCTGTCCTCCTGTCTCTGCCCACCACAGCTCTGGAGTTACAAGCCCATGTGTGAGCATGCTTTGGATTTTCATGTGAGTTTTCGGTATTCAAACTCTGTTCCTCATGCATAAGCACAGAGCCCTCTGTGCGCTGATCCATCTCCCCTGTCCCAGCTAGTGTTTCAAAGATCTGCTGGGATGTGTTCAGACATGAGAGCCAAGGGTGGTTTTGCACATTTCCATTCTCTAGGAAGTTAAAGATGGTGTATTTTGTGACTTTAATTAGAACAATAAATAAAAGATTTTAAAGTATCAATGCTAGAAACAATGGGAGCACTGTGAAACTTTAATGAAAGGAACATAAGCATGTGTGTAAGCTTAATCGGGGAATTGCCAGCGAGTGGCTCTTTGCCATGTTTTAAGTAACGGATTGTACTAGAAGTGGCATCAGAGACACAATAAGATAACCACTATCTGCAGAGCATGTAGGCTCCTTTACCAGTCTGCCGGCTCCACACAGGCTCGCAGGAAAACTGTCTTCTCAGCTCTCAAGAGCACCCCAAGATGTCCTATTTTTCCAAACCCAGAATCAAGGACTAATTCAAAAACAATTACAGTAACTTGCTTAAAGTGTCAGAATTCACTTGAGAGCCCCTTGAAACCCAGACTGGAACAATGCTCGGGCTCTACACTCAGGGAAATGCTCAGGGTTCCGATTTGGGATCAGAGATTTTATAGTGGCTGTGGAATTCGGATGTCACTTCCCACACGCTGCAGAAGGCAGACAATCGTGGCTAACTCAGTGCACTGCTGCGATGATGAATTGGCAGGATACTGGCAACCTGCTTAAAACAATGCCCGAGACAATTTAAGAGCGACGTGACCCTTTATTAGGAAGCCCAAATTGTTGCCATGGTAGCAGCCAGGCCTGCTAAGTTGTGGTTATACTCAGGTTGATCCAATCTCTCACAGTTACTCTTGCTTCCCCAGATGGAAGGCTGTTTCTTCATTTAACTACAGAGTGGAATGTCATGGGGCCACATAAGCCTGGGATAAATGTAAAACTGTCTTCTGGGGCCATCAATTCTGTTTTTAAAAGATCTATAGGTTATGAATCCTCCATCCGAAGTGTTTCAGATTGCAGATTTTGTTTTTTCAGGTATGAGTTTTGCATTACATGGTGGGATGTCTCAGGGAAAAGACCAAGGTATATACATGAAATTTATTTATGTTTTATGTACACCTGTATCCATAGCCTGGGGTAATTTATAAAGTATTTTAATAGATATATGTCGTCAGAGGTCAGGGATGTAATTTTTTTCCTTCCTTCTCTCTCTCTCTCTCTCTCTCTCTCTCTCTCTCTCTCTCTCTCTCTCCTCCCTCCTTCCCTCCCTCCCTCCACCCCTTCCTTCCTTCCTTCCTTCCTTCCTTCCTTCCTTCCTTCCTTCCTTTCCTTTCTGTCTTTCTTTTTTAAAGATTTCTTGTTTATTTATTTAAGTTTGTGTCCTAGTGAGTGTATGTGTCTATGCCTGTGCTCGGAGGCCAGGAGAGGACGTTAGGTGTCCGCCTCTCTCATCCCCTATTTGTTTCTTTGAGCCAGAGTCTCCCCTGTATCAAGGGCTCATGTTTTCTCTTCTAGGCTCAAAGCCAGAAAGCTTCAGCAATAATCCTGTCTCTGCCCTCATTGGAGCCTGGGTTTCATGCATGGGTGGGGGACCTGACTCATTACCTGTATGCTGGATCAGAGGAGCCTGGGTTTCATGCATGGGCTGGCTTACAGGTTCAAGGGTTCAGTCCATCATCAAGGCAGAAACATGGCAGTTCCCAGGTAGGCATGCATGGTGCAGAAGAAACTGAAAGTTCTACATCTTCATCTGAAGGCTGCTAGAAGACTGGCTTCCAGGCAGCTAGGATGAGGGTCTTAAAACCCACGCCCATATCTACTCCAACAAGGCCACACCTCTTAATGGTGCCATGCCATAGGCCAAGCATATATAACCCATCACCCTTGGCAGTTAAAGGTTTCAGAAATGGAAGCTGAAGTTGGTGTTATTAAGCTCTTCTTCTCCTCCAAGGCTAATCCTGTGAGCCTATCCACAGTCTTCCTGAGCCATAATGTATAGCTGATGTATATTTGAAGCCAGCATTCCCATTGTGCAGGACCAAGAGTGTGCAAGTCCGTGGCCAGAGGACCAACATGTGCTTTTCACTGTAAAACCCACAGAAATAGCTCAGCCTCAGAGGTCACTGGGTCCCAAATGGCGAGGTTAAATTTTCTGGTGATCCGTACTGCACACCCACCCACCTGCATCCCCTACCTGCACTGCTCATCCATTCATCCTATAGCTCTGTCCACTCGCCTGGCTCAGTATACCTACACTGTTGCTTGCCCACTCCTCCCACCTATAGGCTCTGTCCACTACCATGCCCACTCAGTCACTCCTCCAGCCTATCCTGCCCCTTTGCATACCCCAATCCTCTGCCCCACCCATCCGGCTCTGCTCTCCCCAACCCCACAGGGAGCTCCTCTCTCACTAAACCACTTAGTCCTATGATAGATTTCCTCTGGCAAGCCCGGCTCATCGATCCTGACTCTCAGGGATTTGATTACAGTGTTTTCGAACAAAGTCAAAAGTAGATTCCACGAGAGGGCTACAGTTAAGCAATTATGGTGCTTTGGTGATGTGTGCCAACACCCAGGATGAAGCTGGTAAGGACGTCAAGAGTAAAAGGTCAGAAGATGAGATTAGAAAAAACGAAAAGGTGTTATCAAGGGATGCCTGGTGCAGACTGGCACGGACTCCCAGCCAACCTAAAACTCTGATCGAGGGAATCGTAGAAATGAGCCATTTCACGCTTAATCACAGTTTCCCACAAAGTACTTAAAAAATGAGGAGGGAACTGAACTTGGACAATTAGCGTAATTAAACATTCATGGTGCCTGCTGCCCATTTCCTGCCGGGGGATATCTTTGGAGCAGAAGCATGGCTTTCTTTTTGGAGGTGACTTCAAGAGCAGCTGGCAGAAGGTTCTTTGCTATGGGGCCTGAGTTGGGACAGGACCCTGGAGAGAGTTGTTCTGGTGGCAGCCTAGGTTGGTAGGGGGACTGACATTGACCTGGTTGTCATGGAGATGGGTGAGGGATCTGGTATGGCTGACCTATTCCTACATGAATTTGGGTCTCTGGGTGTCACCACCTCTCCTTTGATTCTCTTAGGGAGACATGGTGGGAGCCCTTGCCTTTATCCTGCCATAGCTTTCCATGGGCCCTGAACACTGATTGACTCTGGTGCCACTGCCAGGAACATTATGCCCACTTTTCACAAGGGGAAACTGAGGCTCATATCTTGGAGTGTGGTGGTTTAACCATGTCACACAGCTGGGAGGCAGTCATGCTGGGATCAGAGCCCAGGTCACCAGCTGACATGTCCCCTCTTACTGTTCAAGAGTGGATGGGAACACTGGGGACCCCAATTTATCCTAGGTCAGCTGCTGAGATTTCTGCCCAGACTTCAAGCTCCTTCATCTAAGGGGCCCTCGCTTTCTAATAAAATGCTATGGATGGCAAGCACAGTAATGGAAGAGAAGACTCCGTCTGAGGCAGGGTGCTGTGGGTGCTGCTGTGTGGATGGTGAGGAATAGGACATGGTTGACTGGAACAAGTCTAGCCTGTGCCCATGTTTAGGTCATCTTCAGGTCCTAGACTTTGCTGTTTGGTCAAAAGAGATATGAGAGAGACAGAAAGCAGATGCTGAGAGTCATCAGGCATTGCCCTTTACACTCAAGCTGACCACAGGACCCTGGGAGAAGGGGAAGGAAACAGAGGTGTGCCCTGGCCTGGGGATAGTCAGGGCTGTGGTGAGCATGCCTCATCTCATGTGCTGGCTGGGAGGATGGAGACCTGGCTGATGTCTAGACAGGTTGCTGAGTGAATGAATCGATACCAGCTCTCTGGTCACCTGGCATGAGCCAGCTCGAAGTTGCTTTGATGGTCTTTTCTTATTCATCCCAGTCGGCAGCTTCGCATCCGGGTGTCCTCCCTACATTACACAGGCCCCCCAGGGGTTCAGACGCTCATACTGTCCCTGAGCATCCTGGACATATGCTTGTCCAGTGGATTCCCACAAAAGCCTTAGGAGCTATATGCTCCCGGCCAGCCTCTTCCTCCCACACGGCTCCAGTGAGCTACTCGGGCACAGGAAAGGGCTTCCCGGGGCAACCAGCCACACCTGGTGTCCTCTCCTTCTGCATCCCACGGGGCTCTGTCTCAGCTCTGTGGGTTCATTTCCTGCTTGTGCATGAGCTGTCTCCCTGCCCATCCAGTCAGAGCCAGGGCTGTTCTGAAGAACACCACATCCCCTCACATCTGCAGCCCGCTCAGAATCTCCGGTCTCTCTTCACCAGTCTCTCCACATCCTGAAGGCCTCCTTCCCGCAGCCTGGCCTTTCTCTGGCCTTCTCTCCTGGTTTCCTCTGTGGCTAGTCTCACCCTCCTTACCACATAGGGTTGCTCTCAATGCTTTTACTCTTTTGGAGCCTATGTAACAGATCCCTTTTTCCTCAGCCGGGCAGGCCTGGGGAAAGTTAGAAAGCGAGTACTTTAGCCCTCAGCTTGCCTCTATCTGACCTACCCCACAGTAGGGTACCAGTCTCTCTCCTGGGGTCCGAGAAAACATTCTTGAGCCAAATTTGAGTCACCATGGTCCAGGAACATGGAGATAGGTCACCCCGCTTTCCATGTTCCAACATGGAAGCAGGTTTTGTAGCAACAGAACAATGAAAGTTATAACTCAAGGCACTTTGAAAATACACTGGTGGAGACCTTAGGTGGGCCGTACAGTGGGCTGAGGAATCTCCACTATAGCATCTTCAGCTCTTCCATTAGCAAATAGTGTTTTGTTAAGTTAATGTGTTCCAAAGGTTTTTACCCGTTTATCAAGATGTTAGGTTTGACACAAAGGTGGAATGTCTCTTTAGAGGGCTAAAGATGACCAGAGAGGAGTTACAGCTGGGCTACCGGATAAGCAATGGCCCAAACTCTTCATAGTCATTGACATTTTATTAGTCAATGTATGCAGATGGCTTCTTTCCAGAAGTTCTCATTTACGTGGCCCACTAACTCTCCGGTCCTCCAATATCTGGGAGAATACAGTCTGGTCCACACTGGCCGACTGGTGCCTCTGTCCACCCATCAGCAGCAGACCCTTCAGTCTCTCACATTCTGCCTTCCTGTCCATGCTCAGAGGCAGATCTAGGAACGAGTACCAGACCATCACCATCCCAGGTTTCTAGAGCTGCCACTGGCTATCCTGGTGTCTCCTCTTGAGTTTCCAAGAGCCAGCAGCACTGGCTTGCCAGCCCTCTTTGGGTGAGGCTTAGGCCTGGCCACCATTGAATTAAGAATTACATATTTTTACATGTTTAAGTAATATGACTTTGGATGAACCCCTGCCCGTGGGCAGGATCAAACCAAGACCCCACGAGGGAGAAGAAGTCTGGTGTTCTCTAGTGGTTTGCTGCTGTGTGGAAAACCAAAGCGTTTACTGGTTACCTGAGATGCATTCTGTAATAAATCACATCTACCTTGTGCTATCTTCCAGGATGGGAGAGGAACGAAGGTAAATAAAGAGGGTGTGGGCTATAGCCCCAGGAAGCTCCTGCTCATGTGAGGGCCAGTGGGCTGGTTCTGGTGTGTGAGAGTATGGCCATTCTCTGAGGTCTCAAGGCAAGTAGAGGGACCACACTCAGGAAGTGGACACCTGGGAGACTCGCTTTGTCTGTTTCATAAGCAGTGCTCTGCTTCTCTTCCGTTTAAATTTCATGCCAGTGTTTAAAATTAGAGACAGAGTGCCAGGGAGCTGGATCTGTGGGTAAGGTGCCTGCCTATGAGAATCTGAGTTTGGATCTCCAGATCTACATACAGTCTAGGTACAGTGGCTCTTGCCTGTAACTTCATCTGGGGATTAGGTGTGAGTGACTGAGACAGAAGAATCCTGGGAGCTCATTGGACACCAACCTAGGTACATGGGGAGCTCTGGGTTCAGTGAGAGACCCTGTCTCAAAAACTAGGGTGAGAAGGAGCAATAAAGGAAAACACCTGCCATGGGCAAGTACACTTGTAAACACACAGGGACACACATAAACACACAAAACCACACGTACACACACACACTTCAACAAAATAAGTTTTTTTAAAAAATCAGAGGTATTTGGTGAGTATGTCGACTCAAAACTGTAATCTCAACAATTGAGAGTTAGAGACAAGTTTCACCCTTGACTACACAGGAGTTCAAGGCCAGCCTGCACTACATGAAACCTTGTGGGTGGGGGGAGACAGAGACAGAGACAGACAAAGAAAGAGAAAGAATGAATCAGAGAAACTAGCACAAACCCAGACTTTCAACCTCCTTAAAACAAAAAAGAAGGGCCAGCATTAGGGATGGCTCCCTGCCAGTCACTGCTGTCCCCTTTGACTGGAGGCAGCCTGCCCCAGAGCACATACATTCTCGTATCCTCTTGCCCAGAGGCCATGCTCTCCACATGGCTTTTCCTATGGGAGCAAAATATTTCTCAGGGACAAAAAAACAAAAGATAAGCCAAGAGGAGTGCCTGTTTTAAGAAAGGGAAGAGAGTGCATTTGTTCATAGAAATGCAGAAGGCAGGCTCGGGACGTAAACAGTGTGTCTGGGTCAGTGAGAGACTTTTAGAAGTATGCTCACTCTCTTGATGTTGCTGACAGAGTCCAGGAACTCCAGACCCCAGGGCTCCGTAGGGACTCCAGTGGTCTGGGAGGCCTGAGTGAGGGCTGCGTTTGGCTTGGGGCCTGGGGACAAAGGCTTGTGGCCCCTGTGGCTATCAGTGTGTTGGGAGCCATGGCAACCACTCTCACAAGGAAGGGAGGACAGTCAGTGACAGCAGGCACCCACTGTACAGCCACAGTGAGCCACAGAGTCCACCCTGTCTCGCTAAGCCTCATGGCCACCTCTCCTGCAAAGGGCGATCAGGGACGAGACACACATCTCTTTCCAATGTAGGCAACTGGCTGACGCTTCAAGAGAGATGAACACTGGCAGCTGCTTCAATCCCCACAGCCTCTTCCCGCCCTCTCCAGCCTCTGCTCAGATGCAGTGTTTAGATAACTGAAGTTTTCCATCGAGCCAACAGGTCTCATGGGCTCAGTTTCTTTATTTTTCACCAAGCTTTATGTAGTTGCCTGGAAACCTGGAGCAGGGTCAGAGGTTGCTTAATTCTCCAGGAATTCACCTTAGGGAGCATGAGTGGAAGCAAGTGTGTGTGTGTGTGTGTGTGTGTGTGTGTGTGTGTGTGTATAACCAAATGTGGGCATGTATGAGCATACCATGTGGGCATGAATGTGTGGGAAGGTGACCATACATGTTCAAGTGTGTGGATGTACATAAGCAAGTGTGTACATGTGTGGGCTAGAATGAGTGTGTTATTGCGTATGTCTGTGTGTGACAGTATGCGTAGTCAATGAATGTTTGGATGTGTGTGCATGTGTGAGGAGGGCTGTGTCCTGTGTGTGGATGTGGAGGCATGACTAATTGTGAGTGGGTGTATGAAACTGCATGTGAAACTGCATGGCAATTGCATGTGGGCTTGAGTGTAGAATGATGGGTAGTGGTCACGTGGCTGTGACCGGAAGACTGTGATACTGCACAGGGTCTGTGGTGGAAGTTACAGAAATACGTGGAAAGTGAGCAAAGGGAGATAAGACAGAAGTAGAGCTTTGGGGATACTATAGTGGCTTGTCTCAGGGCTTGAGGCAGGTAGATAGGAACTGCCCTAAACGTAAGGTCAGTCCTGGAAGGAACAGGGTTCCTGCACAGCAAGTGGTGGCTAAGTCTTAGGCTCTGGGTGAATGCTCCCTGCTCCAGGGTGGGGTTAGGAGACAGCAGGTGTGGAGGGCAAGGACTGCTGCTGAATCCCTAAGGTCTCTTGTGCCTTAGTGAAAGTCAGAGCAGCTGCCCTGTCTTGTGTCCCCATCCCCCACTCCCACCCCATGTACAGGCCCTCACCTGTCATCTCTCACCCTCGTCATCTCCCAGTGATCTGGCTGCTCCCTGGCATGGCCACATCAGCTTTTAAACAGAAAAAGAAAATGTATGATCAGACCGGGCAGTGGTGGTGCATGCCTTTAATCCCAGCACTTGGGAGGCAGAGGCAGGCAGATTTCTGAGTTCGAGGCCAGCCTGGTCTATAGAGTGAGTTCCAGGACAGCCAGGGATACACAGAGAAACCCTGTCTCTAAAAAAAAAGGAAAAAAGGAAGGAAGGAAGGAAGGAAGGAAGGAAGGAAGGAAGGAAGGAAGGAAAGAGGGTGAGAGAGAGAAAGAGAGAGAGAGAGAGAGAGAGAGAGAGATAGAGAGAAAGAAAAGAAAAGAAAAGAAAAGAAAAGAAAAGAAAAGAAAAGATATGCTCATGATTTGGGGAGACCTGTCTAACTATGCCTGTCCTCTGCAGCCCTGGGCTTAAAAAGTGAGCTTGCAATCTTCAGCTAGAGGGGTGACTAGTCTCCCCTTCCCCTCCCCCCCATTCTCAGGGCAGGGCTAGGATCTGAACTTGTAGCACGAGTGCCCCTTGCACCTCCCACTCCCTCCCCGTTTGTTAGGAAAAGCCTGTCCAGGCTGCCCTGCTGATCGGATTTGCCAGACTCAGCTCTGCCTTCAATTTCTGATATCTTCCTTCCCTAAACAAGGGGTATCAAATTCAGCTCGGTCAACACTGTGAGCTGACAGCAGGCTCGGTGCCGCCAGCAACACAGCTGTGCCTCCAGGGTTTGCAGGAGCAAGGGAGTCCCTGCTCACCTCTTCTACCACAGTCCAGGTCTTTCTCCAGTAGGAGGCGTCATGAAAGAAGGCTGGTGGGACCCACAGTGGTGTGGAAAAGCCATCACTCTCGCAGTCATCAGGTACCAAATACACACAGGAAGACAAATGGAGTGGATTCACAACCTATGGGACTGAATGTCTGGCGGGGAGGTCTTGAGATGTACCTCAGGGTGCTCAAGAGCTAGCAGCCTGTCTGCACTTGAAACTCATGTGTGGGAGGAGGCAGGCCCTGGGGAGGATGCTCAAAGTCAGGCTCAAATATCTACTACCTCTGGAAGACAGGGGAGAGGCCAGAAGGACAGAAAGAAAGGCCTTGGCCCCACATGGAGCTTGCTATGAGACATAGCTTGGAAAGAGACTGACAGTGCCGGGCAGTCTCTGAGAGAGGGGGTAGAATGCTACCCCCTTATTGTCTTTGTGTCTTGGGCTGAGCAGGATGTGGGAAGGGGCCAAGAGAATGGCAAACTGCCTGTGGTCTCCATGTGGGGCTCCTCAGAACAAACTCGAGAAGCCTGGCTGCTGCCCTCACTGCCACTCATCCCCCATCATTCCAGGAGGCACTGAGACCTGGGAGAGTTCCATGTGTCTCCTGGACTGTCACTAAAGAGTGTATACACCTGGCAGGGATGCTTTGCTCTTGTCCTCAGCGTGGGGGAGAGAAGTGAGGACCCTACCTAACCCTTCCTTGGACAGCTCAGGGACAGAGAGGGACATGAGGAAGAGTGAACACCTGATCCCTCTCTCCCCTCAGAAATCCTGACGTGCTTCAGGTTTGCCTAGTGTAAGACTTTTCGGATTCCTCAGTGTGTCTTAATAGGGGTTTTATTGCTGTAAAGAGATACCATGATCCCAGCATTTAACTGAGTCTGGCTTACAGTTTGAGAGGTTCAGTCCTTTATCATCACGGCAAGAAGCATGGCAGCGTCCAGGCAGACATGGCACTAGAGGAGCTGAAAGTTCTACATCTTGATCCACAGTTGGCATAGCTTGAGCATAGGAGGCCTCAAAGCCCACTCCCACAGTGACACACTTCCTCCAACAAGGCCACACACCCTAATAGTGACAGTTCCTATGGGCCAAGCATTCAAACACATGAGTCTATGGGGGCCATTCCTAATAAAACAACCACACAGTGTTTGCAAAGGCACACATGCGCGTGCACATGCGCATGCACACACAAACAGACACAGACACACACACACACACACACACAGACACATACACATACACACACACACACACTGAAGGAGAGACAACCCCCAGGGAGTTTATTTAGAATGACAGCCCGTGAGCTGGTGTCCCTGGAGCTGTGCAGGGGCCTGTGGTGCTCAGCAATTCTGAAAGCTGACCCTCCATGTCTGACTTACTAACACAATCCACTAACGCTCCCTTGTGATATGGCTCAGTTGGTAGAGTGCTTGCCTAACAAGTATTAGGTCCTGAGTTTGCTCCCCAGTCATATACAGCTACAGTGCCAGCACTCTGGTGAATGGGTCACTAGGCTCAGAAGTTCTAAGTTTCATACAAAGTTAGAGGCCATCTTGGACTTATGATATCTTGTCTATAAACAAGCAAATGGGTAAATGAATGATGAATGAATTATGAATTAATGAATTCCAATGATACCAATGATTCTAAGACATCACAAAGGCAGCTGTGAGGCCTGTCCAAGGGGTGAATAATACGGCCATTCATAAAAGATTGTCTCTGCTTCTCCAGCATGTGCCACAGTGCCAACCTCGTTTTTCACTCTGGCTAAAATCAGGTGGCTGACTGTGCCTTTGGGTCAGTGTAATTTGGTTCTGAGACAGTGTCCAAACCAAAGCCAGAAGTGCTGATACCTGGAGCTGCCTGTCATCCACTGGGTCTAAAGACAGTTGCTGCCTCAGAGTAGCCGGTCAGTCTCTGAGGTCAGTTCCCCAGGCTGCTGATAGACGTCAGACAGGAACGTCCTACACTGCTGGGCCCCTGCGGTATCTGCTAGGCTTGTATCTACGTCTGTCCGACAGAAGCTCTGTTCACACCTACAGGGCCGCTGTGAACAACAAACACATAAGCATCAGTTTTAACAAGACACTTATAAAGCCCCCGTCTCACTGTTTTCCGTTAGTAATAACACTCTGGTCCCCGGTTGAGGAACACAGCTGCCAATGGCCTTCTTGTTGGCAAAGTGCCCAGCTGGGGCAGGGCATCACATGGCCAGAGACAGGGGGACCTTCAAGAGGCCAAACCAACATGGCTTTTGGAGCAGCCTCCCTTTGTAAATGCATGTGTGTGACATGTGTGGATGAATCAATCCATTCATGAGGTGGCGCCCTAATCACATTGAGAGGACCCACCCCCACCCCACCTCTTAGTGACTCCAAATGGGAACCAAGTCACAGCACAAGCTTTGGACGGAATAAATCACATCAGAGCTGCACCCTGCATGCCCGACATGGAGCAAGCATTGGGCCCACACTTCCACCTCCATGGGCATCTTTTAATGTCATGCTTTGGCTGAGGTTTGTGAGGAATTAGCATCCACCTTGTGGTAGAACCTCTAAATCCCAGCAGGAGCCAGGAAGAGCCATGCTAGCCAGTACCTCTGTTTGCCTGGACTCTGTTCAGGACCAGGAAAGGAAGAGAGGGGCCGGGGAGTGAGGAACAGGCTGGGGATAGGGAACCACTGGCAGTTTAGCATGTGAGACGTCCTGCATATATTGGCCTCAAGCTCCTGCCAAAAGATGCACAGGACCAAGCCTGCAAGACATGGGGTCAGAGAACTGAAGGTCAGCCGGCAGGCGGAGACGACTTGGATTTGAGAACTCCACAAACGGGTTCAGTATCAAGTCCTTCCGGAGGTCTAGGTCAAGGCCATGGCAGAGAGACTGAGGCTGGAGTGGGAAAGGTTTCAGAGACTCCATGAGGAGAAAGGAGTCAGTTCTGTGGACTGAGAGGAGGCAGGCTCAGGAGTGGGGCTGGTAAGCAAAAGGTGTCATGGATGAAGGTACAGATAAAGAAGGCAGTCAGTCCTCAGGATATCCAGGACATGTGGGCCGTGAAGTGCCTCAGGGCCTTGTAGGGCCAGGAAGCTGCTCAGTGTCCACACTGGGGTCTCCAGTGTGTGCACTGGATTGGACATGAGCGTCATCCTCAGCTACACTTCCACAGGCTATGTGTGACAGAAGTCTGGAGGTGGGGGCTCTGGCCATGCAGAGCTATGCAACACTGATGGACCCCATTTACCAGTTTCCTGCTCCCCTACATTCTAGATAAGATCCAAAGAATCTCTGCAGGGAGGGACCTATAGGGGTTTGTGTTTTGTTCTGAAGTTCACGGTAAATATTTTTCTTCAGCTGTCTGCCAGTCTCTCCATTGGCTCACACCATCTGACTGCTTTGTGCTCAGGAGACACTGAAAAAAAAAAACACTCAGGGCCAGTTTCCTCCCCTGAGCATGCAGCAGAGAGACAGATTGGTGTCCCCTAGGTCAAGGCTGATCCCAGGACACTCCTTTAGAAAAGATCCATTCAGGGTAGGGCTTTGCTGGCCTCTCAATTCCAAGCTTCCCTAGCACTTGAGGGCCCCGGGAACCTGATTGCTGAAGGGATGGGGTGCAGGAGCTTCCTGGACGATGGTACAGGAGGAATAGATGGGTAAAGAGGGTCCTACCCAAGCCAGCTGTGCTTGGTGGCAAAGTGAGACAGGGTGTTATGGCACCTCAGGTGAGGTCTCAGGACAATAGGCCACCCATCACTGCTGTAAACAAAACTTGAGAACTTGAGAGATGCTATGAGGACCGGGAATCCAGGACAGAGGCCCCCACACTTCTACAGAGATGCTGGAGTACCATGTCCCCAGGGCATGGATTTAGGGGGGAGGGTTGGCCCACTTTTTAGGCCACAGACCTTAAATACTTAGCAGGTTTTCTCCTCACCCCACACCGGGCTCCTTGAGAAAATAAGAGGTGAAAGCCTAGAGCAGAGAGACTGTCACACCTCGATAATCTTGGGGTGCTTTGACCAGAGAGTATCCAGCTGGGGTCAGTGCACATGATGGTGTCTGTGTGGGGTCATGCTGGGACTCAAGAGACAGAAAGCCAAGTAAGTTGATTCAAAGAACTGGAAAGTTGGGGAGTTAGGGATGTGTCAGCGGTGCCACCAGCTGTTTGGGTCTATTTTCTATGGCTATAACAAATGCCCGGGATTCATTTCTTTATAAAGAAAGATTACTTATCTCAAAACTTTCCTCTCAGGAGACGCTGTCTGTGTGGGCCTTCTCATAATCAAGCAATCACAAAGGAGATTACTGGCAGAGGGGGTCCCTAAGGATCAGTTAGTCAGCAGGATTGAGGGCATGGCTTGCTCTTTCATCTCATCTTATTCTCATGGGAACCAAGTCACAGTGAATGACCTTGTCTTTTGTAAGGTCCATGGCCCCAGTAACAAACACTTCTATAGTCGGTTGAAGTCCCATCAACTCTTGGATAACCATATAGGGACAAAGCCTCCACCACATGGTGGTGCACCTTTGGGGGCTGCTCTCAGACCTTACCCCAGCCTCAGCACTTGCTGATCACTATCTTAGTTTCATTTCCTATCACCATGATAAAATACCCAAAAAAAGTAAGTTAATGGAGAAAGAGCTTATTTGCCTCACAAGCCCATGTCACCGTGCATCACTGCAGAGAAGGCACAGCAGCAGGAAGCACCTGATCATGTCTACAGTCAATGTCTACAGAGAGCAACGAATGAACTAATGCATGCATGCTAGGGCTCAGATCGCTTTATCTGCTCTCGTACAGTACAGGATTCCCTGCCTGGAGAATGGCGCCACCCACAGTGGGCAGGTCTTCCCATTAATCAAGATAAGTTCCCCAAAACATGCCCGTAGACTAACCTAATCTAGATACTCCATGATTGAGGTTTCCTTCCCAGGTGACTCCAGATTGTGTCAAGCTGACAATTAAAACCAACCATCACGGCATCTCGGTTCTGGAGAACAAAAAACCATCATGTCACACATTGTGGTAACTTCCCATATACAACAGCAATGTTCTTGGAGTTCACTGCCCTGGTTTGGCACATCAACACTTAAGAAGCTGGGGGCTTCAGAATAAAGCTAGGTTGGAGTTAGCTCTCCTGTAGGTTTGGAGAGGGTGACAGTTACTGATCAAAACAAAATCAATGATAGACACCCAGTACAGATGATAGACACCCAGTACAGAGGAGCTTACTATGCTACCCTGCTATTTGTAGCTCTGAGAAGGCAAATACTCACACACACAAATACACACACACACACACACACACACACACACACACACACACACACGCCAGGAGGCTCCATGTCCCCCACCAAGGAGCATCCAGTGCCCTAGGAGAACATTATCTAAGGACCTTACCATAGGCAGGAAGGCAAAGAAGTTTCCTTCTCCTTCTCCAGGGCCTCTTTTTGTCCCTGAAAAGGCCTTGGAAGGTACCTGGGACCCCCCAGGTACACAGTCCCTGGAAATGGACAGTATTCCAGCCCCCACCTCTGAAAGTCCTGCAACTGAAGCTGTTCCAGTACCCCGTCCTGCCCTGCTTTACACCCCACATCATAAAAATGACACAGAATGAGCTGCATCTGTTAGAGTTGCAGAAATTAATTCAGGTTCGGTAATAACGTGATAAAGACTGGGCTGAGATAACCATAATGAGCTCCTTTTAATAAAACTCACCAGTGGGACTCTGTGCTGATAGCCCCCGTGGGGCTGAGCCTGCTCTCTGCTTCCAGAGCCTCCAAAGAACCTGCCTGCTGCCAAACAGGGCCTCTTGCCGCGCCCTGATTATGCATCTAGGTAAACATATTTTATCTTAATGACCATCTTTGGGGGAATCTGCAGTCACAGAGTGATTATGTCTTCAAAGTTAACAACCAGAAGACTGACCTTCCTGCAGATGACCTCACCCAGATCAGCTCCACGGTGTACATTCTGTGAGGCTGCCGCTGCCCAGGATTTAAGGCCTGACCATAAGCCCCTGCAAATCCCCAGCAAGAAGAGCTGGGGTGGGCTGCGGAGATGCCACAGTTGAAAAAGTGCTTCCCTGCAAGCGTGAGGTCTGAGTTCTAGGCCTTAGAACATGCATAAAAAACAAACAAACAAACAAAAAAAAACAAGCACAGTAAAGCACACACCTGCATTCCCAGTGTTCCCGAGAGTAGGTGGACTGCAGAGATAGGAAACTTTCTGGGAGCTCAAGGGCTAGCCTGGTGTAAGCAGCAGTGAATGCCACCTACAACAAAGACAGAAACCTGAGGTTGTCCTCTGACCTCTACATGTGTGGCAAGGCTCTCCCTTTTCTAAGCAGTGTAGTAAGTAGTTCCTGCTCTTCCTGAGCCCTAGGGAGAGAGTTTTGTTCTAATTTGCATGGATGATGCCTTGGGGCAACAGCATGGTATGGTTCCTCTGTGCGCAAGTGCCTTAACAAGCTGTGCCTTCTCTGTCACTTGCTTGTTAGCCATTGGAATGTCACAGATCCATTCACCTTGCTTAGCCAATGGGGATCTGTGACATCCCAATGTCTCATAAGCAAGTGACAGTGAAAGTAGGGACCAGACAAGAACACTAGGAGCCCAAACCCAACCTGTTGTTAAACTACAGATGAACATTTTCTTCTAGTGTTTCCATGACTTCATTCATACAGTCCATGACCAGATTGTATTAGTCAGTTTTGCCTTATAACAAAATGCTGGCGTCAGCTAACCTTATAAAACAAAAGCTCATTGTTTTTGACACCTCAGGAGCAGGGCACTTTCTCTCTCTCTCTCTCTCTCTCTCTCTCTCTCTCTCTCTCTCTCTCTCTCTCTCACACACACACACACACACACACACACACACACACACACACACAGAGAGAGACAGAGAAAGAGGATGGCTCTATGGAAGTGGAAGTCTTAGTGACAATAGTCTATCTTCAGGGTCTTGTTGCTGAAGGATGGTGAGTTCGTGTCAAGTCTGACACTGCATACTGTCAGCTGGGGTTCACATTCCATTGTCTTCTCCTATTATTTCTGTGTTGAGTCTCCTGTTTCCTGCATCTTGTATCTTACACTTCATTGGGCACGTCTTTTGTTTGGATGGACCATCTCCTTCAGTAGCTTTTTCAGAAGAAAACATTTCAGCAGGTTCTGGAAACTTGCATGTCTGGAGATTTCTATATTCCAGCGTCGTGTTTTGTTGAGCATTTGGGTGTAAGATTGCAGTTAAACAATTTTCCATCAGAATTCTAACCGTTGTTCTTCTAACGCTGCTTCCGTGACGTCTGATGCTCTGAGTCCATCCTTCTGTCTACTTCTTCTGTCACCTATGGGTTCCCGCTTGTCCTATGGGAGCTTTCAGACTCTTCCATCTGCTAAAATTTTGTAATCATTTGATCTGTTTAGTTTCCTCCGTTGGGCACTAGATGAATCCTTTCAGCCTGGAAATACCCTCCAGCTAGGGGACTTTTCTAGAATGATTAGTATCCTCGCCTCTGATTTTCCATACTCTTTACAAAGCTTCTGCTATCTGGATGGTGCATGGATGATCAAGGCCTCTCAATGCATCATCATTTTCAGATCACCTTCGATTTGCTGCTTCACTTTGTGGGATAGCTCTCAGCGTCACTTTCCAGTCCTTTCGCTCAGTTTATCTCATCTTTCTTTTGTTTTGCAATTTCCGGGAGCTCATTTTAACGTTCTCTTCCTATTCTTTCTTAAAGTATGTAACATCTCCTCTCAGCATTCAGAGGATATAGGCATAGGCTTCCCGCTCCCAGTTCCCTGCAGAATCCATTTCTTTCCTCTGTTGGAAATTACTCCAGGTTTGTAGAAAGAAGTGGGCATGAACTCACTCCTTCACTTGGCTTGTAGGCTCAGGACCACGGGGAGCCATGGAGAGCTGCAGTGGGAGAGCATTCAGAGAGGTAGATAGCTATGGGAGGGGGAAACACTTTCCCTTCCAGTCCCTGAAAGTAGCTTCATTAGAAAAGGTGGCAGCCATGTAGAACATGGTGGTCCTGGAAAGAAAGAGTCTTCAGTTCCAGAGGACAACATGACTTCATAACATTTATAGATGTTTGGGGTGGGTGGGCAAACTCCATACCACATGATCTATGCTGTCCAGGAGTCACACAACAAGAAGGCACTAAATAATAGTAAACTTATAACTAAAAGTTGTCCTTGGTCTGGGCCAGAGGGACTGGGCTTACTCATAGCTGCAGGGTCATGGAGAGACTGAACTCTCTGGAGGAGGGGTGAGGTCCTAGTATATTTATCATCTCTGTCCAGGCAGAGCTGCCTGGGGACCTGGGCTGATGTCAGAGAGAGAGGGGGGCCGGTGAAGGGTCTGTGGTCTCACTGTCTCTTTCCTATTTCTTTGTGGATAGTTTGTTTGTTTTCTTATTTTGTTTTGGGGTGTGTGTGTGTGTGTGTGTGTGTGTGTGTGTGTGTGTGCATTTCTTTTTTGATCTCTATCTGCAATGTCAGAGACACTCACAGAGAGAGCTGGTGGCCCTTGGATGGCTGTTAATTTGTAATGGTAGACAGTGTAATGAACATGATGACAGTGATGACCATGATGATTAGAAAGCCAGCGTTTGTAGGTGGGTTCCTTTGCCCCTTTGGTTCCTCAGAGTGTTCCCCCAGGCTCTGTCTAGAATAGTGAATGTCTGGCCACCAGCATCTTGGGAATGAACTGGGGAAGGAGGCCTTCACTGAATCCTCTTGTTTCTAGAATGGTACCCTCACCCTTAACCACCCCAAGTACTTGCATCCCAGAGACCTTTTACACATTTTCAAGGAAGCCTCCCAGCCAATGCCAGTCAGCAGAGGGCAGGACATAGGGAGGAGACTGCCACTGACTGCCCTTTGACACTTCTGCTCCCCATACCACTTCCAGATGGTGCTTGATATATCAGTGTCAGTGCTTTGGGGGTGACTGTGACACAGATTAGAAGAATCCTGGCTCTCCTCCATAGCAGCATGGGGCTTAACTTGAATATATCAAGTTTATTAACATGAAAAGCTCTCTTGCTTCCCAGCCAATGACTGTTCTGATATGGTTTCTCTTCTGCTCACCCTGGGCTTATAACTTTGGGATTTTAAAATAAAAATCCCTGGCTGACATTTTCTAGACAGATGGATTCCAGAAAGGAGTTAAATGGGTGTTTATGTTCAAGTCTTTTTTCACCCAGACGTCTGGGTGTGTCCTTGGACATTTTATTCAGTATATCTCATGATATGAGCCTACTCCATCAGAGTAAATGTAATTTTATAATAAATACTCTTAATTTGAAGGAGCTCCTTTTCATTTATCTTTTTCACACATGTTGTCTTCTAAGGTAATTCCAGAACTAAGCAAGTTCTGGAAATTGTTAGAGTTTAATGATTCTTTTGAGATTGTATTATACTTAATAGATTAATTTGGATGAAAATAGCTTCCAATCCAACATTGTTTCATTTTTCTCTCCATTTATTATGGACTCCTTTTTTAAATGTTTAAAGTGTTAACGTGTATTACCCCTCGCTTGTCTTTACACCTTCATCATTTTTATTTATTCCTTGGTGCTGTGGTGGCTGTGTACTTTAACAGACTTCCCTCCCCAAACCCAATTTTTTAACTGATTGTTGCTCTAGACAAGTAGGTTCTTGACTGCTGCGTGCTCATTTCATGTAAGATCAGACGTGTCTATTCCTTGTTGGTTGGGAAACACTTTCCCATAGAAGCATCTAGACTTTTCTTTGGCCATCTTTTTTCATCTTCTAGTTATCTCTTCTTTCAGATTCTCTGCTAGAACCAACTGTTGGAATTTATACCTTCTACTCAGTCTATGCTTTTGGAACTAAAGGTCTTAAGGCCTTCCTTTTTACTGTAATTTCCAAGTTTTGTTTCAATATTAGTTGCCATAGACATGGTTTTTGTTGTTGTTTCTTTTGTGTCTCAGTATCTTCCACACACGCATGAAAAGGGCATGTTTTATTTTTTGGTGGTTTGAACACTAGATAGATTATCTTATAAATTCAAATCCTTTATGCCCATACCTAGTGTTTTCTCTAACTCATGTGTTGTTTTCTTGAATAAGTCAGTGAATATTCACACCTAACTGGCCTTCACCTTCTCCTCCCATGCACTTGGCGTGCTGGTGAGGGCACTGGGCTTTCTCTCACATCTTCTGAAGGCCCTATTTGCCTCATTAGCCTTTCCCCTTGAAACCTCTGATTTTATTGTATCTCATGAATGACATTAAGATGTCTCATTTCTTTTTTGTTACTAATTACATGATGCACGTGTAATTTCTCCACCCTATTTATTTTAAGCCACCTGGCCCGTCTTGTCTTGGTTTTCCCTCATGCAGGTAATTTATAGAGTTCTCTTGTTCCAGGTCACACTTCAACACCTGTCACTACATTCCCCCCCTGCTTCCACCCACCAATATTATCTTCCTGTCCCTATGTGCACCTGCCTCGTTTTTTTTTTACACCAACTGCCCTTCTGCTGGGTCTTATGTTCCCACTGCATCTCTTCCATAACTTCAAGCCCTCTCAGCCCCAGAGTTCCTATGGAGCACTGGGGAAGCTGAGGCCTCCCCTTGGCCACTATCTTCCAGAGGTCTTCATCCAAGGGTGGAGAAGCAGTGAGTGCCACTGTGAATCCATGAAACATGTCAGAGCTGCCCACAGTTCTCACTCCTGCTGAAGGGAAGGGAAGGGAAGAGGATGCTGTCTTGAGGTGGAGTTGAGGGAGAAGAATAACTTTAACTTGTTCAAGGTCTATTTTTAATTATGTTTTTTAAATGCTTTAACCTCCCTTGTAACCCACCACCCACCAGAGGTAGTAGAAAAGAAATGACACGGGGGAGGGGAAGTGGACCTGTTTAGAAAGGATTCTTTGGAGCAAATCCCATCTGTGTCATCTGTAAATCAGCTGTTCAGTTCACAGGAGTCAGCAACTGCAGCTTGATCCACTCACAAACACTTTATGGATATATCAGTAGTCCAGTTCAGTAGAGTCAGGATACCAAACATGAATCAACAGTGGTGGCACTACCTAGCAGAGACAGCCAGGCCTCAGCCTCTGCACAAGTAAGCAGGAGGGACCCAGAGGGACACCAGGAGAAATTTTCCTCTGTGTCTCTCTCTGAAGTGAAGATCAGCGAAGATGAGAGACCAACAAGCATTGTATAGCTAAGCTAGCTGTACCAGCAAGTCAAGCTCTGCCACATCACTATCCACGGAGATCTATGTATATCCCTCTATCCATGAAGTTCTATTTATATCCCTGAGAGGTAGAAGTTCAAAGACATCCTGATCTACAGAGTAAGTTATAGGACAGCCTGGGATACAGAGTAAGACCCTGTCTGAAGAACAATAGAACAGCAACAACAACAAAAAACAATATTGGAGAGCACACTCACACTTTACTGTGACATATATTATTGTTGCAAGGACACACTACTCCTAAAATAGGAATGATTATTCTCTTTGTTGTTGCTGCTACAGACTGGGTTCCACGTGTCTGGCCTTGACACCATGTGTAGCCAAGAATGACCTTGAACTCTTTACCCTTTTGCCTGTACCTTCTGAGTGCTAGGGGTACAAGTGAGCACCACCGTGCCCATTTCATGCAGTGTTGGGGGTTCAAACACAACTAGGGAAGCAGATTCAGAATCATCACTCTTTAAGGAAAGATTCTAGTTTTGGATCTTGGCCTGGGCTCAGGTCTCGCTCCCCGTCTCTGTCAATGTGGCGTGATGGACTCAGTCTTTCTGCTCTTTTATTGCTCCCTGTTGATTGTCTTAATCCATTTTGCACCACTATCACAAAACGCCTGACACTGGGTTGTTTATTGAGGAAAGATGCTTATTTTGCTCAGCATCCTGAGGAATGAAAAGTTCAAACAACATCCTGGCAATAGCACCCCCTGGTCAAGTCACAATATGTCAAATGGCATCATGTAGAGTATATTCCAGAGGAAGAGATTGCTAGACAGGAGAGGAATCCAAGATGAGAGTCCAGGTTCTCTCTTTTATAACTGGTCCCCAGGGGAATGACCTAGTCCCAACAGCCCGGCCCCACTTCTATCCCATGCTACTGGTTCTTTAACGAGCCTGGAGCCCACGTGACACGATTACTACCTTTCTCTAGGCCTCATGTCTTGAGATTCTGCTGTCTCAATAACTGTTGCTTCCAGCTCTTGAGGCCTTTCAGGGACAAGTCATAGGGGAATGAGAACAACAAGGAGCCCCCTTCTTAGTGAGAACTGAACACAGTTTCATCCCTGTGAAGGGAAGTACACAAGTGTTTGTCCTAGAGGTCACTCTGAGGATGCTCGAAGGCATAGCATCTCAATCCATGGGCTCAGCACACTTGCTGTACAGAGCTTATGTAGGTGGGCTTGCCCACTGGCACCCACCCATTCCCCTGGGTGGCCACTGCCTCAGCCTTGTGTAGGAAAGACTCGGCTCCCCTGCTCCTATCCTCACCCCAAGTCTGTTGATTTGTTCCCAGCATCTTTCCTTTGCCTTCTAGAGACTCTCAGACCAGGACTCTTGGATATGGTTTCTGCTGTGTCATCTATATCAAAGCAAAGAGAGCTCCAGATGCCATCTGGAAGGGTCTCCAAGCAAGGAAATGCCAGGAACCAAGTATCTTTTGTTTACTCATTTAAAAGATAGGCTACAGTGATAGACACACAGGAGAGGGGAGGGTCAGCTAACCAGGCATGGCTGCTGGGGCCCCTGTCTTCTAACATCTGTCAACACCCTCCCCCTCACAGGGCCAGTGACGTGTGTGTGTGTGTGTGTGTGTGTGTGTGTGTGTGTCTGTGTTTTGCTGGGAGAGGGAGCTGCCATAGCGGAAAGAGAAACTACAGACAGCAGTATCCTCCTGCCTCAGCAGGAGATAGATAGCATTCACAGTTCATCACCATGCCTACACTAATAATGAAGGATGGAACATAAGGTCATGTGAATTATGGGCCAAGGACCAAGTGGAACAAAGGTCATTAGGTCAGGCTGGCAACCCAGTGTGTCTGGGTAGGCCCTGAAGGCTAGGGCTGTAGTCACTGGGAAGTTGGTCTAGAAATTTTCAGGAACTTGTTGCTGGCCAGAGCTCATTGGGAGAAATAGACATCTCAGGACCAGAGTTTAGCCTGTGTTAAGGTTATGACCATTTTGAGGAAAACAAGGGTGGTCTTCATGATTGATGAGGTGGAAACCTGCCTGCCTGTCAACTCCCATTGGGACACAGAAGGGCAGAAGGGCAAGGTTCATGTCCCAAGCCTGGGGGGCAGTGGACCCCATTCTTGTGTGCTGAGCTAGCTGGAGCAGGCCTGAAGCTTCAAGGAGTCAGATTTTTGGAGGAGCTGACCCATCCACCTGACCCGGGTTTTGGGACCTCTCTACCAAAGGCTGGGTCTTGGAGGTGTTCTAAAATATAATGCCCAGGAAGTCATCCCTGAGATACTTAATCTTGGCTGTCCCTCATACAGTGAGAAAAGAGAATCACAGTTGAGGAATTGCCCCCATCAGGTTGGCCTATGGGTCTATGGGACTGGGAATTAATGGAGAAAAGCTCAACCCACTCGTAGGCTGTGTAAAGAAGCAAGCTGAACAGAAACAGGAAGCAAGCCAGGAAGCAAAGAGCCTCCATGATTGTCTCTTCTGTTCCTCCTGCCCAGTTCCTGCCTTGACTTCTTCAATAATAGCCTAAAACCCTTGCCTGCCCAGGCTGTTTTCTATCAGTGTTTTATCACAGACACAGGAGAGCATACTGGGGACTCCTCCCCACGAAAATCATTTCGATAAGAGTAATGTCAGCCACAATAATTACCATGCTGGAGGTGAGGTTGGCATTTCCAAAAGGTCTTTAAAGCCTCATTGCTTTGGATGTGCCTGAAGCACATGGTTTGGCTAAACAACTATGCCAGCTTGGTATTGCAGCCCCAAGATATGCATCAGACCAGCTCCAACCTCATGGTGACTCTAGTGCCCACTATAGGAGACGCATGGAAGAGCCACTGTGTACTGCCTTGGGGAGTAGGATCAGAAGGGTACCTACCCTCTGAGACCTTTAGGGCCCAAGGAGTCATTAGGCTGGCAGGTGTCCTGGTGACCTGGACCCCAACATGCCTGCCTTCTCTCAGTACATCTACATGATCCAAGGATGACCCCATCTCTAAATTTCTCAAGAGAAACTAGGTGTTCTCAATGATTTCCAATGTGAAATCTTCCAAGTTTCAAATGCTGTCAACCAAATTAGGTATTTTTAAAAAGTGCCTTGGGGCCCCAAGGAGTGCCCCTTCAGTCTGTTGTTTCCCTGGGGCTGCTTTTGTGTGACCCTGAGCAAGATGAGGGCAGAAGGTGGTGTCTAGCTCCTTTCCCAGGGGAGGACTTTTTCTGTGGAAATTACCATCTTCTTCGCTTCCCAAGGTGGCTCTGAAGGTGAGCTGTCTCTGTGCGCGAAAATGCAAAGGAATAAATGCATGAAAATAGATCAGCAATCCCTCAAGCCCTGTGTCAGGTTGAAGTCCCAGGCGGCTCCTCTGGAAGCATCAGGATGGCCCTGAATCATCCCCAGGCAGCCGAGTGAAGCAACACTCAGCTCTGCACAGACCCTGCCTGCAGGACTGGCCCGTTCCCCATGTCTGCCCGAGTAGCCCTGGACAGGCCCTTCCATGTTTGTGCATGTGGGTGCATTGCATGTACATGGGAGCATATGGTTATGTACTACAGATGTGTAGTTGTGTGTTTTAACTTATATATGTCTGTGCAAGCATGGTGTGTGTGCGTGTGTGTGTGTCTAAATATATACACAGGTTTATATGCATATGTTATAGGTAGTGTGACTATTTATATGTGTATATATATATATA